>NC_133329.1:140652908-140997579 GCF_042186555.1 Aquarana catesbeiana | reverse complement strand
AAGTACATGAGCTTCTTTTGTGGCAGATTACAGGTGTTTTACTGCTATTCATTGGTGACTTGTCAACTTTAAAATGCCTGTACAAAAACGCTGCAAAAACTGAAAAAACGCCTGAAAAAACGCCTGTAAAATAGCAACATCTAGATGTGAACGGACAACAAGCATGACAGCAGGTAAAGCTATAGATATATTTTATGGCCTGACTCCATGCCAATGACGTAAGTGCAGGGCTGGGATTCTAAAGTAGTCAGGCCCACACATATATTCATAAGAATTATTTCTTAACATTTTCATAAAAACAGATACATAGCAATGGAAAGTACATCTATTCAAACATCACCTTTTCTTCCTAAGCATCTTTCAAAATGACATGGAATATGAACAAAGCCTATCCCACTATAGTGCGTACTTGTCTCAATTCAGAACACTGATTGTCATATCTGTCTGCTGCCTTGTTCCTCTGCTATTAGCATGAGTCATTTATGACAAGTTTTCCTGACACCGTTAGATAAAAAGGTGACAGGGGAGGAAGCTCCAGCACTCAGCCTGTGAGTCACTGCCTCAGCTCTGTTTGTTCCTGTGTGCAGTGTGAAGGGAGGTGTGCTCCTTTCGTACTTCTGCTCCTCGCCCCCTGCTTTCTGAAAGCTCAGACAAGCCGTACAAATTCTGCACTTTGAACAGCTGTAGAGAAGAGAGGGCTGCGGATAAACAGGTATAGCTTATGCAGGAGGATTTGTTTAATCTCTGAGTATCACCCAAGGCTAGTCACTTCACTGGGTATATGTAAGGAGTTTCAACCACTTTAACCACTTGCTGACCGCTGTATGCCGATATACGTCGGCACAATGGCAGCTGTGGGCAAATGGGCGTACCTGTATGTCCCCATTAATTGGTAAGGCTAGCGGGCGCACGCGCACCTACCGCGTACAGAGTGACTGCGCCCTTGGGACCGGTGGACTCGATGTCTCCCAGCAATCGTGTTACGGAGCCACAGAACAGGGAGATACCTATGTAAATAAGGCATTTCCCCGTTCTGCCTAGTGACATGACAGAGATCACTGCTCCCTGTCATCGGGAGCAGTGATCTCTGTCATGTGAGTTGAAGCCCACCCCCTCCACAGTTAGAATCACTCCCTAGGACACACTTAACCCCTTCATTGCCCCCTAGTGTTTAACCCCTTCCCTGCCAGTGTCATTTACACAGTAATCAGTGTATTTTTATAGCATAAATGACAGTGGTCCCAAAATAGTGTCAAAAGTGTGCGATGTGTCCGCCATAATGTTGCAGTCACGATAAAAATCGCAGATCGCCGCCATTACTAATAACAAAAAAAATAATAATAAAAATGCCATAAAACTATCCCCTATTTTGTAGATGCTATAACTTTTGCGCAAACCAATCAATATACGATTATTGCGGGTTTTTTTTACCAAAAATATGTAGAAGAATACATATTGGCCTGAACTGAGGAAAAAATTAGTTTTTTATATATTTTTGGGGGGTATTTATTATAGCAAAAAGTAAAAAATATTGCTTTTTTTTCAAAACTGTTGCTCTTTTCTTGTTAATAGCGCAAAAGATAAAATACCACCAAAAGAAAGCTCTATTTGTGGGAAAAAAGTAAGTCAATTTTGTTTGGGTGCAACGTCGTATGACCGCGCAATTGTCAGTTAAAGCGACATAGTGCTGAATCGCAAAAAGTGCTCTGGTCAGGAAGGGGGTAAAAATTTAAAGTATTGAATCCAGGCAGGCAGCATTTTCAGAATATGAGGTCAGCAATAGCAACTTTAATGCTTCTTATAACAGATTTTCTTTGAGGATTGGGGGGTGGCCTGGTTTACTACAGTTATAAAAGAAAAGCAGAAACACTGGGCCGGTAGGCTGTGTTTCCTCTATGATTTTCAAGGCTTGACTTTCAATATTCACAGGGGAGTACCTTAAGTTTTATGACCGGTATACAAAAGTCTATCATTTAAAACAACAAGCATGACAGCAGGTAAAGCTATGGATATATTTTATGGCCTGACTCCGTGCCAATGACATAAGTACAGGGCTGCCTCTGTCACACGTATATTCATAAGAATTATTTCTTAGCATTTTCATAAAAACAGATACATAGCAACGGAAAGTACATCTATTCAAACATCACCTTTTCTTCCTAAGCATCTTTCAAAAACTGACTCAAAGTAGGAAAATAAGGGAACTGAGCCCACAGCAATTCATTTTTCAAAAGATAGATTTCCATTGGCAAGCAATTTGATATACGCGAGTGATGGGAAAAAATGTTCTTTCTAAATTTAACTTCTATACATCTATGCAATATGACTGCCATTTATAAAAGTGAGTAATTCCACAGAGCTCGGTAGGATTTGTATGTGAGTGTCCAGATACACTGTTCTAGTCAAACAGCACATGATGGAAAGCCACCCTGGAGGCCTGTTCTATTATTAAAGCTGATGCCCCCTCTATGGGAATAATATACTTCTTCCCGTGCACAGAGCTTAAACAGGCAATAGGGGAAAATGGAACAGATTTTCTTTTCTTTACTCCTTTAAGGGATTTTTTCCTATATCTTGCAGGCTTGATATACATTCTTAACAGCATATCTTGACATTTTTATTTCAGCCAAGGAATATTATTTAGGCAAGGCATAAAAAATTACACATTTATAATCCCTAGTGCAACTAAAATGTTTTCTTCAAGCATTTAGTTCTGCACACTTGTTGCTTACATAGAGAGAAAGAAGCAGTTTTGTAAGCTGAAAAAATACTCCAGAGACTTTCATTGTACTTGGGAATGGAATGGTTATCAGGTATCTCATCAATGAGCCTTTACTATTAAACACTTTAGCCCCGGAAGCAGGGCCGTCTTAATAGCAATGGGCAAAGTAATGCTCTGGGGCCCCTACAATGGACACAGCGCAGATAAACAGACATCAAGTAGGTAGGAGGCAGACAAGCTGAGCTTCCCCTTTTGGGTGGAACGCTGCCTTAACTACATGAACAATCATTACATTACATTACATGTACAGCAAAGAAGCAGTGGGAAAATATTACATACATAAAGTAACAAAGCTGTCCTGTGCATATAATATATCTGCTAGATTGATGCCTCCCCAGCACTATGGCCCTTCTACACCCCAGATATCCCCCCAGCACTCTGACCCCTCTAGACCCCAGATATCCCCCCAGCACTCTGACCCCTCTACACGCCAGATATCCCCCCAGCACTCTGACCCCTCTACACCCCAGATATCCCCCCAGCACTCGGACCCCTCTACACTCCAGATGTCCCCCCAGCACTGTGACCCCTCTACACCCCAGATATTCCCCCAGCACTGGGAACCCTCTACACCCCAGATGTCCCCCCAGCACTGTGACCCCTCTACACCCCAGATGTCCCCCAGCACTCGGACCCCTCTACACCCCAGATGTCCTCCCAGCACTCTGACCCCTCTACACCCCAGATATCCCCCCAGCACTCTGACCCCTCTACACCCCAGATATCCCCCAGCACTCTGACCCCACTGCAGCCTAGATATCCCCCAGCACTCTGACCCCTCTACACCCCAGATATCCCCCCAGCACTCTGACCCCTCTACACGCCAGATATCCCCCCAGCACTCGGACCCCTCTACATCCCAGCTTTCCCCCCAGCACTAAGACCCCTCTACACCCCAGATATCCCCCCAGCACTCGGACCCCTCTACACTCCAGATGTCCCCCCAGCACTGTGACCCCTCTACACCCCAGATATTCCCCCAGTTCTCTGACCCCACTACATCCTAGGTATCCCCCAGCACTCGGACCCATCTACACCCCAGATGTCCCCCCAGCACTGTGACCCCTCTACACCCCAGATGTCCCCCCAGCACTGTGACCCCTCTACACCCCAGATGTCCCCCCAGCACTCGGACCCCTCTACACCCCAGATGTCCCCCCAGCACTCTGACCCCTCTACACCCCAGATATCCCCCCAGCACTCTGACCCCTCTACACCCCAGATATCCCCTAGCACTCTGACCCCACTACAGCCTAGATATCCCCCAGCACTCTGACCCCTCTACACCCTAGATATCCCCCCTCCCAGCACTGTTACCATATACCATAAGATACCCCATGTATTGTGACCCCACTACATCCCTGATACCCCCTATACTGTGGCCTCTCCACATCCCTGATACCTCTAGCACTATAGCCACCCAAGCTACCCTAAGCATTGCTACCCCCTATACATCCCAGATCCCCCCTCAGCATTGTTTTCCCCCATACACCCTTGATATGCCCCAGCATCATTATTCCATTCATGTAGTACCCCCTTTTCCATTGGAGATACAGTGCATGTAAACTTTGCCCACCTCCAGCACTGGACTCACCTATACCAATTAAGCAGGCAAAAGGAGGGGCAAAGGAGGGAGCATCCCTCTGGGCATTCCAAGCCCTTCGGTGCAAACAGTGCTGGACAGCTGGGCTCACCATAACACCATCCACAATGCTACTTCTCAGTGCTGCCGACTCAGCAGCTCCCACTCCAGCTCCTACCCAGCAGCCTTCTAGTCCAGAGCATTCAAGCTGCATGGGGCAGGGTCAGAGCATCACTGGCGCTCCGGCCCTGCCCCTCCCTGCTGGCTGTGAAATAATAGGTATCGCTCTGCACAGCACTGCGCACCACTGCCAGCCTGCCTTCCCTGTGTATCCATCACTCTCAGTGCCATCATGGGGCCCCCAATTTGGGGGCAGTGTGAGCTCAAGGACCAGCTGCTTTGGGGAAAGTGCAAGGGGCCCCCCCATGCAGCAGGGGCCCCTGGGTAGTGCCCAAGTGTGCCCACTCATTAAGACAGCCCTGCCCGGAAGGATTTACCCACTTCCTGACCAGGCCATTTTTTGAGATACAGCACTGTGTCACTTTAACTGACAATTGTGCGGTCATGCGACACCATACCAAAACAAAATTGACGTCCTTTTTTTCCCACAAATAGAGCTTTCTTTTGGTGGTATTTGATTACCTCTGCGATTTTTATTTTTTGCGCTATAAACAAAAAAAGAGCCACAATTAAAAAAAAATATATATATATATATATATAAATATATATATATATATATAATATATATATATATATATATATATATATATATATATATATATATATATATATATATATATATATATAATTTTTTTTTTTTTTCTTTTTCCCTTCAAATAAATATCCAAAAAAAATTCTTCATCAGTTTAGGCCAATATGTATTCTACTACATATTTTTTGTAAAAAAATTCGCAATAAGTGCATATTGATTGGTTTACGTAAAAGTTATAGCGTCTACAAAATAGGGGATATATTTATGGCATTTTTATTATTATAATTTTTTTTACTAATAATGGTGGTGATCAGCGAATTTTAGCAGGACTGTGACATTGCAGCGGACAGATCGGACACCTTTGACACTTTTTTGGAACCTTTATTTAGTGACATTTATACAGAGATCAGAGCTAAAAATAGCCACTGATTACTGTATAAATGTCACTGGAAGGGAAGGGGTTAACACTAGGGGGCAATCAAGAGGTTAAGTGTTCCCTAGGGAGGTGTTTATAACTGTGGGGGGAGTGGACTGCCTGGGAGTAGAGAGATATCGCTGTTCCTGATCACTAGGAACAGCAGATCTCTCTCTACTTCCCTGACAGAACGGGGATCTGTCTGTTTACATTGACAGATTCCCGTTCTGGCTCTCTGAGGAATGATCGCGGGTCACCGGCGGACATTGCGGCCCCCTATAGCCCTTAAAGCGGCCGCCGTACAGCTATGGCGATTCACGCAGGGGAGCCAACCTGCCACCGTATAACAACAGCGGCTGGTTGGCAAGGTGTTAATATTGTTAACCCATAAATATAAACTGAGGGATAAAAAAATACTGACACTTGGGCATGTGAGACATGGGATTTAAATACCAGTTGAAGTCACAGAAATAGAAATGAAGATTGATAGACATTGAACTAAAATCATCTATTTTATAGACAGCCATTTTCAACCAGGGTTCCATTGAACCCTAGGGTTCCTCCAGAGTTTGCTATACGTTTTTTTTAAATAAGTGATCACCTTCCCTCTGTTCTCAGCTGCCTAAGAGCTGGGGGGGGGGGGGGGGGGAGTACACCGAGTTCCCAGTTTAGCTAGAGAAATGACCACGGTGTGCTCTCCTTCTTGAGCTCTGGCTGACTGACCTCTGATCTGATGGTGCTAACATAATTTAGTAGGCGACATGTAAATAGCATTTTACCACTGACGCCCAACAAATGTAATTCATGCAGGGGTTCTCTGAGACCAGAAAAGTTTTTTTACAGGTTTCTTCAAAATTGTGCTATTCGTAGTGTGTGGTTACCTGTGCTTAGGTGTGTTTCGTTCAGCTGCATTTAGAGAAAATATAATTACCTCTGCCGGGTTAGCCCCCCCTTATCAAAATTTTTGAAGAAATCGTATACAGTTTGTTAGATCTTTGTTAGAGCAGGTTAGATCAACTGTTGTTTGAGTTAGATCTCACACAGAAGAAGCAATATTAAGTTATTTGCTGGGGGGGCTAACCCATCATCAGCCCCCCCCTGAATTGACCAAACAGTTGGCTATTTTGGAAGCTATTTGTTAGATCCGGTAAGATCAAGTGGTTTTAACGTTAGATCTCACATTATTGGAGACTTATTAAGTAATTAAGGAGGGGGGGCTGACCCCCCCTTATCAAATTTTCTGGTCACAAATTATTCAGGCTAATATATATTCATTAGATCTGGTAAGATCAAGTGGTTTTAACATTAGATCTCACATAATTTCAGAGATATTCCACATAAAAATAGAGATATTAGGTGGTACATAAGGATGGGCTGGCCCCCCACATGCAATTTTCTGGCCAAAAATCATTCAGGCTAATAGATATTCATTAGATCCGGTAAGTTCAAGTGGTTTTAATGTTTGATTATCCATAATTACAGGGATATTAGGGATATTTGGTAGGGATGCATGGATACCCACACTAGTATCTATATCGGAGCCAATACTGAGCATTTCCACGTCTACCAGTGAGGAGTGCCATTGAGCATACCGGTATGCTGAAATTATGTGGGACATTATCGATGGGTGTGTCCAAGCTCAGTGAAGCCTGAAACACAGCGTCAAAGGCCAGCGGGAAACTTCAGAGGGCCCTGGTGAATGAGCCAACTGGATGCCAATCTACAGTAGCTAACTCTAGAACCAACAACGTGAAGAGACAGCAGCAGTAGCCCAAACCCTTTCAGAGGGCCCCCATTGTTGCCTCCAAGCAACCCAGTGTACCATTTCCTTTGACACATGCTGCCCGGCGTCAGAGAGTCAATGCACACCAGACTCCTAGAACTCAGCGTAAACTTAAGCCAGATCAGAATCTCCGCAACAAAGGGGCGCGGATACAAGCCACCGAACAGGCCAAGGCCACCACTTCCTCCATGTTCCCTGACAAGCTGGATGGACCTTATTTTGTTGTTCCCATACAAGTAGAGGGAATCTACACCAAGGCCCTTCTGGATACTGGAGCTCAAGTGACCCTTCTCTACAGAGACTTCTATGACAGGCATTTCAAGCACCTTATCATTGCAGAAGTTGGAAGAGCTGGAGATATAGGGCATTGGGAACCTTCCCTATGATGGTTATCTACTGGTCAAACTGACCTTCAATCCTTCCGTGGCTGGGAAAGCTGAGACTTTTGACACTCTGGTAGTAGTCTGTCCTTGCCAACCAGGGGCCAGTAACAAGAATAGAAGGCCCCAGCTGAAGGAGAGGGAAAGATCTGGCGCTTGGACCAGTGTGAGAAGGTGTTACAGCCTGGTGAAGTGGCCTGTTTATGAGCATCTGTCAAGCTAAATTGGAAGCAACCAGACCCTTTCATTGTCCTTGAAGCGGACAGAGAGAAGACATGGGAGTGGAGATAATTCCAGAGGTGGTTTCAACCAAAGTGAATATGCCGGATCGGATGTTGGTGGGACAAGTGAATCCGGCCACCCCAGTCCAACCATCTGATTTGGTGGAGTGGGGGTGGGGTAAAAGATGGGATCCCTGTCGAGGAGTTCTATGTGACGAATACTCCTCTTTCACCGGAATGGAAAGAAAGAGCCAGGACTCGGCTCCTGAGATGGCAGACTGCATTCTCCAAGAGTGAATTCCATGTGGGGTGTGCAAAAAGTGCCCAACACCTGATCCGTCTCTTCAAGTGCATAAGCCATTCAGGTAAAGAGTTCAATGGATTCCTTTAGGGGACTTGGGGGATCTGCATGAACAACTGGCAGAGTTGAAGAGGGCAGGCATCACCAGAGAGTCCCAGAGTCCATATGCTTCCCCGATAGTGGTGGTACGGAAGAAGAATGGGTCGCTGAGGCTGTGTATTGACTACCAGGTGATGAACCGAAGGACCATTCCCAACCAATATACCACCCCGAGGATTGAAGATGCCTTGCAGAGCCTGTCAGAAGTGAAGTGGTTCAGCGTGCTGGATTTGAAGAGTGGGTATTACCAAATCCCCATGCACCATGAGAATCGGGAGAAGACTGCTTTCATTATCCCGGTGGGGTTCTTTGAATTCGACCGTATGCCTCAAGGCCTGTCTGGTGCCCCAGCCACCTTCCAAAGGCTAATGGAGAAGACCGTGGGTGACATGAACCTGATCTAGGTGTTGATGTACTTAGACGACATTAGACATGTGCAATTCGTTTCATTCCGAATTCGTTTTTTAATGAATTTCGACAAAAATATAGGAGTTAATGAAAACCTGTTTAACAAATTTTTCCGAATATTCGTAAATTCGAATATTCGTAAATTCGTACGTTCGTATATTCATAAAGGCGTACATTCGTAAATTTGTAAATTCGTAAATTTGTACATTCGTAGATACATACATATGTAAATTAGTACATTCGTAAATTAGTAAATTAGTAAATTTGTAAATTCTGAAATTCGGAAATCTGAAATAATAATTAACTAATAATAACTTAACTATTACTAACTATTAAATTATAGGTATTGTAATTTCCTTTTAAATTTGGCTGTTAGTGAACGTAACACATACAAATTTATCTGAAGTTACGAATTATCTGAAATAACGAATGCCATATCCAAACAAATGGAACGTAATGAATTAATAATAATAAATAACAATAATAATGATAAAAATGTATTATTAATTTGTTCTGTTCCATTTGTTTAGATGCAGCATTCGTTATTTCGGATAATTCTTAACTTCGGAAAAATTCGTATTTGTTACGTTCACTAACAGCCAAATGTGAAAGGAAATTACAATACCTATAATTTAATAGTGCACGAGTGCAGGACCTACAGCCGGGTGACAAGGTACTGCTAAGAAACCTGGGTGTCCCTTGAAAGCACAAGTTGGCTAACCACTAGAAGTCACAGCCATATGTTATTTCCAAGCAGCTGCCAGGACTCCCAGTTTATCAAATCTGGCCAGAAGGAAGCACAGGCCCGCTGAAGACTTGACATTGCAATCATCTGTTGCCTCTGTCAGAAGCAGTTTGTGCGCTACCAAAGCCAGATTCACAATCCACACACACGGGCCTCTCAGAGATCCCGGCCAGTGACTACCGGTAGATCTCAGTCTGTACCCCTTGCTGAAGAAGATGAAAACAGTGAGGATGAAGGGATGGGAATAGATTGTCTGTGGCCGTCTCAAATGCCAGGGCCTGCCACCACCCCCTTCTTCTCCTTCCAAGGTGACTGACAATGGATTCTCGGGCCAGAGGCTCCTGAGTTTGTACCTCAAAATCCACCTTTTGAAGAGTTAGAAGACCCTCAATCTTCCCTGCTGACAGCAGACCCCGAAGACTTTCCATCCTTTATTGAGGAGGAAGCTGAAGCTGATATGCAGGAAGAAGAAGAAGAGACCAGTGTGCCTGTAACCCCAGAGCCTAAAGAACAGAGTGAGCGAAGGGTTATTTACCCGCCGAAAAGACTAACATATGACACTTTGAGTGAAAGCTCTGAAGAGGTCGTTCTCACTGCAAAAAGGACTCTTGAAGCACCTGACCATTCCACTGCAGATTTAGTGGTGGAGAATACCAATTCACCCCCTGGCACATCTAGCTGAGCAATTCCAGGTAAGGTGGTCTGTAGGCAGGAGAACCTCCCCTCCTATGCTAATGGGGGGGGTTCCTCTGCCAGAGTTTTATGCAGGTGTAAATTGTATGATTTCCTGTGCACACTAACCTGTTTTTTTTTCTCTGTGTGTATATCAAAAGCATGTAACAGGTCATAGACTCTTTACCTTCTTTGGTGGAGCAAAGGTTCCTTGATAGGGGAGTGTGTAGCGGGGGCTGCTCTGTGTCCCCCACCTTCCCGCCATCCCTGCCAGCGACCGCCAGACTGAATAGACACTGACAGAGGTGCTCACTGAGGGAGAGTAAGCCTGTTAGTCCCTGCGGGGCATTTCTCCCCCTCCCTCTCCTCTTCCTTGAGTGACGAGTGGTGCTCACTCACAGGCATCCGCCCACTCTGCTCTCTCCTGTGTCCTTATTGGCAGGGAGAGGGAGCCAATCAAGCAGCAGAGGACCATGGGGGCTTAAAGTCCCATCACAAAACGGTCCCATTGATTTCTACAGGGGCAGAACTACCAAACCCAGCCTGCATTGCAAGAAGAGGGGGCTAGCTAAAGACTCCAGCTTGTTCGTTTGAGGAGAGATCACCAGGAGGCAGGGAGATGAACGGACATGCAAGGAGAGACTACAGGCACCTGCTGAAGAACCATCCAAAGATGGTTCCAGAGACCATCCAGAGATAAAGACGGCGTCCCACCAGAGAGAGGCCTCTGGTGAAGACTGCAGGCATCTTAGGGCATCTTAGGGCAAGAGGCAATCGAGTCACAAGGTGGCCAGGCAGGCCGCTTAAGAACTATCTGCCAAGATATCCTTTTTCTGCCCTAGTCACAGAACTGGTGAGAGGGCACTTGCCCACTTTGCTGACGCACTACCCACTTTTGAACCCTTCAGGCAGACATTATAGTTTGGAAGTGCGAAGAGGACTTGTTACTGCCATATCAAATCCTTTATGCTGACTAATGACTCCCTTTTGTTAGACTCTGATGATTTATTGTCTTCTATGAGATCCAACTGCTGGTGAAGATATTTACAAGGGCTTTTACACTGAACACTGCTATCTTATTGTTCTTAAAGGGGACATGTTACTGGTGTCTATATTACCTCATCTCTCATTAGGCTTAAAGGTATTATAGGCTGGCCTGAGGTTCCCCTTTAAAAGTGGTAGTACTTACAGCAACCAATAGCCTTCTTGAGGAATCAATTTACTGATTGTCTGTTATTGTGTACATTGGTATCATTTACTTGTTGTTGCTAATTGTTATTTAACTGCTTTAAGAACTATTTCAACCAAGCATTGGCTGTTTATCCAGGACTTGGCTGACTAATGCCCTATTAAGTCTCTTCTCTTGATTAAGTAAACCTGAGAGAGCTAAAACAGTTTGAAATGTGTCTGTGTGTCATTTATTGTTCTATTACAATAACCTTATTCTTACCGGATCTAATGAATATCTATTAGCCTGAAAGATTTTAGCCAGACAATTTGAAAAGGGGGGGGGGGCAACCTGTCCTTATGTACTACCTAATATCTCTATTTTTATGTGGCATACTTTGAAATTATGTAAGATCTAATGTTAAAACCACTTGATCTTACCGGATTTAACGAATATCTATTAGCCTGAATGATTTTTGGTCAGAAAATTGCATGTGGGGGGGCTAACCCTTCCTCATGTACCTCCTAATATCTTTATTATTATGTGGAATATCTCTGAAATTATGTGAGCTCTAATGTTAAAACCACTTGATCTTACTGGATCTAACAAATATCTATTAGCCTGAATGATTTTTGGCCAGAAATTTGATAAGGGGGGGCTAACCCATCCTCTTGTACCACCTAATAACTCTTTTTTTATGTGGAATATCTCTGAAATGATGTGAGATCTAACATTAAAACCACTTGATCTTACCAGATCTAACAAATATCTATTAGCCTGAATGATTTTTGGCCAGAAAATTTGATAAGAGGGGGGCTAACCCGTCCTTATGTACCACCTAATATCTCTATTTTTATGTGTAATATCTCTGAAATTATGTGAGATCTAACAAAAAAAACACTTGATCTTACCAGATCTAATGAATATCTATTAGCCTGAATGATTTTTGGTCAGAAAATTGCATGTGGGGGGCTAACCTGTCCTTATGTACCACCTAATATCTCTATTTTTATGTGGAATATCTCTGAAATTAAGTTAGATCTAACAAAACCACTTGATCTTACCGGATCTAAAGAATATCTATTAGCCTGAATGATTTTTGGTCAGAAAATTGCATGTGAGGGGGGGGGGGGGGGGGGCTAACCCGTCCTTATGTACCACCTAATATCTCTATTTTTATGTGGAATATCTCTGAAATTATGTGAGATCTAATGTTAAAACCACTTGATCTTACCGGATCTAATGAATATCTATTAGCCTGAATGATTTTTAGCCAGACAATTTGAAAAGGGGGGGGGCAACCTGTCCTTATGTACCACCTAATATCTCTATTTTTATGTGGCATATCTTTGAAATTATGTGAGATCTAACAAAAAACCACTTGATCTTACCAGATCTAATGAATATCTATTAGCCTAAATGATTTTTGGTCAGAAAATTGCATGTGGGGGGCTAACCTGTCCTTATGTACCACCTAATATCTCTATTTTTATGTGGAATATCTCTGAAATTATGTGAGATCAAACCTTAAAACCACTTGATCTTACTGATCTTACTGGATCTAACGAATATCTATTAGCCTGAATGATTTTTGGCCAGAAAATTTAATAAGGGGGCAGCCCCCGTCATTAATCACTTAATAAGTCTCTAATTATTTGAGATCTAACGTTAACACCACTTGATCTTACCGTATCTAACAGCTTCCAAAATAGCTAACTGTTTGGTCAATTTTTTGATAAGGGGGGGCTGATGACGGGTTAGCCCCCCCCAGCAAATAACTGTTAATATTGCTTCTTCTGTGTGAGATCTAACGCAAACAACGGTTGATCTAACCTGATCTAACAAAGATCTAACAAACTGCATAAGATTTTTTTAAAAATGTTGATATGGGGGGGCTAACCCAACAGAGGTAATATAATTTTGTGCTGATTAGGAACTCTAAACATGGATAAATGCATGTAAATGTGGATAACTCAAGGACAATCTAAATGCAGGGGCAGACCTAAGGTGGAAGGATGCAGTGTGCGCTGTCTGTCTAATAAACTTGTTGGATCTACGTGTCCACATGATGTGCGTGCCAAGTCATGGAGCCCCTGAAGCCCAAATTGCCAGACTTGCTGTTTGGAAGCTAAACAGTGGGGACCTTGAGTGGAGAGTGTGAACAAAATTTGCTTTTGACTGCTGGTGATTGCTGTGTTGCATTTTTAGGTTCTTTTTGGGGCTTTTCCTCGCAGCTTTTTAAGACCTTTTTCTGTCACTTTTTAAACAGCTTTTTTTTTTCTTTCCTTCCTTCAGCCTACTAATTAAGGGGCGTGGTTAATTGGTCACAGGTGCTTGAGGCCTATATAACGTTCTGTAGAACTCATTTTAATCCTGCTGGAACTTAGAACAAGTGGAACTAGACTAAGTGGTGAGTTAAAAAAAACAGAGTGGAAAACAGGGGGTTATAACAGGGGTCATAGTACCTGTGTATTGTAAGTACATGAGTGCTACGAGTGCACGTGGGCTGTATTGAGTATTAGTGTCAGGTAATTTGGACAGGGTAGAATCCCCAATCCTCATTAAATTAGTAGGTATGATGCCCGGCGGAAGTGCAGATGCGACTCGGTGTACATCTTGCGGCATGTATGCGTTCCTTAATCATCTGATCCAGGGCAAATGCTGCTGTGCAAAATGTAAGCACATTGTTTTCCTGGAAGCCCAGGTTCTGAATCTGGGGAAGCAATGTCAGCACTGAGAACACTCTCCATACTAAAGGAAAGCTGGGAACGTACCCGGCAGGTGCCGGCAGGGGCCAGCACAGAGACGGGTGGAGACAAAGAGGTGCAGGCACTAGAAAAGAGTAGATGGGTGACAGTCAGGAAGGGTAGAGGGGTAAGTACCAGGGAGGCTGATTCAGGCCTGGAGCATTCCAATAAGTACGCTCCATTGAGTGACATTGGTGAAACCAGTCAGGGACCAGCACTGCTGGAGCTGAGGGACCCTCCTAGCTGCCAGGGGAAGAACTCCTCCAGTGAGAGTTGGGGGAAGCAAAGGGAAAGGAAAGACAGATTCTGATGGTAGGGGACTCAATTCTTAGAAGGACAGAGAGGGCAATCTGTAACAAAGACCTGAAGCGTCAAACTGTATGTTGTCTACCGGGTGCTCCGGTTCGGCACATCACGGATCTGGTGGATAGATTACTGGGAGAGGCTGGGGAAGACCCAGCTGTCATGGTGCACTTTGGCACCAATGACAAAGTCAGAGGCAGATGGAGTGTCCTAAAGAACGATTTTAGGGACTTGAGAGCTAAATTGAAGAAAAGGACCTCCAGGGTAGTATTCTCAGGAATACTACCGGTACCTCGAGCCACACCAGAAAGGCAGAGGGAGATTAGGAAAGTAAACAAGTGGCTGAGGAGATGGTGTAGTAAGGAGGGGTTTGGGTTCCTGGAGGACTGGGCCGACTTCTCATTCGGTCACTAGTACTATAGAAGGGACGGACTGCACCTAAATGAGGAGGGTGCAGATCGGCTGGGAGTAAAGATGTCCAAAAAGTTAGAGGGGTTTTTAAACTAGGGTGATGAGGGGGAGGGTCCAGAGGTAGAGATAGTCAGTGCAGAACATTTTACAGAGGGTAATATTGGGGATATTAGTGGTAGGTTGACTAAAGCACATAAACCCAAGATAAGTATAGTAACAAGTCCTAGTTGCAATCTCGGAACACCCAATAAGAGGATAGTATGCGACCGGTGTAAACTACATGGCATGTTCACCAATTCCAGGAGTCTGGCGGCCAAGATGGGTGAACTAGAGATGCTGTTGTACAAAGAGGATTTGGATTTTGTGGGGATTTAAGAGACCTGGTTCAACAGCTCTCCTGATTGGCTGGCAACCATTCAAGGCCATACCTTTTATCGCAGGGATAGATAGGGTAAAAAAGGGGGAGGGGTATGCCTATATATCAAGAATAATGTGCAAGTGAATGTGAGGGATGACATCACTAAGGAAGCTAGGGAGAAGGTGGAATCCTTATGGGTAGAGCTCCAAAGGGATGAAGCTAAGGGGAAAATAATACTGGGAGTATGCTATAGGCCCCCTAACCTTAGGGAAGAGGGGGAGACGGATCTCCTATCACAATTTGAATAAACAGCAAGGATGGGAAGTGTTATCATATTGGAGGATTTTAATTATCAGACATAGACTGGGCGGAGGGAACCACGCATTCGTCTAAGGCTCGCTAGTTCCTAAATGTCTTGCAGGACAATCTAATGGGTCAGATGGTAGACACCCCAACTAGAAATAAAGCTGAATCTACTGAATACCAACAATACAGACCTGATCACGGATGTGGAAATACGGGGCAATTTAGGAAACAGCGATCACAGGTCAATTGGCTTCAGTATAAATCACACAAATAGGAAACATAAGGGAAATATAAAGACACTTAATTTCAAAAGAGCCAACTTCCCTAAATAGGGATGGGTGAAAGGTTCGGGCCAAGCATAAGTTCGGGCCGAACTTTGGTTGTTCCGACGTTTGGCGAACAATGAACATTATGCGGCGTTTGCGGCAAATTCAAAAACAGTGGAACCCCGTTAAAGTCTATGGGATACTAACATGAAAAACCAAAAGTGCTCATTTTAAAGGCTTATATGCAATTTATTGTCATAAAAAAGTGTTTGGGGGCCTGGGTCCTGCCCAGGGGACATGTATCAATGCAAATAAAAGTTTTAAAAACGTCTGCTTTTTCGGGAGCAGTGATTTTTAATAATGCTTAAAGTGAAACAATAAAAATGAAATATTCCTTTAAATATCGTGCCTGGGGGGGTGTCTATATTATGCCTGTAAAGTGGCGCAGTTTTCCCATGTTTAGAACAGTGTCACAGCAAAATGACATTTCTAAAGGAAAAAAAGGAATTCAAAACTGAGATGGCGTAGGGGTCCCCCCCAAAATCCATACCAGACCCTTATCAGAGCACGCAACCTGGCAGGCCGCAGGAAAAGAGGGGGGGATGAGAGAGCACCCCCCTCCTGAACCGTACCAGCCCACATGCCCTCAACATGAGGAGGATGCTTTGGGGTCCCCAAAGCACCTTGTCACCATGTTGATGGGGACAAGGACCTCATCCCCACAACCCTTGCCTGGTGGTTGTGGGGGTCTGCGGGCAGGGGGCTTATTGGAATCTGGAAGGCCTCGATGACATAAACGGACGACCCCGCCTTCCTCTGATGTCACGTGGTGTCACAGGGGAAAGGGTCACAGGTTTACATCACGGGTGGTCCCGCCCTCAGCTATATAACAGCTGTCACCGAGAAGAAGCATCACTCAGCGGGAGCCTGCCAAGGAGGCGGAGCCGTTGCGGCTTTTTTTTTTCTTTTTTTCGGTCCGTCGGGCGGCGTGAGATGGATCTACATCGCGGGACATTTTTACTATTTATTTTTTTAATAAAGGATTTGTTCCAAAGTGTCTCCTGTTTTTTTTACTATTTTTGGCACTTTTTTGTGAAATGGTAGGGGTACAATGTACTTGTTACCAATTCACATAGGGGGAGGTCAGGATCTGGGGGTCCCCTTGTTAAAGGGGGCTTCCAAATTCCGATAAACCTCCCGCCCGCAGACCCACACAACCACCGGGCAAGGGTTGTGGGGATTAGGCCCTTGTCCCCATCAGCATGGGGACAAGATGCTTTGGGGAGCCCGAAGTATCCTCCCCATGTTGAGGGTATGTGGCCTGGTATGGTTCAGGGGGGTGCTCTCTCATCCCCCCCTCTTTTCCTGCGGCCTGCCAGGTTGCATGCTTGGATAAGGGTCTGGTATGGATTTTGGGGGGACCCCTAAGCCATTTTTTTTACATTTTGGCACAGTGTTCCCCTTAATATCCATACCAGACATGAAGGGCCTGGTAATGGACTAGGGGGGAACCCATGCCATTTTTTTCCAATGAGTTTTATCTATATTGCCGAGACCCGACAATTCATTACAGCCGCGATCAGTTTTGGATGACTTTTGTTCCTTTAGAAATGTCATTTTTCTGTGGTACTGTTCTAAACACGGGAAAACTGCGCCACTTTACAGGCATACTATAGACACCCCCCAGGCACCATATTTAATGGAATATTTCATTTTTATTGTCTCACTTTAAGCATTATTAAAATCACTGCTCCCAAAAAAACTGGTGTTTTAAAAAAAATGTTTTGCATTGATACATTTCCCCTGGGGCAGGACCCGGGTCCCCAAACACTTTTTATGACAATAACTTGCATATAAGCCTTTAAAATTAGCACTTGATTTTTCATGTTCGTGTCCCATAGACTTTAACAGTGTTTGTGTGTTCGTCCAAATTTTTTACCTGTTCCCAAGTTCTAGGGCGAACCAAACTGGGGGGGGTGTTTGGCTCATCCTTATCCCTAAACTACTAACATTGCTAGAAGGCATAAATTGGGATAAAATCTTAGGATCAAAGAACACGGATGAAAGATGGGTTTACTTTAGGGGATATTAAATAAGGGCATTAGCCAATGCCCCATCTCAGAACACATTAGCTAAGCGGGGAGGTTGCTGTTTAACATTGCATAGTTCGTACTGTGACCTCCTCCTCCGACCAGCTGAGATTCGAACCGTTAATGGTCAGGCTGAATCGATCGATCAACTTGGGTACAACCAGCCTGCCAGATTCTCTTGTGATTATTGCTAGCGGTTGCTGTCTTCTCCTGGTCGGGGAGGGCTCCTCCCGCCTGCCTTGCCAGAAGAAGACAGTTGCTAATTCCTGCCTGTGTTGATGGGGGTTTCATACACATTTTTTTCCTGCAATCTGGGGATGCAGGAAAGGAATTCAGACCGTGTATGGCCTGCCTAAGAGACACGCGCCACTTTTTGTCACACTTCCTGAAATTTCATCAAGCTAAACAAAAATGGCAACTACCCAGATTTCAACTAGCCTCAACCCCCCCCCCCCAAAAAAAAATAAAATAAATAAAATAAATAAATAATAATTCTGCATAACAATTTTGCAGTAGAAATAGAGGTTTTAGTTGCACAACATTTGTAAATATGTGTGGAAGCTGCACTGGCTTGTCAACGCTCCTCTGTGCGGTCCTAAGTTTAATCTTTGAGGCTTTCCAAGTTGGAGCAAATATAGCAATGGATACAGCCCATTCCTCCTTAAAATTCCCTGAAATTTAATCTTGCAACCTTCCAGGTTGGGAACCCCTGAGCTAAAGGGTCTTTCCTAAAAATGTAGTTATCCTTCAAAGAAAAGTTGTCAAGAAAGGAATGGGCAGTTTGCCATTAACTTATGTCCTTCTTAAAATTCTGGGCTGTCATGCTGCCCGTCTTCTTCCAATACTTTGAGTTACTAACCTGGAACTAATAATCGGATCATGAGTTCAGGTTTTACTTGCCACATACATGATCCAGATAATTTTCTCTGAGCAAGGGTACTGTAATGCCGCGTACACACAAGCGGACTTTACAGCAGACTTGGTCCGGCGGACCAGAGTCCGCCGGACAATCCGATTGTGTGTAGTCTCCCGCAGACTTTTTTTTCCCAAAAGTCCGACGGACCTAGAAATGAAACATGTTCCAAATCTTTCCTTCGTAACTCTGCCAGACTCAGTTCCTGACGGAAAGCCCGTTCCTCTGTATGCTGGACCGACAGACCAGATACGACGCAAGTGCAGGGTACTGCATCTCGCGCTCGCTGCAATAGGAAAAACAAATGTTCCTATTGCGGCGAGCGTGGGGCATACCAGGCCCTTAGGTCTGGTATAGATTTTAAGGAGAACCCCCTATGCCGAAAAAACGGTGTGGGGTCCCCCCAAAGTCCATACCAGACCCCGATCCGAGCACGCAGCCCGGCCGGTCAGGAAAGGGGGTGGGGATGTTTTTTCGGCGTAGGGGGTTCCCCTTAAAATCCATACCAAACCTAAGGGTCTGGTATGCCCCGTGACGGGGCTCGCAAGGTGCCAATCTCACCGATAAAAGCGACGAGATTGAGTTCCTTTTCTAGTCCCGTCATACCCGAGTCACGTTCAAAATGAACGGACTTGGCCATGTGTGGGCAAGTCCGTTCATTTGGAAAGTCAGTCGGGAAGACCGGCGGACCTAGTCTGCCGGAAAGTCCGGTCGTGTGTAGGCAAGTCCGTCCGTTCAGAAAGTCCGCCGGAAGTCCGTCCAGAAGACCATCGGACCTAGTTTTCCAGAAAGTCTGGTCATGTGTACACGGCATAACTCAGGTTTCAGTACAGGTTTCCTCTAATCTTTTCATGACCAGTGATAATTGATGCCTAGATGCCCAGGTCAGCAAGAATCTGTACTGCTAAAATTACTTTTTCTAATTTGCACACCTAATATTTTTTGTATTGTTTTTAGAAACATACATGGCTTTTCTATGGTACACCTTTTTAAAACCTTGTTTTTATTATAGACTGAGAATTACTCAAAAATTAAAGAAGAAATTATTTTTAAAAGCCTGCAATTGTATTTGGAAATCACATTATTAAATAGATGAACACAGCCACCTTCAGGCTGCAGTGGCATCTGCAGTGCCATCTGAAGGCTGAAGACTTACATTATATAAAAATGGAGAGAACCGCGCTAACAGAAAATATAAATAAGCAGCAGCATATAGTGCGATTACACCAAAATTCTAAAGCCCTGTAAATAAGCTGCGCTAAAAGTTAAATAATAGTCCATACAGATAACATCAAAAAAAGGAATTTTTTAATCCTTCCAGAGTAAAAACACCACCACCGTGCACCTATAAGCAATAGTGTCAATCCACCGTAGTAGTTGATCCTGCTTACCAGATGGCAAGCATAAAAGGGCAAGTGGCTTTAGCCCAGCCAAGGCCTTTTAGCTTGCTGGCGCTCCTTGTGTTCCGCTGGGGGGGTAAATCTCCAGGCTCACATATGTTGTCCACGTATCCCCATTTTGAAAAGGAAAACCCGGATAACTCAGAGGAAAGAAAGACTTGCCATAGTGTAAAATCCTCCAGATATTTTATTTAAAAAACAAGTAGTCACTTACATTTAAATTTGCAAAGTTGCGTGTACGAAAAGCCGGCCGGCATACAAACAAAAAGGAGCCTGTTCTCTCACTCCGAAAGCGTGGTGATGTCAGTGCGTACCCTCCCAGACGCGTTTCGTCATCTGACGTTGTCAATGTTTGACAACGTCAGATGATGACGAAACGCGTCTGGGAGGGTACGCACTGATGTCACAACGCTTTCGGAGTGAGAGAACGGGCTCTGTTTTGTGGGGATACGTGGACATCATATGTGAGCCTGGAGATTTACCCCCCCATCGGAACACCAGGAGCGCCAGCAAGCTAAAAGGCCTTGGCTGGGCTAAAGCCACTTGCCCTTTTATGCTTGCCATCTGGTAAGCAGGATCAACTACTACGGTGGATTGACACTATTGCTTATAGGTGCACAGTGGTGGTGTTTTTACTCTGGAAGGATTCAAAAATTCCTTTTTTTGATGTTATCTGTATGGACTATGAAGACTTACATTGTCAATGAAACCTCCAGACTGCATGTGATCAGTATGTTATAGCTGACATAGTAATCGCCTAATCAAGAATCATTCTGTTTAGATGTCGATCATCATTTAGAACTGCATTAGTCAGGGGCAGCCAGGATTGAAAGCCACCAGCCTCTCAAAGTATCAGCTGCTGGCTTGTAGAGGGAGGAAGTCTATTAATATATCCCCAACATAGGCCATCATGCTAAGGAATGGTAATATGCAGTTTCTTTGTGGGAAGGGGTTAATAATAATTGTCCCCATACAGGGGTACCATAATACTTTACTTTTTTTCTTGCAAATTGGTAAGTGACAGGTTCACTTTAATTGAACAAGTGAGCTTTTTTTTATTTTACTAAGATCTAAATTATTAATGGAGACCTTGAACTCAGAGGCCTCATCCAATAACTGACTTCACATCAACACAGTCTAAACAGATCTGATCAATGCAAAACACTGAATGCTAACTATTGGTCTCCAGAGCAGCCAAGACTTCTATTGAGCGTCGGAACTGGGAGTCTGTGAAGGAAGAGTTTTCTGATTTCCTCATGATCAGCTTACACTTCTGTAGAAAACCTGGGGAATTACGAGCAGTAACTCCACTTTCCAAGAAAGGTTGATCAGGAAGCATGATAATCTTCCACTTCAAGCTTTGCTGACTCCATCGTGAGTGAAAAGATTGCCAAGGGGATGGCTGTGGCATTCTTCATCATAATATGTAAATAGTAATACCCCAAATCCATAGAGCTGAGATTACCGCTGCCAGTGAAACACATGAGCTGTATGAATTCTATGCATAGGAAACCTGGGAGACATCCAAGTTAAATTGGGTGGAATGGGTCATATCACACAGGATAATGTGAATGATAGACTGCTGTAGTGACAAATAAGCACCTTATGCTTGTTTGTTTTGCAGTCATTCAGTGGGAGAAACCACATGCTGTTTTGCGCATACTTATTATAGAGCGGAAGGTGTCATAGACAACAAAAGTTGATATACAGAGGGGACTCACATCTCAGTTCTGCTGTAGAGAGTTAATGATTATTAAACACTGCAGAGATCTGGTTTCACTCCCAAGACAGGCTGAATGAACATTATGTGCACATGAATGATACATTGCACAGTGGAGGATGCATTTTAAGTCACTCAAAAAGAACTACAAGGTGAATTAAGTAACAAAAAATAAAATACTACTGCGCCCAGGGGTGCACTACAAGTCAATGTGACAAATTGCAGTATAAGAGAGAAAGTTTTAAGTGTCAAAAATTAAGAAAAAAGGAACTTAGAATGAACAAATACAAGATTTTCCCAATGAAGTGGCATTTTTGCTACATGAGCAAACTTGTAAAAAAATATTACAATCGCAGAGGATCAGTTAATGGAAAGATCTGATAGTACTGAGCCTAAGGAAACATTTTTAGAGAGCCTGCTGTATATTATATGTTTTTTTCTTTAAACACCTGTAGATGAAACTGCGTGGATTAAAGGAGAACTCTCAAAGCTCTTAAAATAAATAAAAAGGTTAACTGTTTTCTTGTTTCTTACAGTTTCTATGAAGCATTTACCTCTCTGTCTCCTCCTAATCTATCTAAAAACTCTCTCTTCTGCACATCTATGCCATAGCAATAAAAATGTGATACTTTTTTTATCCAATTACCCATTTTTACAATATTTCCTTTTAGTGGAATAGTAACCAAACAATTTTCACAGTGCCATTTGACCTCAGATGTCAAATAACCCATGTGGTCAGACAGACCATTAATGCTTAGTACACACTGGCCAAATGTTGAGAGATATTGGTGGGTTCAATAAAAACTGGCTGACATTCAGCCCGTGTGTATGTCAGCCAGTCTGCTGTTTGGCCGGCTTCTGTCAAACAGGCATTCTGGAAAACCAGGAGCCGACCGGCTCCCGATCAGCGCTCTCAGCCAATGGCCAGAGTGCTTTGATGGGGAGCATCCCCCTGTCAGAACACAACAGCTCCGCAGGGGAGATCGCTGTACTAACATTGGACTGTTAGTACAGCATCTCCAACCGTGTAGACTAGGCTTAAGGCTCTGTTCACACTAGTGCAGTTTCAGATGAGACATGCAAAGTCATGACAATATTTAAGGGCATGCAGGTGGATGTCATTCATGTCCTCTATGTGTTTACCCTTGTTGAGCAGCAAGCAAGGGTCACATGAGAGACCTACCCGGGGATGCGTTCTTCTGGGCTATGCTAGGCAGTTTGTTTCAGGGTCACGTTACCACACACATGGGGTATCTTCACTTTGTATAATTTTTCTCAATACTTTGGGACAAGACTGAGGCTGCCGTGGGGGATTACGCAACCTTAAACCATACCTCTACACTTGGAGATGAATGTATTTCATGCACACCGACATTGCAACTGTTCTCTAGTTATCTTTTTAAGGTTTCACCTTTGCCATAACTCGAATTTAGGAGGAACATGCAGAGACAATGTCCACATCCACCTGTCCAGGGGCTCTCTCACGCCAATGTAGGTCCTTTGGAGACATAGTCCATTGTGGGCATCTTCAGGGCAAACCCAAGTTAAAAGTCTCTGGCCATAACAGGCAACACTCTCCTACTACTGCAGGTCACTTCTTCCATATCCATCCAATACATGCCTCACAACCCAAAGTTGTACTGTGCTCGCAAAGTGTCTTCTGTGGAGCCAATGACAACTCCCCACACTTCCACAGGGGACTCCCCGGAGAACCTCTCTGAGAACCAGGCCACTGCCCGTTTATATCACCCAGGCAAGTGGGCCGGATCCACACAGGAAAACCAGCCAAAACAATCAGGAGCGCAGGCAAAACTTTAGCCCTAAACCTCCCAGCCAGGTTAGCACGCACTAATGCCCTGTACACACGGTCGGATTTTCCGATGGAAAATGTGTGATAGGACCTTGTTGTCGGAAATTCCGACCGTGTGTACACAAATCCGACACACAAAGTGCCACGCATGCTCAGAATAAATTAAGAGACAAAAGCTATTGGCTACTGCCCCGTTTATAGTCCCGGCATACGTGGTTTTCGTCACCACGTTCAGAACGATCGGATTTTCTGACAACTTTGTGTGACTGTGTGTATGCAAGACAAGTTTGAGCCAACATCCGTCGGAAAAAATCCATGGATTTTGTTGTCGGAATGTCCGATCAATGTCCGACCGTGTGTACAGGGCATTACAGTTTCAAGCTGCTTACAAATAAAAAATCATGTTTTCAATGGTGCCTGTTCACATCAATGCAATAATGGCGTGGTTTTGGAAAAGGCTATTATGGCATGATTCCAGCACGGTTAAGACCAAAATCATATCCAAGTTGCATCCAAGTTTCTCTACATAATCACATTGAAAATTCAGATCAGCTACCCGCGATCGTTCCCCACAGTGACAGAACAGGGATCTGCCTGTGTAAACAAGGCAAATCTCCGTTCTGACAGAAGAGATCATACAGATCCTGTCTTTCTGCTATGCAGGAAGACGGATCTATGTGTTGTCCCAGTGAGCCCTTCCCCCATACAGTTAGAACACACAGTGAAGTTACAAATATAACTCCTTGATCGCCCCTGATGTTAACCCTTCCCTGCCAGTGTCATTAGTACAATAACAGTGCATATTTTTAGCACTGATTACTGTAATAATCTCACTGGTTCCCAAAAAAGTGTCAAAAATGTCAGTTAGGTGTTCGATCTGTCTGCCGCAATGTCGCAGTCCTGCTCAAAATCACTGATCGCCGCCATTACTAGTAAAAAAAAAGAAATTATAAAAATGCCATAAATCTATCCTCTATTTTGTAGATGCTATAACCAATCAATATATGCCTATTGCGATTTTTTTTTTTACCAAAAATATGTAGCAGAATACATATTGGCCTAAACTGATGAATACATTTGTTTTTTTACATTTTTTTTTTGGAAATGT
The DNA here is from genome assembly GCF_042186555.1 of Aquarana catesbeiana. NCBI lineage: Eukaryota > Metazoa > Chordata > Amphibia > Anura > Ranidae > Aquarana > Aquarana catesbeiana. Next base: position 140,972,879 of record NC_133329.1, on the reverse strand, counting down.
TTTAAAGCATAAAGTAAAAAAACTTGTTTTTTTTTTTCAAAATTGTCACTCTTTTTTTATGTTTATAGCACAAAAAATAAAAACCGCAGAGGTGATCAAATACCACCAAAAAAAGATCTGTGGGATTTGTGGAAAAAAAAGACACCAATTTAGTTTGGGTACACTGTCGCATGACCGCGCAATTGTCAGTTAAAGCGACGCAGTGCCGTATCGCAAAAAAATGACCTGGTCAGGAAGTGGGTAAATCCATCCGGGGCTTAAGTGGTTAAAACATGGAGTTCTGCCTTATCTAAGTATCTGCTTGAAAACTGCTAAACTAAGCCTCCCTCCCTATTTCCATGCTGCACCTTTTGGGATTGATTTACCAAAGGCAAATAGGCTGTTCATTTTGCAAGGGAGTTTGCATTGGGTATTCTTTGCAGAGTGAAACCTTACCACATTCTTTAAGCTCTGAGGCAAAATTCTGTTGCAAAGTGCAACTTCCCTTGCAAAATGAACAGCCTATAAAGTTTTAGCGGCGCTTTACAATCGTTTTAGAGGCACTTAGAGGCTAGCGGCCGAATACAGGAATACCCCACATTTAAGTACACAATGGGGTTTATTTACTAAAGCTGGAAAGTGCAAAATCAGGCTCCCTTCTGCATAGAAACCAATGAGCTTCCAGGTGTTATTGTCAAAGCTTAATTGAACAAGCTGGGGTTAGAAGCTCATTGGTTTCTATGCAGAAGGGAGCCTGATTTTGCACTTTCCAGCCTTCGTAAATAAACCCCATTGTGTACTTAAAAGTGGGGTATGCTCAGTAGTGTATTTAGGTTTTGTGCTGCCCTAGTCCTGACCAAACTCGAGCACCCTCTAATTTAAATATGACCCACCTCTTCCTGTCAAGGCCACACTCCTTGCTGTTTAAGACCCGCCCTGAAAATTTCGAGTGGGGGCACTAGTTCTGAGGGCCTGGGGGGAGGCAATGGATTCCCTTAATTTGCATAGATTTCCTCTCACTTCATGTATGACTATGGGGCAGGAAGTGAAGGGAAATCTTTGCAATGGGACAGGGATGGTAAAAAATAAATTGACAGGGGCTATAACCCTCCTTATTCGATCCAAAATGAAAAAAAAGTATTGCCTATAGTTCTACTTTAACCACTTGCCGCCCACCATATAGCAAAATGACGGCGGCAAAGTGGTTGCGATATCCTGAGCGGACGTCATATGACGTTGCCAGGATAATAAACCACTAGGCACCCCACGGGGGGCACATCACGGCGATCGTTGTTGCGGTGTGTCAGTCTGACACACCGCAACACTGAACTAGGTAAAGAGTCTCTGACCAAGACTCTTTACCACGTGATCAGCCGTGTCCAATCACGGCTGATCACAGTGTATATAGGAAGAGCCGTTGATCGGCTTTTCCTCATTCGCGTCTGTCAGAAGCGAGTAGAGTGGAACCGATCGGCTGCTCCTCTGACAGGGAGGGTCTGTGCTGATTGATTGTCAGCACACCCCCCCCCCCGACGATGCCCATACTGGAGCACAGGGGATGCCACCAGGACCACCAGGGATGCCACCCATGGCCACCAGGGATAACAACCAGTGCCCACAATGGATGTCGATCAGTGCCCACAATGGATGCCAATCAGTGCCCACAATGCCTGCCAATCAGTGCCCACAATGGATGCCTGCCAATCAGTAATGCCCATCAGTACCATCCATTAGTGTACATCAGTGCTACCTATCAGTGCCTATCCATGCCCATCCGTGCCACCTATCAGTGCCCATCTGTGCCACCTATCAGTGCCCATCAGTGCCGCCTTTCAGTGGCCATCAGTGCCGCCTTTCAATGCTCATCAGTGCCGCCTATGTGTACCCATCAGTGCTGCATATCAGTGCCACCTATCAGTGCCGCCTATCAGTGCCCATCAGTGCCACCTCATCAGTTCCCATCAGTGCCGTCTTATCAGTTCCTGTCAGTGCAGGCCCATCAGTGCCCATCAGTGAAGGAGAAAACATACTTATTTACAAAGTTTTATAACAGAAACAAAAATAAACTTTTTTTTTCAAAATTTTCGGTCTTTTTTTTATTTGTTTAGCAGAAAATAAAAATCCCAGAGGTGATCAAATACCACCAAAAGAAAGCTCTATTTGTTTTTTTTTTATTTTTTTTAATTTAATAATCTTTATTTATATTCATACAAAATACATCACAATATACAATATTCCTACAATATCATATTACTAAAATCACCACTATTAGATGTACATAAGAACCTCGTAAAAAAAGTGCTCTATTATCTCTATAACCTTATTCCTTCCCTCACTTCCCTTCCCCTACCCCTCCCCCTCCCCTCGGCACCCCCCCTCTCCCCCCCCCCCCCCTGCCCAACCTACCCAGTTCGAATCAATCTAACACATATTAACTTCCCTATTCATAAGGGCATTATCTCTATATTTCCCTACAGCGGGTATCCCATTTCCTCCAACCAGGGTCTCCAGAGTTTTTTAAATGCTTTCAGGTTCCTTCTTTTTATATTTACTGCCTTTTCCTTCCACATTGTTTCAGTCACCGTTTTAATCCACTCATCTTTCCGAGGGGGGGTTCTTGCCTGCCATCTTTGAGCAATTAACTTTCTTGCCTGAAAGAGACATCTCTGAACTATTATAGTCTTGGAGATTCCTATATCCGTACTCTCCCCTACTCCTAAGATACATAATTTCGGGTCCATTTTAAGTTCTAAAGAGAAGGTCTTATTGAGGGTTTCTACAATCTCTGACCAATACCGGAATAATTTCGGACACTTCCATAGCATATGCAACAAGTCCCCCTCATCTTGACATCTAGGGCAGTTGGCATCTATTCTCCTCCCAAATTCAAATAACCTTTTAGGGGTGTAATACGTCCTATGGAGTAACATCAGGTGGGAAACTTTTGGGCAGGAGAAACCGACACTCGATGTCCCCCCACTAGTATCTCCCTCCACTGCCCATCTGAAAACACGCCCAACTCTTTCTCCCATTTACCTCTACTTTTAAGTTTTCCCGGGGCCTCTATACTGTTTTTACAAATATGTGGGTATATTTCGGCTATAGACACACAGTGGCCCCCCTGGTCACCCAGCTTCTGAAGCACATTGGACTCATTCCAGGAGGGACCCTGGTCCCCAAACTGTGTCTTAAGGGCATGTTTAACTTGTATATAGTTATATAATGACCGATCTGGTATATCGAATTCTTCTTTCAATAAGGAGAAGGGTTTTAGTGAAGACTGATTATATAGCTGAACTAATTTATTTATTCCTCTTTTTTTCCCATATTTTAATTGTTCCTATTTCTTGTAGTTCCTGTAAGTTCTTATTATTCCACAGTGGGGTACATTTGATCCAACCATTCATTCCCTTCAGGGCTTTAATGGATCTCCAAACTTTTATTATTAATTTGACCGTAGGAGTTTTATGTATAAAGGAGTCCGCCTCCAATGTCTCTATCATGGTCCTATGGGGGGCTCCCGTGATCATCAATCTCTCATTGCTACTTCCCCTAAAGGTCGAAATTTTTCCCCAAATGCTGCAGCTGGGCTGCCAAAAAATAACTACGTGGGTGAGGTACTGCCATCCCCCCTTCTCGCGAAGGGAGTTGTAGGGTCTGCAACCTTATCCTAGGGGATCCCCCTTTCCATACAAGGTCTCTAAATATTGTTTTTATTTTATTAAACCATTTCCTGCTTATCCATATTGGCGAGTTCTGCATTACATACAGTAATTGGGGGAGCCATAGCATTTTAATTAAATTACACCTACCCGCTGTTGATAACGGGAGGCCCTTCCATATTTCAGTCTTACTTTTAAATTTCTTTAACAAGGGGGTTAAATTATTATCTAGGTAGTTCTCTGGGTCTTTGGTTATTTTAATATCCAGATATTTCGTTAACGCTGTTATTTCTAATCTGTTATTATTTGAGGGAGTGTCTACACTAACGGGGTCTAATGGTAATAGAACTGATTTACCCCTGTTTATGGACAATCCCGAGATTTTCCCAAACCTTGAGAATATATCCATTACTTGTCTCAGGGATCCCTCAGTGTCTCCCATGAATATGAGGACATCGTCCGCATATAGTGCGATCCGCTCCTCTCCATCCTCCCTCCGGAGCCCCTCTATTTTCCTATCTTGCCTTACTGTTGTAGCTAATGGCTCCATAGCTAAGGCAAAAATCATGGGAGACAAAGGGCATCCCTGCCTTGATCCCCTCTCTAATTTAAACCCAGTCGAGTAATCGTTATTAACTTTTACTTTTGCATTTGGTTCATTGTACAATACTTTAACCCAGTTAATGAATGAGGGGCCGAAACCATACTCCTTTAATAGTCTCCAGATATATTCCCATTCTACACTGTCGAATGCTTTTACCACATCCAACAGAAGAATTTCCCTCGAGCCCCTGTTTTCCGTGGGAATCTGTAGGTTCAATAGAACTCTCCTGATGTTCATACTGGTTGTTCGATGGGGTATAAATCCCGTCTGGTCCGGGTGGCTCATTAGGGCCGCCTATGTGTACCCATCAGTGCTGCATATCAGTGCCACCTATCAGTGCCGCCTATCAGTGCCCATCAGTGCCACCTCATCAGTTCCCATCAGTGCCGCCTTATCAGCGCCCGTCAGTGCAGGCCCATCAGTGCCCATCAGTGCCACCTCATCAGTTCCCATCAGTGCCGCCTTATCAGCGCCCGTCAGTGCAGGCCCATCAGTGCCCATCAGTGAAGGAGAAAACGTACTTATTTACAAAGTTTTATAACAGAAACAAAAATAAACTTTTTTTTTCAAAATTTTCGGTCTTTTTTTTATTTGTTTAGCAGAAAATAAAAATCCCAGAGGTGTTCAAATACCACCAAAAGAAAGCTCTATTTGTGGGAACAAAATGATAAAAACTTAGTTTGGATACAGTGTAGCATGACCTCGCAATTGTCATTCAAAGTGCGACAGCGCTGAAAGCTGAAAATTGGTCTGGGCAGGAAGGTATATAAGTGCCCTGTATTGAGTTAAGCACAAATTTCTGATAATTTTATGGAGAGGACTAAGAAGATATAACCATGCCAATGGTGCAGCAGAAAACATATAGCACAGTGAGGAAGCTTTGTGGTCCAGGATGATAGGACAGTCAAAATTAGATGCGCCCCCCCCCCACAGTTGCGTAATGCCAGCCGCTCGCATACCAGAGGCAGTGCGGGCGCTTTATGGGGAGCTAGACTAATTTTCCTCTCAGCCCAGTCTGCCCCATGAGACTGGCGCTACACTAACAGTGTAGTGCAAGCTGGCGGTGACTCTTTCCGTGCTGCCCCCCTGCAAAGTGCTGCCCTAGGCCTGGGCCTTGTCGGCCTAGGCCAGGATACAGCGTTGGGTATGCTTGTAAAGGGTTAAAAGCGCTGCTGCCGAGGTGCTGTGCAGGTGCTGTTCAGGCACTTCGGCGGCTCTGCTCATTGATTTAAATGGGCAGGGGCGCTTTAGGAGCGGTGTATACACCGCTCCTAAAGCGCCCCAAAGATGCTGCCTGCAGGACTTTTTTTAACGTCCTACCAGCGCAGAGCCCCAGTGTGAAAGCACTCTGGCTTTCACACTGGGACTGCAGATGAGGCATTTTTCAGGTGCTTTACAGGCACTATTTTTAGCGCTAAAGGGCCTAAAAACGCCCCCAGTGTAAATGTACAGTATCTGCAGTTCCAGTAAAACTGATTTATGAAAGCGTTTTACTGAATTCCATCAATGGTTTCTGGTACAAAAGAAGAACAGAAAGTCCACCTTATACTATACCCTATACAATCTGTGTGGCAGGCAGGTGTGCAGAAACCCAAGTATAGAGATTTTGCTGGTCACATCCCTGAGACATTTAAAAAAACATCTTGGATCTCCAAATTATGTGGCATACGTTAACGATAATACTTCCATATGCAGTTTTTAGAAGGACTTGGAGAAAGAGATACACATTGCCATAAATATTTGTATTTATTTTTATTTAATTAAAAATCTGTAACCATTATAAGTAATAAAATAAATAAAAAAAAAAAATTAGTCAAAAGCAGATACAAAATACCACTCATAAACAGGATAACAAACATGCTGTGGTCAAAAGTTAGAGGAACACCCAAAAATACAAAATAATATGGTCACAACCTTTTTCTGTGGCTCAGTCACCAGTCAAATGGTCATGTTCTCATAGCTTTCTCTGGTGATATGATTTGCTTCTGATTGACACCCTCCCCATCCCCTCACCCAACTCTCGGTAATCATAATTTATTTTAATTTACAGAACTTATTAAAAGCTTTGATTTTTGTGGCATTTTTAAATGAGAAAAGTAAAGGCATTTCTATGTTCCTGTTGGTCAGCGAACATCCTATTGCATTTTTTTTTATTATTTAGACCAAGTGTTGAAATAATGTTGCAGACTTTTTACCCCTCTTTTCTCAGGTACATCTAGTCAGATCAGAACAATTCGGATTGGTCAAAGCATTCACATGCTAGCATGTGACCAATCAAAATTGCTCTGCTTCATCCCAGAAGAAGACTGCTGCTTTCCAATCCCTGGCCCCCTGAACCAACGAGTGGGCAGTGATGGCTAATCATTTATAAAGTGCAGTGGGGATCGGGGGGGGGGGGGGGGGTGCAGTGCTAATTTACCTGTTCATTTTTTCATAATAAGGTGAGATTAACCTTTGAAAAAGACAAGCTCATTTTTGAGAAAGCAAAAAGCCATTGACAGGTATGGTAAACAGGCACTATGATAGAATGCTTTTCTGGCCAATATGAATGTACAGTAGGCTAGAAGGGAAGTTTCAACACTGCCAAGAACATGGTAAGCATCAAAATGGCCTGCCAGTTGAGTAATGCAATTTACGCAAGCAATACTCAAGGCACAGGAAGCTGCTGCAGGTATGTACAAATACCTACGGGTAGAAAGTTGGGAAAGTAAAAGTTGCTTAGAACAGGGAGATTAAAGTGTACCTGTAGTTGAGATGATTTTTTTTTTTTAAATAAGTGTCATGGGAGCTCCTTGAAAACTTGAACTTCTAGGTATGACCTCCCAGTCATCCACAAGACAGTGCTCAGTGCCTGAATAACCAACCGCTGGACCTAACACTGTCATGTGGTAGACAGACCCAAGCCTATGAAAAAACTGAGTTTAATAAAGTCAATATTTGCTTATGAATTGTGGGAGCTCATCTGTTTCTACAGGGTCAAAAAGGTGGCCTGTTAAAAGTATGTAGCCACCCTGCCGTAAGCAGGAGTGCCTCTAAATTTAGTCTGCATGGCTGCACAGGGGCGGATCCAGAGCCTAGTCTCGGGAGGGGCACTGCCAGAAATATACATTTTTTTTGCGAACAATTTATCGGGGAAATGGCTGTTGTTGGTGCTTTAATCATCCCAGCACCATGGTTGTTATGGTGTCAGGATGATTGAAGCGCATTATTTCTATTATTACATTGTAATATAAAATGAAATCATTCAACTCACCATAATGCAGAATCAGTGGGAACCCCGAGCGTGTCACCTGCCACCGTTGCCTGCCACATTTTGTGGATTGTCACTTGCCTGCCACCAGATGCAGATTGACACCTGCCACTAGATGCGGATTGTCACTTGCCACACCTTGTGGATTGTGACTTGCCACGTCACCTGCCACTGGATGCAGATTGTCACTTGCCACGTCATATGCCACACATTGCGGATTGTCACTTGCCACGTCAATTGCCACTGAATGCTGATTGTCACTTGCCAAGTCATATGCCACACATTGTGGATTGTCACTTGCCACGTCAATTGCCACAAGATGCTGATTGTCACTTGCCACGTCATATGCCACACATTGTGGATTGTCACTTGTCACGTCAAATGCCACACATTGCGGATTGTCACTTGCCACGTCATATGCCACTGGATGCGGATTGTCACTTGCCACGTCATATGCCACTAGATGCGGATTGTCACTTGCCACGTCATCTGCCACTAGATGCGGATTGTCACTTGCCACGTCATATGCCACTAGATGCGGATTGTCACGTGCCAGGTAAGGTGGTGTTTTGCTTTTTTCTTGCTTCCTTGTCCCAGAGACAGGCAGCAGAGAGATAATGTAATCTCCCTGCTGCCCATGCTACCTGCACAGTGAGGGCGGAAGTTAATGCAGAGATGTGGGGGCGGTGAGAGATGATGTCATCTCTCTGCTCCCCTGCCCGTCGGCTCACTGATTGGCCAGCCACCCCCCCCACACACACCTAGCCTGCTTAGCCTTAGTTTCACCCGCCCATCCACACACGGAGACGCCCGTCCAATCCGCTCTCTCTCCTGCCTGCCTGCCCACCCTCACACGGAGCTGCCGGACACTCAGCTCAGCTGTCTGCTGTATCATATAGGATAGGACTCCTCGGAGGCGCCGCTCCAGGCTGCCTGCTGTGTCACAGACTCAGCCACACTCACACTCTGTATGTATCGGATTAGGAGGCGCCGCTCCAGGGCAGGCTGTGTCACATCACAGTCACACTCACACCGGCCGCCTGTCGGCTCGGCTGAGAGTGTGACTGACGCTGACCTGACTGACGTCACTCGTTGCTAACGCCAGGGCCGCCTGGCGTCTAGCAATGAGTGCAGGGAAGAGGCTCCACCCACCTCCTTCCTTCAGTGTTATTGACCGCCCGCCGCCGCCCGTACCACACGCGAGTCTCTCTCTCGCTGATGATCGGCACATGAGAGAGAGAGAGAGACTCGGGCCGGCACAGCGGCCGGAGCGGAGCGGCAGGATATAAATAACATTCAATTTCAGAGTGTCAGTGTGTGCTTCGGGGGGGGCAATTGCCCTGTTGCCCCCCCCCTGGATCCGCCCCTGTGGCTGCAGTAAGTCAATGCCAATTATAATCTCTGTCTTGACCAACTTCCCCTAAGCTCAGCCTGGTTGTCAGTTCTCCCTTCTGTCAGTAGGAATCACTGTCACCTCTGGCACTAGCATGAGCTCTTACAGTGGGTTTGAGTTATGATGAATATTCATTTCTTTTCTCAGCCCACCATTAGGCATTTCCTTGCCAGTGGTGCATCATGGGTAAGAGTATAAACATTTGGGGTGAGCTGATGTAAGCTCTCTTCCCCCAGGCTCTGGCTTGGAGAGGATATATGTGGACTGAGCTTTTTCTTTATGCTTGCCTGTCCAAAGAGTCCTGCAGGTGTTTAGGCCTGAAGATTATACCTGTGGATATTCCTGTCTGGATGAAGGATGAAGTCCCAAGAAATCTGGTGGATTTTCCCTGAGTAAGATGAACACAGGATGGAGTTCCAAGACAGTGGGTGTATTCTCCTGGAGGAAGCTAAAAACAGGATGGAGTCCCAAGGAAGTTGATGGTTTCTCCTACCTAGAGGAAGCTGAAAATAGGATGGAGTCCCAAGGAAGTTGGTGGGTTCTCCTGGAGAGAAAGCTGGAAATGGGATTTTCTCTATTCTTTTTTTTTTAACTTCAATGACAGTTAATTTTAATTGGACTTTCACATTGAAATATAACAAGTTATTCTCACTGACACATCAACTTATGGATTATCAGTTAATAAACTGCAGAGCCCACCCAAATATTTTATTTCCCATAAGCAATATTTACACAATGTTAAACAAGCCCACTGCTATAAAAATCGTATTTTTAAAGCCTTGCTGCAAGATAACAATAAAGTATACATCTGTAAAAAAGAATATTAGTAACCAATGGGAGGAAAATCTCCTGAGTCTCTTCAACGCAGTAGTTTCACACATGGATAAACTCACACTGAGCCGCTGTCATATGAACAGGTAATCTGCTGTGTGGGTTTCACATCCTATATTTAATCCCTCCACAATCATTTTATATAAAACCTTATGCGACTGACATATATTTTCCATGGTTTGAAATTCCCATTTGAGCATTTCAGAAAGTGTGTAATATCTATTAAAATAAATAGGAATGAACATACCGCAGTGAAGTAGAACCTATTCACTAACAGGCACAACTTCTTCATGATGGAAAGCTTGACAGAGAGGAAAAAAAATGTAAAAAAATATATACAGTATATCCGTAACAAAACAAGTTTATACCCTTAGGAAACACGTACATTCTGACATCAATGGCTTCTGAAATGTGATCTAATCTTAAACATAATAAGAACTAAACAACTAAGGACACTAATAATAACAATAATTACAATCATATGTTTTCTGTAGCCATTGTTCAGACACACAACAATCAGGAAACATTTCATCCATTCATCTATAAAAATAGTTTAGTTTAAAAAGTCCAAATTAACTCTCAGTTTAAATCAGCTAAATTCATTCCTTGTGCTTAAAAAGGTGTTCAATGAAGTACACTATATTTTAAAAAGTATTGTGATGTCTGCTTTTACACGCACATGAACTTTAATGGCATCCCAGTCTTAATCCGTAGGGTTCAATTATTGAGTTGGCCCACCCTTTGCAGTTATAACAGCTTCAACTTTTCTGGGAAGACTGCTCACAAGGTTTAGGACTCTGTCTACCAGAATGTTTGACCATTCTTCCAGAAGCCCATTTGTGAGGTAAGGCGCTTATGTTCGATTAGAAGGCCTGGTTCACAGTCTCCGCTCTAATTCATCCCAAAGATGTTCTATCGGGTTAAGGTCAAGAATATGTGCAGTCCAGTCAAGTTCCTCCACCCCAAACTAGATCATCCATGTCTTTATGGACCTTGCTTTGTGCACTGGTCCAAATCATTGGTTGGAGGGGGGATTATGGTGTTGGGTTGTTTTTCAGGGGTTGGGCTTTGCCCCTTAGTTCCAGTGAAGGAAATTTTTAAGGCGTCAGCGTACCAAGACATTTTGGACAATTTAATGCTCCCAACTTTGTGGGAGTTTGGGGGTGGCCCCTTCCTATTCCAACATCACCAGTGCACAAAGCAAGGTGCATAAAAACATGGATGATCGAGTTTGGGGTGGAGGAACTTGACTGGCCTGCACAAAGTCCTGACCTCAACCCAATAGAACACCTTTGGGATGAATTAGAGTGGAGACTGAAAGCCAGGCCTTCTCATCCAACATCTGTGCCTGACCTCATGAATGCGCTTCTGGAAGAATGGTCAAACATTCCCATACACACACTCCTAAACCTTGTGGACAGACTTCCCAGAAGAGTTGAAGCTGTTAAAGCTGCAAAGGGTGGGCCAGCTCAATATTGAACCCTACGGACTAAGACTGGGATGCCCTTAAAGTTCATGTATGTGTAAAGGTAGGCATCCCAATACTTTTGACAATATAGTGTATGTCGAACCCCTGCAGAGAGACTACTGTTTGTCCACAGAAAGCAAGGATCCCACTCTGTGTCATGCTGACAATGGGCAGGCTTTTCTACTCAGGTTAAAAGAGGGAAAGGATGATGAATAGGACGCTTCTGCCAAGGATCTTCCGGCAAGCTGTAATCAAAGGATCATCATGGGGAACATATATGGAGACTGGAATGACACTGGTTCAACACTTCAAAGAGCAGAAGCAAATCTGATACAAGGATAAACAACAAAAAGGCGCTTCTACGTGCAGTATAACAAAAGTTTAATGAACATAAGGTTTAAAACACATACAAGAGCCAGCAAATAGGCAGGCTCATCAAAGTATTATTCTCGGCTCCTGTCACTGTACACCATAATGCTATACCGACCAGCAGCTGCAGAAGGAGGGGAGAGCGAGGAGGCAAGATGACCGGGACAACCTCGTGCCAGGAGTCGGGATTAATACTTTGATAAGCCTGCCTATATGCTGTATCTTGTAAGCGTTTTTAACCTATGTTCATTAAACTGTTAGAATAAAATAAACTGCAAGGCATCGAAAACTTTTGTTTTGCTACACCTGGAATGTATTTAGTGGATTTAAAGTGTGAGTTAAATTGGAATTTAAATTATGGAAGATGCATGAACACAGATGTTATCAAGAGGTATGTGCTGTTACTCAGGTGTCCCCCATAGGATTCTTTCTCACCTGTGACATTGCGGCGGACACATCGGACACTTTTGACACTATTTTGGGACCATTCACATTTATACAGCGATCAGTGCTATAAAAATGCACTGATTACTGTGTAAATGTCACTGGCAGGGAAGGAGGTTAACACTAGGGGGCGATCAAGGGGTTAAATGTGTTACCTAGGGAGTGATTGTAACTGTAGGGGGAGGGGACTCACAAGGGGAGGAGACTGATCAGTGTTCCTCTGCACTGGGAACACACGATCGGTCTCCTCTCCCCTGACAGGATGTGGATCTGTGTGTTTACCAGCAATCGCGGGTGCCCAGTGGACATAGCGGCCGCAGGGCATGCACACCTGCTCCCGAGTGACGCGGCAGGTGCACATGCACCCCCTTGACGGCCGGGAAACCCGGGACATCATACGACGCCTGTCCAGGATGGGAGATCCCTCCTGCGGGCGTCATATTACTATGGGCAGGGTATGAAGTGGTTAATAATCTTTTTGTAACCTTTGGTTGAGCTCTATGGACCTTTGGTGAACTTGATTAGCATGTCTTTTTTCAACCTGACTATGTAACTATGTATATGAGCTGAAAAAACTCTCATTCTAAGGTCCCTTGATCTCTCCTTTGATTGAACCATACTGCATTGTAGCACCCTCTACCTTAGGTAGGTAGGTGCTAGACTAGTGGGTTTGTTTTGTACTGTCAGCGCAGGTAAATTTAGGCATGTCTATGCTGTGAGCTAGGCCTGTTTGTTTTTGATCTGGGGGCAGGGGAGTGGTTTAGTGTAGCAGCAGCGACTGACATGTGCTTCAGCTCTTCGCACCTCCTCTGGTTCTCAGAAGGTTCTGGAAAAAAGGCAGGACAGAGAGCTGGAGTGACATGGGGTGTATGCGGGAGCCATGACCAATCCCCAACTAGGATTGGCAGAGGACAGGCCTCCTATATATGCCCATGGTCAGCCTGCTATGGGAGGAGTTGTCGGGTGGAAGAATTGAATGACGGAGTGTTAGACTGTTGTGGTCTGAGGAAACCCCCTTTCAGGGGGGGGTGACCTCAGGCCTGGAGCTCGGGAGCTGGGAGGGAGCCTCTCTCTATTGAGAGGTGTCCTGGAACAGGAGCAGGAGCAGGAAGAGGACAGTTGGGAGCATTGCCAGGAAAGTCATTCAGGAGGGATAGATGTCTGGGTCGGTGAGTGAGAAGCACAGTGTGGGGCTCTGGGAGAGACATGCCAGGATTGGATGTGAAGCCAGAGAGAGAGACTGTGGTGTTGTTTTGGAGTCAAGTCGTTGCAGCCATGAGGGCTGGCAGGATTTTCATTGGACGTGCTGGGATCAGTAGTCCACCAAGTGTCAGTTAGCACATCTATTATTCTCAACTAAAACGGTTGCTACCACAAAGGGGGCTGCAGACCCCTGCCTGTAAAGGGCTACTAAAAAATTGTTAGGACTTATTCAGACAGAGGCCTAGCTATGTGCTAACGGTGACAGGAACCTAGATTTGGACAGTGAAGTGAAGCAAGTTATCTCAAGTAGTGTGCTGGAAGAGATGTGCAGAGGAAGAGACAGACTGTCAAATTTAGACTCAACCAACATTGATTTCATTTAGAAGTATTTATCATTTGGGTATCCCATGTCCCTTTCCCCATCCAAGTTTAATGCCCTAATAAAAACAACAAAAACAAGCGACTGTTCACTGTCTGGGAAAGTGTGCCAAAATGGATGTCTGGCCAGCAGGGTGAAATGTGTGGATGCTAGAACAGGTAGTGACCCCACAGGGGCACCGCTACAGCATATTAACATTATTCTGTAACTATTTGTTTTAGGGAATCTTTACCCCTCTCGGGAAACCCAGATGCAGCATACAGCCTTCCATAAAAATGAATGACTGTGTGCTACTGTAGTTGGGTATACACTGGTGCTGTTGTAAACACAAGTATAGTGTATGGGTGTAAGTAAAAACAGAAATAGTTCTATTTTTTCCGTATGCACGTATGCTATACTTGTGTTTATTATAGCACCTGTGTATGTATTTATGTATGTATGTGTGTATCTATCTATCTATCTATCTATCTATCTATCTATCTATCTATCTATCTATCTATCTATCTATCTATCTATCTATCTATCTATCTATCTATCTATCTATCTATCGTATAGTAACTGGGCTACTTGGTGTACATTAGGAAGAAAGAAGATCTTACCCCCAATGTGTTCGATGTAATTGCACAATTTAAAGTGATTGTAAATGTAAATTTAAAAAAAAAACAAACAAACAGGTTTATACTTACCTGCTCTGTGCAATGGAATTGCACGGAACAGCCCCAAACCTTCTCTTCTCTGGTTCCCTGCTGGTGCTCCTGGCTTCCCCCCTTTACTAAATGCCCCCATAGAAAGCAGCTTTCTATGGGGGCATTCATGTGGGTTTGCTCCCGAGCAATACACTGTCTGAGTGTATCGACAAAGACAGCGGGACCTGACCCTGCCTCCGCCTCCGGATCTCTCATCACTGACTTTAATCGACAACAGTGGGGGCCAATGGTTCCCGCTGCTTCAGTAGAGCCAATGCGACCAGAAATTAAGGGAAGGGAAGAGCTGCAGATGTGCACAGATCGAGTTAGGGCTCAGGTAGCTAAAGGGGGGGGGGGGGGTTAAGGAAGCATACTGAAGCCTAAACACTTTTTTACCTTAATGCAAAGAATGCAAAATGTTTAGGCTTTAAACCTACTTTAAATTATGAGAGCCTTTTGCTAAGTAACAAAGTAACATGATTGTGTACATTCTGGTAGACTCTAAAGACTTCTCTCTTAAAGTAGTTCTAAACTCAAAATTATTTTTTACCTTAATGCATTATCAGCATTAGGTGAATAAACTCCCTACTATTTAATCTACCCACCCCCATCCCTAAACACTTACCTGACTGAGTCACTGGTCTAGCACAATCCCAGCTGCAGCACCACTTCTCTCACTTTCACAGGAGACACAGAGCAGTGGGAGTCATAGGTAAGTAAAAGACCTGTGAGGAGGGTGTGGGGGTGTGGCTTACCAGTGCTCTGTGTGTCTAAGGACGCACACAGCCTGGCTCAGGGATGCATAGGTGCCCCCTTGAGGAGAACTCCAGCGGGGGACTGAAAAAGAGAAGGTAAGGGAACGTTCTGTGTAATATTGTTGCACACAGCAGAAAGTATAACATCTTTTTGTATTTTCACAAATAAAAAATGTAACCCTTAGGGCCTGATGCACAAGGAGCTTAAGGCTGGGTTCACATCTTCATGCAGAGCGGCTCACAGCAGGGGGTCCAGTGCGTCCCTGTTCACCGTTTCAGGTCCGATTTCAGTCTGAATTTTTGGCTAACCTGAAACGGACCAGAAGATGCACAGGACTCCTGTGCAATTCTCTCCGCAGCCATCCCGGAGATGTGTGAGCTGGCTCCATTGAGAGCCGGTGTTCTGACATATAGTGTCCTCCTATCAGATAGTGTCCGCCCCGCAGCGCCTGCACAGTACGGAGCAGCAGGAGATGCCGAAAATGTCCGAAGTTGATCAGCTGACCATCAGCTGTACACGGCGCTCGGGCACCTGTTAGCGATGGCTGTGTAAGAGGGCCCCTCGCGGGCTCGCTTCGCTCGCCACGCTTCGGGCACGGCCTCGCTGCGCTCGGCAACTATTTATTCTAACTCTATGTCCACTTGGATAGTAGGGAATGATCCTGGACATAGGGTAAGAATAAATGCGCAGGCGCCGTGTACAGCTGACGATCAGCTGTTGAACTTCGGAGACTTTCGGCGTCTCGTTTGTCCTCCGTACTGCGCCTGCGCAGTACAGGGCGGACACTTCTGGATAGGGGACTGTATTCGACAAGACACCGGTCACAGTCTCCTGATATGCGAATCCAATTCGCATTAGTGTGAACCCAGCCTTAAAAACGCTGCATATACAGGCGTTCTGTTTTTTCTTTTTTGGGGGGGGGGTTATGCTTGTAAAAGCCCCTATATGTTAGCCTATGTGGTCATGCATACATTTACAGGTGCATTTGAAGAGGAGAGTTTACAGGCAGAAAAAAAAACACCAAAGGTGTGCATATGCATAAGAGAAACATTTGAGCAGAAAAACAATGCACCTAAATGTGTGCATATGCTCATATATGCATTCCAATGGCCATAGTAAATTAATATTCTGGCAAGTAGAATGCATTTACGCTCAACCGCCATATACACATACATATTGTAACATTAGAGAATTTTTTTCTGCCAAATTCTGTTAGAGAAAAATGCTGCTTTTTTCACAAATCTATGTGCATGAGTCCTTGTCCTTATTATCACTTTAAAATAGAAGTTCAGCCAACACCCAACTAACGTTTAATCTACTCGCAGCCACATTCTAAAACAAATCTATCTAGCCCTCTAAAGAGAAAGTCGTTCTACTTACCTGTTTTGCAGCCGCTCCAGTCTGATCCCAGGCTGAGCTGTTAGTGGCGGCTCCAGTGCGTAGGCGTGTACAGGAAAGACAGCCAACAACGGAAGTCCCATAGTAACTTGTATGCCGCGTACACACGATCGCACATTCCGACAACAAAATCCATTTTTTTTTCCGACAGATGTTGGCTCAAACTTGACTTGCATACACACGGTCACACAAATCTTGTCGGAAATTCCAATCGCCAAGAACGCGGTGACGTACAACACGTAGGACGAGCCAAGAAAAATTTAATTTTTTATTTATTTATTTCAGGTACTTATATAGCGCCGTCAATTTACGCAGCGCTTTACATATACAAATAAAAATGAAGTTCAATAGCCAGTGCGGCTCTTCTGCTTGATTAGGGGGAGTTAAAAGTGCCCTGCTAGCAGCCAAAAAGCGCTGCAAAAATGGCGGTAAAGCGTCGCTAAAAATAGCACCACTGTACCGCCGACGCCCGCCCCCCCACTGTTAAAGTCCCCTAAGGGTGACGTCACTTCCCAGGAATTTCACAGTCATTGCCTGTTCTCTCCTGCACACAGCATCCGCCGCTGTAGATCGGACTGGATCAGCTTCAGAAAAGGTATGGATAGCGATTTCTTCTTTACAGGGCTAGATAGATTAGAATGTGGCTGCGAGTGGGTTTAAAGCTAGGTTTTGGGCAAACTTCCACTTTATACTGATATCTACCTCTGTAAATCCTGAATTTTCAGGCCTACTGCAAACCTCCAGTGTTACAGCTTTAGTAACAAGATCACACCAATGACTTCCTAAACTTGGAGCCAAAGATAACATCATTTTAGACTAACATTATTTATGCAGAATGTGGAAAAGATGAGAATGACAAAGTAATAGTATGTGTCCAGTCAATTTTTATTGCATATGAAAAGAAGTCAATGTGTAGGTGGGGGCTAGTGTATAGTACCCCAGCAGGAAGTGCACATTAAGACTCATGAGGATGCAGCACAATGTATTAATACAATACAAACTTCTAACAATTTTGCCTACAGGCTTAAACAATGCAGCCAAACCTTTATAGTGAAGCCTTACAACAGGGTATATACGTCAATCTCTCTCTCTACTGTAGAAGACACACTAGGAGGCTGACTGTACCCAACAGCATCCGACGAAGGAGGAGGCTGTAGAGCAGTGTCACAGTAATAGCACCTGAAGCAGCAGAAGTTACCACCGATGGCACTTGATGGCCCTACTCTGGCATCCATTCCTTCCCCCTTCTCTTTGCTGGGCTTGTTTTGTATAATTCATGCAGGTGTCTGAAGTCTCAAGGCATTCTCCGTCCAGATTGCACAATGGTGGGTCTGGAGAGGTTGCCACTCATGCATTGATGCTCCAGCATTTTGGAATTTGAATGGACAGGTGCACAGAATGATTACTGAGTGGACACCTGTGCTGTGTATTGTTTACTGTGGGCTGCTAGGATGCTGGGTTTAAGGAGGGCAGACTCTTGGAAACTGGGACAGTCCCCTGCAAAGGACAACAAATGGCACCCTTAATTCTCGTTTGCGCCTGCCTTTTATGTTCTATTTGTAAAATGCAGGTCATGATGTGGAGCCACTGCAGAGGAAACTATGTGATTGAAGGCGAGACCAGTCGCATGCCTTCAACAGCACTTTTTTAATTAACTGATATGAATGGGGCTTCCCTTTTGCTGACACCGTTGCATTCCTTGCCACCCTAATACTTCTGCTCCCCCACCCAATAGTAATTCAGCTGTTTTCTAATCTTTAATAAAAACACGAAGCAGGTCCTTGCGAGGTGGAATTAGAGTGGTCTAAGCTGGTTGTGTGAGCTACTTGAACCACTTTTGTGTATGAATTTTGTGTATGAATTATTGCACTGTACCTGCAGCTACAGAAGTCAGAAAGGGCTTGTTTTGAAGTATCTATTATGTAACAGCTTAATATTTTTTATTGTTTAACTCAAATGTACCACGAAGATCTGTCATGAACGTTCATATTTAATAAGTAAATAAAAATGTAAGGCATTGGCATTTTCATCCTTATTATCACAGCGTGCTACATGATAAAATATTATTGTTATTGTCCCATGACTATGTCCATCATCAGTTCAGCCCATTTATGATTAAATGTGCCAAGCATGCATAGATACAATGTAAGCTGATTCTTAGTGATTAGTGATTTATTATAAGAAATTGTATCTTGTATCCAGTGGAAGGTGTTATATACATGTATTATGTATTCACAATAACTTTCCTGAGATTCATTTATTATACTGCCTGCTTCACAAAATCATTGCCTGTAAAATAAATGGTATTTTAAATTAGGCTTTTCCAAGTAACATTACAATGATTTTCCTTCACCAGCCACATGATGGACATTATAAAGCTTCCACAAATCCCGTGTGGCTATAGATTATCCTCATACAAGGCTTGTAGCTTTAGAAACGTGAGTCAAAAATGTTACAATAGAGGGAATTTGTCCTATTTTTTTTATTATGTAAATGGAAAACGCACACAAGAATGTTTAAAACCAAAAAATATTATGTTAAAGTCCAACTCCACCTTTTACTTAAAACATACAAATAAGTAACGAGAAAGTCTTCACCGCACTGGTGTGGATTCTGACCAAGTGTAAACCAAATGATTGTCTCCAAAGGTAAAGGGCCCCAGGTGCTGGCTAATGCTGAGTCATGCTGAAAATGTGCAGAAAAGTCCGGACAGCCGCACACCGGGAAAAAATTCCAAAAAATCTTTATTGTAAAATATGGATCATACAGTAACAAGACACTGTGACAAAAAGTACAGGCAATCAGCTAACGCGTTTCGCACTTAGGCTAAGTGCTTACTCATAGCTAACAATGATAAGAATGAGACCACATATATACTTTCTATTGTAGGTCATGTGACTGTGATAATGCCAAACTCAAGACCAGCTGAAGTGCAATTGTGAAAAGTGTGTGCACCTGTCAATAGATAAGTTCTGGAGTGAAAAAGCTCCTTTGAAAATGTAGTATATGTGTGTAAGCAACGGAAACAATATATGAAGTAGGAAGCAGATGAAAAAAAAATAAAAAATAAAATAAGTAACCTAGCGTTTTGAAAATTAAATAATAGCTCTGGTCACAATACTTACTTCACTCTAGAGCTTTCCACTGCAGACTCACTGCTCACAGGCTCCGATCTTCACTTCTCTTCAGGGTTGGTTGATACTGGCTAGTGTCATCAACCCAACTCCTGTGAGCTATGGCCATCACGGACATGACCTGGGAGGGCTCGCAGTAATCTAAGAGTAAAAACTGCCCACAGACACTGTACAAGTGACTGCACAAGTGCAACCTTTCCAACTCCGTAGTTCCGCCACTGGCAGGCAAGCTTGCAGATGCAGGATCTCAGATGCATGGTCAAGCAAAAGTTGGCAACAACCAGGTGACAGACGTACATAATCAGGAACCAGGAGCAAATTCAGAGCCAGGCCAAGGTCAGTATCAGGTGAGTAGAAAAGGTACCGGAACAGCAGGCAGGAGGCAAGGCTGGGTCAAAAGTTGGAGTAAGCAACAGAGTTTTCTGGTGCAAGCTGCATCAAACAAACTGGGTCAGAACACAAATGTAAACATGGGATCAGGTCACAGGCAGAAGTAGCTGACGACCACTCAGCAATGAGTCTTGCAGTGCTTTACTTAGGCCACTGGGCACCAAAGTCCACTCAAACATGCACCTGTAGATGTGTGCATGGGCTTGATTCATTCTGTCTTGCCCAATATCCCCAAGCAGCTCAATTATTCTCTCCTCAGCTCCAACAGCTGCTCATGCTGACAATGCGCACATCCATGACCTCTCATGCAGCGTACACACGAGCGGACTTTTCTATCGGACTGGTCAGACGGACCGAGTCCGGCGGACAATCCGATCGTGTGTGGGCTTCATCGGACCTTCAGCGGACTATTTCCAGTATAAAATCCGACGGACTTTAGATTTGAAACATGCTTCAAATCTTTACGTCGTAACTCCGCCGGACCCAGTTCCTATTGAGAAATCCACTCATCTGTATGCTAGTCCGATGGACAAAAAACGACGCATGCTCTGAAGCAAGCAGGGAACGGAAGCGCTCGGTCTGGTAAAACTAGTGTTCATATTGTAGGTAGCACATTCCTCATGCTGCAAATTCTGTGTTCGTTTAATGCAGCGCATTATTGTCTTCTTTATAATGCTAGACGAACGAAGTTGTTTTGCTGTTCATATTCACACAGAGTTCTCACAAACGTATTTCTGGATTAGAGATGATGATAGATAGATAGAGCTAAATAGAAGCTGATGGAAATAAATAGACATGTGCACACTGAAATATTTTGTTTCGGAATTTGGGTTTTGTCCGAAAAATGCATTTATTTAGTTACTCCTGAAATTCTTTTTATTTATTTAGTTTCATTAAAAAATGCATTGGTCCAAAAATCCAAATTAATTAAGGTCAAATCTGTCAAGGCTTATGGTGTCTGTCCGATGTTCTAAGAAGAAGCTAAACTGTACGACGCCGCAATCGTGCATTTCCAGTCGAAAGCTCCGCCCACAAGCTATAGTAGAATTCTAATGTTGTTTGACTAGTAATAATTATAATAATTAATTATTATTACTAGTCAAACAACATTAGAATTCTTCTATAGCCTATGGGCGGTGCATTTGACCATAAATGTCCGCTTGCAGGGATTGTATGTTTTTAGCTGCTTTGTCAAATCTTCATGTTTCTATAATGTCGAATCTTTTTCTCTCTATGTCGAATAATCTTGGACTAATAGAGTTTGGTTAGGCACATTCAACCACAGGTTCGATAGACACAGATCGCTATTGTCACCGTCATGTCGAATCTTCTATCTATCGCAACAATGTCGCAACAATACGAATATAGCATATTTTTATTTCGGATCTTTCGGATTTCGTATTCTGTGCATTCGTTATCGTTTGTTAAAACGAACACGAAAATCCCCGAAATTCATCCGAAAATGCATTCGGACGAAAACGAATGCACATGTCTAGAAGTAAATAGATAGATACATGGATAGACACAATGAAAAAGAAAGATATCTGATGAGATGGCACATCCATCTTTTCAACTTCTGATTTCAACAGAATCGACATGGTGTGGTTGTGGCTGTATATAAGGTACTAGCCTCCATTCTTTATTTCTCCTTATCCTCTGGCTAATGTACTGGCCAATTGAATGTTGTAGTATAAAAAGAGTAAACACGACAAATTAAAAAAAATAATAATAAAACCACAAAACGTTTTTTTAAATACCAAAAAAAACAATACAACTAATAAAAAAGATTTTAAAAATTGATAAAAAGAAAACAATGAAAAATATTGTAAAAAGAATTGTTTTGATCAAAAGTGTAAAAAAAAAAAAAAAAAAAAAAAAAAGTAGTAAAAGTAAAAAAAGTTCTTAACAAAAATTGATAGAAAGATTAAAAAAAAAAAAAAAGGATCAAACACACTGCTGCAACCCCCTTCACCCTACAAAAAATAAATGAAATAAGAATTTACTTTCTAGACATCATAGACTCTAGGAAACTAAGCTTCTCAGACATAGGGTGTTACCTGTGCATGCTGGAGGGCTCCACTCCGCTGTGCTTTCATTTCTTTATTTAAAAACCTCTACTCACAGGGTCATGCAGGAAAAAATACAAAAAAAGGGTACATAAGCTTATAGAATAAATAAAATAAATCATGCAGGCTTATACATTTATATCGATACTTCATCTGCGTGTGTGTAAGACCATTCCAAACCACTTAGGCTCTAGCAAATTTCTTCCCAGACGTTTCTTTTAGATATGTGGTCTGCATATCTAGGCTGGGATTGGTCCCACATTTGAGGGTGCATTTGTACAGCTGCAATCAGCAGTGTGCAGCGCGCAGTGCATTGTGGGGTGCTCGGTGGGCAAACATCCCACCGATCGCCCTGCAAATTCGGGTGTTCGCCGAACAGGACTGAACTTTTGCTTGGCCCAAACCATTCGCCCAGCTCTACTAGATGGTTTTTACATTCTGGTGAGCACCTTGCATTCTAGGAATATCCACACTTAATGATCTTTTTTCACACATTGTGATCACACTTTGCACTTAATTAGTTGCTTTTTGGACTTTTATTGAATTTTCTGTATCAGATTTATTAAGCACTGCGCTTTTTATTGTTTTTGCTAATCTATATAACTTTCTGTAGAGTACATCTGAATTTTCCTGATTTGCTGGTTGGAAGCTGAAGAGTGGGAACTTTAAGTGGAGAGTGAAAACTGGTTTTGCTTTTAACTGCTGGTGATTGCTGTGTTTGCATTTTGGGTTCTTTTTGGGGTCTTTCCTTGCAGCTTTTTAGCACCTTTTCTGTCACTTTTTAAACAGCCTTTTTTTTTTCTTTCCTGCCTTTAGACTACTAATTAAGGGGAGTGGTTAATTGGTCACAGGTGCTTGAGGTCCTATATACCTTTCTGTTGAACTAATTTCTGAGCCTGCTCATCCTTGAGCTTGCCACCTTTTTGCTTGCTGAAACTTAAACCAAGTGGAACTGGACTAAGTGGTGAGTTAAAAACTAGAGTTTATAACAGGAGTCAATCCTGTAAGTAACATCTGAAATTTCCTGTTAGTAATATTATTATTGTAACTGGGAAAATGGGGGTTAGCAAGATTGAAGGTTTTGTGCAATGCACAGTGTGTATACAACAATGGAGCAAGAACTCCAGGATGGATACCGCTGTGACAGATGTAAGCAGGTTGCCCTTTTGGAAGCTCGCATTAGAGATCTGGAGGAGCAAACTGCAACACTGGGCAGATCTGACAACCTTGAAAGGGGTCATAGTGGTGTTAATGTGGAGGGGTAAGTCAGGATTAGTAGGTAGGAAGATGGGTTTATACAGTTAGAGGGAGTGGTAGGGACTCACAGAAAAGGAAGGCCAGCCCTGGGTTTGAGCACCTTAACAGATTCATTAACTTGGGTGAAGATGTGGGGGTATCGAGCTCAGAGGTGGCAGCCTTAGATGTCACTGCTCCCCCTAACAGCCGGAAGAGCAGTTCATCTAGTAGGGGTGGTGAGGGGAGTGCAGGTAGGCCTAGACAGTTGGTGGTAATAGGGGATTCTATAATCAGAAGGACTGATAGAATAATTTGTCGCCAGGGTCGCCTCAACCAAAGGTTTGCTGTCTCCCTGGTGCCAGGGTTCAGCATGCGGTGGACTGGGTTGATAAATTACTGGGAAGGGCTGGGTATTTAGTTTATTTCTCTTTTCATTCACTAGACCTTGGGTCTCACTACGAGCTGATCTTCACTATATGTATTATTCATAATATATTATTTGTAATGTTTGTTTGTTCCAGGGTGCGCAGTCTAAAAGGGGGTTTCTCTCATGGACATTTTTGAGTTTATGAACAATATTATGTAGTATTAAGTATTGAATGTGGAAGAAGTATTCACATCTGCACAGAATTCTACACACAGAGATTAAGATCATAATTTTAAGTTACTTAAAAATACGCTAGAAAAACATATTCGCACAGGGCCACTCTAGAGAAATATAGCAGACATAAAATGATGCCTAGACATCCTAGATGGGAAGATGGGATCTGGGCCCCAACGATGGGTTATTTGACCAGGAACTTGTCAATGACTGGTATAGTTTTTTAATTTGAGTGAACAAAAGCTAATAGATTTGATCATATCAAGGAGAAGGTTCAAATTATCCAAATTGGAAACTAAGATCATAGAATTGAGAGAACTGCTGAGCCCATTTAAAGATTCTCCTGAATAGAAATACAAATCCACTTAAATACAAAAGTTTATTAAAAAAACTGATAAAGACATCAAAACTAAAAAAGATCAAAAAAAATCACAGAGACCTGAAGGATTACAGTGAACATATATAAAAACAAGAGAGAGCGCACGCCAGCCCTAGTGTGTTATCGTTTAATAGATGAAGATAAGTGTATAAAAAACGAGGGTTGCACTCAAACGTCCAGTGTTAAATAAACAGCTCCATAATAGCCTCCTCTCCTGGTCTGTAGGGAGCAGTTAGCTCATAGCAACTAGCAGCGTGGTAAAGTATTCCAGTAAGCACAGACCGCCTGCTTGCTTGTAACACACCGCCCAAAGCACTCGCATGGACCAGCCGGCGCTGCCTGCAGTCACTCGTGGCCAGGGAGGGGATGCACAGTGATGCAGCTGACTCCTCTCATAAGCTTCATGCATTTGCTAGGACAACATGTTTTGGAGGCGTGGCCTCCTTCTTCAGGTAACGCCCTCATCTCCTCTAGTGATAATATATTCTTATCACTAGAGGAGATGAGGACGTTGCTTTGGGCGGTGTGTGTTACAAGCAAGCAGGCAGTCTGTGCTTACTGGAATACTTTACCACGCTGCTAGTTGCTGTGAGCTAACTGATCCCTACAGACCAGGAGAGGAGGCTATTATGGAGCTGTTTATGCCATTTAACACTGGATGTTTGTGAGTGCAACCCTCGTTTTTTATACACTTATCTTCATCTATTAAACGATAACACACTAGGGCTGGCGTGCGCTCTCTCTTGTTTTTATATATTTTCAGAATCATGTCTACCACCCACTGGACTTTTGGGAGAGCTGCAACACCCTAAGCGAGGAATATACATACAGACTGTTTACTATTGGAATAGGTATAGTGGGGACAGCGCTAAACTTGGTTTGTTGTGTGTGTTTGAAGGATTACAGTGAGAATTCAGTTTATCAGTGGCAGGAGGACACTAGGGAGGCGGCTATTGCTTCTGCCGCCTCATCACCTGTTCACAGTACTAGGGGAGGCAGTGTTGGTATAGTCCCAGTCCCTAATTCAACCACCCCTAGAGGGCCTGTAGCCACCACTCCAGGTTTACCTAGGGGGGTGCCAGAGCAGGGAATTTGGGGAGAGGGTGTGCCCACGGGTCACACCAAACCTCTAATTGGAACTCCCAAAAACACTTACCAGCAAGGACCCAATGACTATCTGAGAACAGAGGACCAGACTGGACCCCCCCCACAACCGAGAGCGGCAGTGCGGCAGACAACACCCCCCCCAGATCGGACCGCCCCATGACTGAGAGCGGCAGTAGGTGACCCGGGGACCTACAGCGATGGCAGAGCAGGACATTGTGGTGGTGGAGCAGAAGTACTAGGGACAGTATCATTCACAGACGCAGACAGAGGAGGCGGGAGTAAATCTAGTGGGACCGGGAGGTGGAAGGCTGACAGGGAGGAGAGAGTGTGAAAGACTGATTGGAGAAGGGGTGGCACTGAAGGCTACTGACTGACTGCTAGAGTCAGATTACAAAGGGAGGCTGTGCAGAGGGACACAGAAACACAAACTAGCTGCCAGGGGAATAATTCCTCCAGTGAGGGTTGGTATAAAGCCAAGGGAAAGGAAAGACAGATTATGGTGGTAGGGGACTCAATTCTCAGAAGGACAGAGAGGGCAATCTGTCACAAAGACCTGAAGCACCGAACTGTATGATGTCTACCGGGCGCTACCGGGAAAAGGACCTCCAAGGTAGTATTCTCAGAAATACTACCGGTACCTCGAGCCACACCAGAAAGGTAGCGGGAGATTAGGGAAGTAAACAAGTGGCTGAGGAGCTGGTGTAGAGAGGAGGGGTTTGGGTTCCTGGGGAACTGGGCATACTTCTCAGTCGGTTACCATCTTTTTAGCAGGGATGGACTGCACCTAAATGGTGAAGGTGCAGATCGGCTGGGAGTGAAGATGGCCGACAAGTTAAAGGAGCTTTTAAGCTAGGCGACGGGGGGGAGGGTCCAGAGGTAGAGATAGTCAGTGCGGAACAAATTCCAGAGGGTAGTATTGGGGGCATTAGTGGTAGGTTGACTAAAGCACATAAACCCGAAGTAAGTACAGCAACAAGTCCTATTTGCAACCTCAGAACACCCAATAATGAGATAATATACGACCAGTGTAAACTATGTGGCATGTTCACCAATTCCAGGAGTCTGGCGAGCAAGATGGGAGAACTAGGGCTACTGTTGTACGAAGAGGATTTAGATATTGTAGGAGTTTCAGAGACTTGGTTCGACAGCTCTCATAATTGGCTGGCAACCATTCAAGGGAATTCCCTATATCGCAGAGATAGAGAGGGTAAAAAAGGGGAATGCCTGTATATAAAAAATGATGTACAAGTGAATGTGAGAGACAACATCACTAAGGGAGTAAGGAAGGAGGTGGAATCCCTATGGGTAGAGCTACAAAGGGAGAAAACTAAGGGGAAAGTAATACTGGGAGTATGCTATAGGCCCCCTAACCAGAGGGAGGAGGGGGAGGCGGACCTCCTATTACAATTTGGATTAGCAACAAGGATGGGAAGTGTCATTCTAATGGGGGATTTTAATTATCCAGACATAAACTGGGCGGAAGATACCGCACATTTATCTAAAGCTCGCCATTTCCTAAATGTCTTGCAGAACAATTTCCTACTGATTACCAACAATACAGACCTGATCACGGATGTGTAAATATGGGGCAATTTAGGAAACAGCGATCAAAGGTCAATTCGTTTCAGTATAAATCACACAAATAGGAAACATAACGGGAATACAAAGACACTGAATTTCAAAACAGCCAACTTCCCTAAACTACGATCCTTGCTAGAAGATGCTAAATGGGATAAAATCTTAGGAACAAAGAACACGGAGGAAAAATGGGTATTTTTCAAGAGCATATTAACCACCCTGGTGGTATGATTATGTCAGATTTTTGCGTCTCAAAGCAGTACATTGTTTTGCATAGAAATTTGGAGTTTTATATCGTAGGCTTGTAATTCTTAGTAATAACACATTTAAATCTGTCCAAACAAGAGTCTAGTAGACACCCCAGATATAATAAAGTTTGAAACACGAAATCATAAATTATAATATAATAAATAACTATAAATAATTAAAAATAACAATATAATAATAATAAAATAAATTTCCTCACGATTCACTATCGCTCAATTATGCAAGTGTTCTAATTTACTATCGCTGTTTTCTAGCTGGTTTAAAACCACTTTTGACGTAAAGGGACACTTTTTGGTTGCCATGGACTATCTCAATTTTCCCGGCAGAAAGAACAGTATATATAATATAAAAGTGCATGCAGGGCATGAGACAAAGCACTAGGGACAAAAGGGATGTGAAATGATTTCATACAGTAATGTAATCTGTAAGATTACAGTGTACTGTATGTGTTATGTATTGTGTACCTTTAGAATTTTCCACCAGGCTCCGCCCCCATGCGTCACGATGCTCACAGGGAAAGGAGCCCGGCACACAGGACATCGAGCGGAGGACGCAGCCCACAGACACAGCAGTGGAACATCTCAGGATCCTGGGGACAAGGTAAGTAACCTGGACCAGGATCCTGCACTGCAATCCCGAGTGTGGCTTGGGGTTACTGCTAATGGTACTGAAATTTAACCCCCGAGGCACACTCAGGAATACCGCTAAGGAGGTTAAATAAGGGTATTAGCCAGTGCATCCCAATGGGAAATAAATTTAAAAGAGCTAATAAAAGTCCTGGGTGGCTTAACTTCAATGTAAAAATGCATATAAAGGCAAAGGAGAAGGCCTTCAAAAAATACAAGGCTGAGGGATCATCATCAGCATTCCAACTTTACAAAGAATGCAACAAGAAATGTAAGGGTACAATCAGGGCGGCTAAGATAGAACACGAAAGGCACATAGTGGAGGAGGGTAAAAAAAAATCCCAAGAATTTCTTTAAGTATATAAATAGTAAGAAAGGGAGATCAGATCATATTGGTCCCATAAAGAATGATGAAGGGAATCTGGTTACTAAGGATGGAGAGATGGCAAAGGTATTGAATTTATTCTTCTCAGTCTTCACGAGGGAAACAGGGGGCTTCAGTAACCAAAACTGCAATGGTTATCCTCATGACACGCTACAGGA
This sequence comes from Aquarana catesbeiana, assembly GCF_042186555.1. Classification (NCBI taxonomy): domain Eukaryota; kingdom Metazoa; phylum Chordata; class Amphibia; order Anura; family Ranidae; genus Aquarana; species Aquarana catesbeiana. Next base: position 140,944,530 of record NC_133329.1, on the reverse strand, counting down.
AGCACCCTCATGGCTAACAGAGGATAGAAATAGAAATAGACTTGAAAAACTTAACATTAATAAGTCACTGGGACCAGATGGCTTGCACCAAAGGGTCCTTAAGGAATTCAGTTAAGTAATTGCCAGACCATTGTTCCTAATTTTTATGAACAGTCTACTGACTGGAATAATACCGGCAGATTGGAGAAAAGCCAATGTAGCACCAATGTATAAAAAAGGGCCAAGATACATCCCTGGGAATTACAGACCAGTTAGCCTAACCTCAATAGTATGCAAAAAAGAAAGAAAAACACCTGAGAAGAGAAAGTAGCTGCACACCCCAAATAATTCAGAAGAAAAGAAATTCTCCCCCAGGAGGAAGGGGTTTTCTAGGCAGCAAGTAATGTATAAGGGTGACACTCAATTAAAAGGAGTAATTTTTATTGAAATATGCGACAGTAGAGTAAAAAACATGAGCTGTGGTACAGAAGAAATTGTACAAGCGCATATAAAACTACACACAATTGTACAAATAGTCTAGCGCTTGGATAGTACTGACGCGTTTCAACCCCATCTGGTCTTCTTCAGAGGATATGTATGCGCTGCAGAAAAAGTTTTGTCATGATAGGGTTTACCCGTTGGTGGCGCTATCGGTCTCTTGGATCACAGTACCAGTGTCCACCAGCGGGTGTCTTCCAACACCTGGGACCTGTAGTAAGAGGTCTCTCCTGCTGGTGGCACTGTTGCATCCTTGGGCCGCAGTACCGGTGTCCACCAGCGGGTGCACTCCGGCAGTGTGGAGCAAACAGCACCCTCTGAGCTCAGCTGTAACATGAGGTCAATTACTACAGCCTTATAAATACCCGGCAAGCCCTCACAGGCTTTCCTTGGTATCTTTCTCCCTGTGCCCTGACCTTGCTGCCTGTATCCTGACCGTGAACCTGTTTCTATCCTGTCCTGTCCTGTCCTGTCCTGATCCGATCCAATCCCTATCCCTAGCCCATCCTGTTCTTGTCCCTCCTGATTCCCTTGGATCCCTGCCCTGCAGCCTGACCATCCATCCCCTCCCTGTCCTGCTGGTTTCCCGTCCTTACCCATCTGCTGACCTCCCTGTGTATGACCTTGGCCTGGCTTTGTTTACGATTCCGGTATCTCCATTTACTTGTATATACTATTTGTTGTTTGTGGGTCTGTGGTTGGTTTTGCACTGTTTATATTCCTTACTTGTCACTTATTTAATAAACACCATTATTTTTTCACTTACATGCATTTCTGGTTTCCTCTGTGCAGTCCACACGGTCTGGTCAATTAAATCCCCTGGCAGTATAACAAGGCCATCCCCGACCAGACATGGCTGCATTGAGAAACCATCCTGGTTTGTTAGGTCTGCTAATATGGATTTCAGTGAAATAATTTATTATTCTCTGCTAGCAGAAGAGGATGGTGAATATTGTGGCCAGATTTTAAAAGGGTGGACTAGTGACCAGCTGATGGAAACTATCCGATCAGCTCATTCCCTAGTGGATCAGGGGTATATGTCATTTGAAGATGTTCAGCCCCTGATCCAGTTATGTGCAAAACCAGCCTTGTCATGTATTCCCAAAGGGAGCGATGATTTTTCTCCCCCCGTCAATTATGGCCAAGTTGAATCCCTGGTATGGTTATTAGAAGATGATCCAGCCTATTTCATTAAACGTTAGATCTCTTGTTCACAGCAGGTGTTGTCTAATTGCATCCAGTCTGTGCAATCCTTGGTTAGTCAGGCTGTGTGTGAATCAGCGTTTGTTCAGCCTGTGCTACAGGCATGGTCAGATCTCCTGTATTTAGCTAAGCCACAATATTCCAGCCCTGCCATTAATCATCTGCCTTCCCAAGAACCTATCTCCCCGTCGCCTATGGTAACCTCAGCTACAACCCAGTTTACTCAGCCCCCTACCAAATACTATTACCCAGTCTTCAAGTGTAGCACCTATCCTGCCTTCAATCCACCTGTCTCTTCTCCTCCACCTGTAACAATCCCACAAAACCCTCCTCCAGCCACTGTTCCTTGGTCTTCCTTCTGCCCAGCTACTTTCTTTTCTTACGACCCTGCACCTACGTACAAAGCTGCAGTGGCTAAACCAAAAAAGAAACGAAAGTTCTTCCAAACCCACACCATCCTGCCAGTAACCCAACCTGCCTCCACACCAACCAACCTGTTCCAGCCTGCGTTCATGCCAGTTGAACTTGATGACCCACCTAAACCTGCCAAACCTCTGCCTGCTATCCAACCCGAAGTCTCAGTGCCCGTTTTCCAGTCTGATGTGCCTGCTATCCAGTCTGACGTGCCTGCCTCCCAGTCTGATGTCCTGATGTCTACCTTCCAGCCGGATGTCTCTGTGCTTGCCTTCCAGCCGGATGTCTCGGTGCCTGCCTTCCAGCTTGATGTCTCTGCCTTCCAGTCTGATGTGCCCGCCTTCCAGTCTAATGTGCCTGCCTTCCAGCCTAAAGTCTTGGTGCCCGCTTTTCAGTCTGATGTCTTGATGCCTGCCTTCCAGCTGGATGTCTCGGCGCCTGCCTCCCAGCTTGATGTCTTTGCCTCCCAGTCTGATGTGCCCGCTGTCCAGTCTGATGTGCCCGCTGTCCAGTCTGATGTGCCCACTGTCCAGTCTGTCCTGATGCCTGCCTTCCAGCCCGAAGTCTCGGTGCCCGCTTTTCAGTCTGATGTGCCTGCCTCCCAGTCTGATGTCCTGATGCCTACCTTCCAGCCTGATGTCTCTGTGTCAGCCTTCCAGCCGGATGTCTCGGTGCCTGCCTTCCAGCTTGATGTCTCTGCCTTCCAGTCTGATGTGCTCGCCTTCCAGTCTGATGTACCTGCTTTCTAGTCTAATGTGCCTGCTTTCCAGTCTGATGTCCTGATGCCTGCCTTCCAGCCTGAAGTCTTGGTGCCCGCTTTTCAGTCTGATGTCTTCATGCCTGCCTTTCAGCCTGACGTCTCGATGCCTGCCTTCCAGCCTGATGTGCCTGCCTTCCAGCCTGATGTGCTAGCTCCCCAGGCTGATGTGCCGGCTTCCCAGGCTGATGTGCCGGCTTCCCAGGCTGATGTGCCAGCTTCCCAGTCTGTTGTCTCAGTGCCTGCCTTTCAGCCTGATGTCTCGGTGCCTGCCTTCCAGCCTGATGTGCCAGCTTCCCAGTCTGATGTGCCAGCTTCCCAGCCTATTGTCCCAGTGCCTGCCTTCCAGCTTGATGTCTCAGTGCCAGCTTCCCAGCCTGATGTGCCTGCTGCCCAGCCTGAAGTGCCCATGCCTGCTGCCCAGCCTGATGTGCCTGCTGCCCAGCTCGAAGTGCCCGTGCCTGCTGCCCAGCCTGATGTGCCTGCTGCCCAGCCTGAAGTGCCCAAGCCTGCTGCCCAGCTCGAAGTGCCCATGCCTGCTGCCCAGCCTTATGTGCCTGCTGCCCAGCTCGAAGTGCCCATGCCTGCTGCCCAGCCTGATGTGCCTGCTGCCCAGCCTGAAGTGCCCGAGCCTGCTGCCCAGCCTGAAGTGCCTGAGCCTGCTGCCCAGCCTGATGTGCCTGCTGCCAAGCCTGATGTGCCTGCTGCCAAGCTTGAAGTGCCTGCTGCCAAGCTTGAAGTGCCCACTGCCCAGCCTGATGTGCCTGCTGCCCAGCTTGAAGTGCCCGTGCCTGCTGCCCAGCCTGATGTGCCTGCTGCCCAGCTTGAAGTGCCCATGCCTGCTGCCCACCTTGAAGTGCCCGTGCCTGCTGCCCAGCCTGATGTGCCTGCTGCCTAGCTTGAAGTGCCCGTGCCTGCTGCCCAGCCTGATGTGCCTGCTGCCCAGCTCGAAGTGCCCGTGCCTGCTGCCCAGCTCGAAGTGCCTGCTGCCCAGCTCAAAGTGCCCGTGCCTGCTGCCCAGCTTGAAGTGCCCATGCCTGCTACCCAGCTCGAAGTGCCCGCTGCCCAGCTTGGTGTATTCCTGCCCGCTGTCATCTCGGATGTGCCCCCTGTCATCTCGGATGTGCCCGCTGTCTGCTCGGATGTGCCCGCTGTTTTCTCGGATGTACCCACTGACCAGTTTGATGTACCCGGCCTGATGTGCCCTCATCTGTTGTTCGGTTTGAGGCCATGAACTTTGGACAATTTCATCTTGTTGGAGCGTCCGGAGGCCGCTCCTTTGAGGGGGGGTACAGTCATGAGAGGGTTTACCCTTTGGTGGCGCTATCGGTCTCTTGGATCGCAGTACCAGTGTCCACCAGCGGGTGTCTTCCAACACCTGGGACCTGTAGTAAGAGGTCTCTCCTGCTGGTGGCACTGTTGCATCCTTGGGCCGTAGTACTGGTGTCCACCAGCGGGTGCACTCCGGCAGTGTGGAGCAAACAGCACCCTCTGCGCTCAGCTGTAACATGAGGTCAATTACTACAGCCTTATAAATACCCGGCAAGCCCTCACAGGCTTGCCTTGGTAACTTTCTCCCTGTGCCCTGACCTTGCTGCCTGTATGCTGACCGTGAACCTGTTTCTGTCCTGTCCTGTCCTGATCTGATCTGATCCCTATCCCTAGCCCATCCTGTTCTTGTCCCTCCTGATTCCCTTGGATCCCTGCCCTGCAGCCTAACCATCCATCCCCTCCCTGTCCTGATGGTTTCCCGTCCTTACCCATCTGCTGACCTCCCTGTGTATGACCTTGGCCTGGCTTTGTTTACGATTCCGGTATCTCTATTTACTTGTATATACTATTTGTTGTTTGTGGGTCTGTGGTTGGTTTTGCACTGTTTATATTCCTCTTACTTGTCACTTATTTAATAAACACCATTATTTTTTCACTTACATGCGTTTCTGGTTTCCTCTGTGCAGTCCACACAGTCTGGTCAATTAAATCCCCTGACAAGTTTACATATATAAAAGTTATGTCAATTGTATCAATCAATTGTATCAAAATTATGTACAATGGATATAAAGATGCAAAAAACTATTTAAGGCATAGTTACCAATCACGTGTGTATAGCCATTTCTCCTGAATCTGGTGAAAAATGGTGCAAGTGAGAAGAAAAAGAAAAGGAAAAGAAAAAATAAAGAAAAAATAGAAAGGATATTGAAGGGGGGTGAAACACATACAGACCTGTGGGGATGGGTGGGAAGGAAAAGGGGGGGGGGGGGGGATGGGAGAAAAAAAATCTTTAGTAGCGTTCACTCTGCACATATAATTTCTTTTTTCTTGCTAATGTCTTGCTCTTTCCTTCTTTTCTTTTTTTCTTTAATATTCCTCTTCTTTGTCCTTTCATTTTCCCCTTCCCCTTTTCCCTCTTGTTTCTTTCCCACACCTTTTTCCCTTCCCCATTTTTTCCCATCCCCCCTTTTCCTTCCCACCCATCCCCACAGGTCTGTATGTGTTTCACTCCCCTTCAATATCCTTTTTCTAGTTTTTCTTTCTTTTTCTTCTCACTTGCACCATTTTTGTCTTCTTTTCCTGGGTATACCTGGAAACATGCTATTATTTCTTGACTGTTAAGTACATATAATTTAATTGCTGTGACAATTAGATAAAAAATTTCAATTTTGGTTAAAATTATGATTACTATCATTTAACTAATTCAAGCATACACATTTTGAATTAAATCATAATTATATTCCCTCAAAAGCACTAATCAGTGCCATTGCTTGATGTTCAGGTCGCAGGTGCCGTTAGCCCACACGCCCCTTACCAACTACGGGGCATTCCACAAGTGTAGTCCACTCCGGGGGCCGTTTGGAGGTTTATTGAAAGTTTCAGAATCAGGAGAAATGGCTATACACACGTGATTGGTAACTATGCCTTAAATTGTTTTTTGTATCTTTATATCCATTGTACATAATTTTGATACAATTGACACAACTTTTCCTACAGCGCATATATATCCTCTGAAGAAGACAGGATTGGGTCGTAACGCGTCAGGACTATCCAAGCGCTTGACTATTTGCACAATTGTGTGTAGTCTTATATGCGCTTTTGTGCTTTTACAATTTCTTCTGTACCACAGCTCATGTTTTTTACTCTACTGTCGCATATTTCAATAAAAATTACTCCTTTTAATTGAGTGTCACCCTTATACATTGCTGCCTAGAAAACCCCTTCCTCCTAGGGGAGAATTTCTTTTCTTCAACATCAATAGTATGCAAGCTCCTGGAGGTGATGATAAGGGAATATAAACAAGATTTTAGTAATGACAACGGTATCATTAGCAGTAATCAGAATGGTTTGGCAAGAACAATTCTTCATGAATCCAATCTATTAACCTTCTATGAGGAGGTGAACTACCATCTAAATGAAGGAAGGCCAGTAGACTTGATATATCTAGATTTTGCAAAGGCATTTGATACATTCTCCACAAACGTTTACGGTACAAAGTAAGGTCTGTCGGCATGGACCATAGTGTGAGTATATGGATTGAAAACTGGCTACAGGGGCGAGTTCAGAGGGTAGTGATAAATGGGGAGTACTTGGAATGGTCCGGTGTGGAAAACTGGGTCCCCCAGGGCTCTGTCCTGGGACCAATCCTATTTAATTTATTCATAAACGACCTGGAGGATGGGATAAACGGCTCAATCTCCATATTTGCGGACGATACTAAGCTAAGCAGGGCAATAATTTCTCTGCAGGATATGTAAACTTTGCAAGAAGATCTGAACAAATTAATGTGGTGGGCAACTACATGGCAAATGAGGTTTAATGTAAAATAATGCATTCAGGTGGCAAAAATATGAATGCAATCTACTCACTAGGGGGAGAACCTCTGGGGGATTCTAGGATGGAAAGGACGTAGTGGATGATAGGCTCGGCAGTGGCATGCAATGCCAAGCTGCTGCAAGCAAAGCAAACAGAATATTGGCATGCAATAAAAAGGGGATTAACTCCAAAGATAAAAAAATAATTCTCCCATTCTACAAGACTCTGGTCCGGCCGCACCTGGAGTATGCCGTCCAGTTCTGGACACCAGTCCTCAGGAAGGATGTGCTGGAACTGGAGAGAGTCCAGAGAAGGGCAACAGAGCTAATAAAGGGACTGTAGGTCCTTAGTTATGAGGAAAGGTTACGAGCACTAAACTTATTCTCTCTGGAGAAGAGACGCTTGAGAGGGAATATGATTTCAATGTACAAATGCTGTACTAGTGACCCCACAATAGCGATAAAACTTTTCTGCGAAACGGGATTTAAAGACACGTGGCCATTCACTAAAACTAGGAGAAGCGGTTTAACCTTAAACTGTGTAGAGGGTTCTGGACCCCCTGTGGAAACCACCAACCTAGGGGTTTTCCATGGAGGGGACATGGGGATCCACCGGGATCATATAGGAGAGGTGGGCGAACCCACTACAGAGGACCCTATGGCCCCAGAGGGGGCCAACATTGGAACCAACCATGGATACACCATCATTATGGGGGGCTCCGAATGCTTGGCATCAGCTAGAGCCTCCGGAGTGGCAGCAGTTGGAGGTACCACATTGGCAACAAAGTAGCACTCCAAAAGACGGCCCAGAGTACAAAGAGGTTAGAGAAAGAACCAAAAGAAAGAGGTATCAGTAGGCAAGGGGATCTTCAACCTTAGCGATTAAATCTTTACTGCCAGTGGGTTGAGTGTTTTGGAACTTGGCCCTAAATATGCCCCAGACAAGGGTCTTAATAGGTTTAATGCCTTTGTTGACACCAAAAGGTTTGTCAGAAAACTTAACATTAAAAAAAAACTTTGTTGAAACCCCCCCTCAGCACAGCCATGCGACAGGTAAGTAGCCTTGTATAGTGGCAGAGCCGAGTTCACTAACCTCTTCCAAAAATGTATTGAGGGTGCGGACGAAGCCTTCCATTGGAGTACTACAGACCTACGAGCATAATAAAGTAATAATCCTAGTAGGGTTCTGCTTGCCTGGCGAGGGGCAGCGGTTCTACAAGTCCCAACAGACATACCTCCACTGACAATGGCACAGGAATGGTGGTGACGGTCAAAATAAAAGTGGTGACCTCAGCCCAAAAGACTTTAATCTAAGGACAGTTCCAAAAAATATGAATGAAATCCACTGAGGGTGAGTTGCATCTCCAGCAAGAAGCTGGGATGGATATATTTTGTGTAGGCGCATGGGCGTGTAATACACTTGATATAGTATTTTGAATTGTACTAATCTATCTCTAGCCAATACTAGCTGTGAAAAGGGACACTCCCGCATTTCCTCCCAATCTTCTGTATCTAGTGTAGGGAAATCGACCACCCACTTCGCCTTAAGGTTTTCAAGGCCCGTGTGAATGTTAGGAAGTAATGTTTTATATATGGTGGATAAAGGTTTAGATAGAGCTTCATCCCTGAGCAAAGTCTCCAGGTTTGAGGTATAAAAGGCCACTTGTGCATTTTCAAACTGAGTGTTAAAGGCGTGTCTAAGCTGCAAAAACCTAAACAAATGTGAATTAGGTAGATTATATTGTTTCAATCTATCAAATGTCTGTCGGACCCCAGTACAGATCTGACTCACATATTTGATGCCCTTGCATGCCCACACACTGGGATCGGGTATGGACCCAAATTCTGACAGTTGCGGGTTAAACCAAAGAGGGTTATATGGGGAGATGTGTCCAGGAGGCATGGGGCGCAAGGAATTTGCCATGACCATGCTTTTAGGACCGCACTCATTGCTGTTGTAAGAGGGAAGGGAGCTCTAAGACCCTGGTAAAGTAGATTCCGTAGTACCTCATAAGACCCCAGACTTGCTGCTTCCAGGACCACCGCTGCGTTGGCGTCATCTGAGACCAGCCAGTTGTGGGCATGGGATAACCGGGCAGCAACTAAATTGGAATGGAGGTAAGGACAAGCCAGACCTCCCGGGTCTCTGTAGCACTGTCAGCCTAAATCTCGGGTGACCGGTGCCCTAGAGAAGACAGTAAAATGGTAATTATCAGATGAAATACTTTTTTGGGTATCCAGATGGGGGCATGTCTGAACATAGAGAAAAGCAGGTAGAAGCTTCATCTTGAATAGATTAATTCTCCTTATTAGAGAGAGGGGGAGGTGTGCCCATGCTTTCAGTCTTGCTCTCGTCAGTTGTATTAGGGGCTCTAAGTTAAGTGTATAGTAGTCAGAGGTAGATGTCGAGATGTAAATACCTAGGTATTTAATTTTGTCTGTCCATAGTAAAGGGAGGTTGGGATCTGCTACATCCTTTGTGGCATTATCTATCGGTAAAATTTGTTTTTTTTCCCAGTTTACCTTCAGTCCTGAGCAGTTAGTGAAATTAGATAGAATGGCCAGCGTCTCCTGAAGAGACTGGGCAGGGTCATTTAAGAAAAGAATAAGGTCATCTGCGCATAAGGCAACGTTCTCGTGTATGGAACCCACTTGTATGCCCTTTACCCTGTCCGCTTGTCTGAGGGCCGAGGCAAGTGACTCCATCACCAGAGCAAAGAGAGCAGGTGACAGAGGGCAACCTTGCCTTGTACCTCTTCCAACACCAAAGGGTGCTGATAGAGCACCATTAAGTTTTTATCTGTGCTGTCAAGTCTTTATATAAAATGTGGATCCACCTGCGGAATCCTTCTCTGAAACCCATGACTTCTAAGACATAAAAGACCACACCACAGAATCAAACTCCTTTTCAGGAGCCCTATACTTAGCAGTATAGATTCCATCTTCTCAAGGGTAGGAGAGTACAATGTTTTTTGCAGCCTATAGTCCAGGCTTGCCTCTCATATCTTAGGGATAGCAAGCATCTGATGAACTTGTTGCAGGATATTCCCATCGTGCATGACACGATTCTAGTCACCATTGATGTGGAATCATTGTATAAAAGTCTCAGACATTTGGATGTGATTTCAACTACTAAACAAGTATGGGCTAAAATTCACCTGTACTTGGGATCTGCACCATATTAGTTTTTCAGATCTAGTACTGACTAAATCAAATGGCTGCATTACCACTAAAACATTCTTCAAAGAGATCAATAGGAATAGTTACATTCCTACGGCCAGCTGCCATCACCCTAAGTGGCTGGGGGCGATCTCGAAGGGACAACTTATGCGCATTCGGCGCAATTGTGCCAATACAAAAGATTATATGCAACAGTCGGAACTTGTGGTGAACAGATTTAAGGAGAAGGGATATTGGGGGGGATATGCTGGCTTCAGTTCGGGCACAAATGTCCAATATTGACTGGCGAGGTTTGTTGGAGGACAAACCAATAAGGTCCAATGATAGAAAAAATAACTTGGCGTTCCCAACGGATTTTAATATGGATCCCTTGAACACATTGTTAGAAGATATTGGCCTATTTTATTGAGGGACAAGACTTTAGCTGGCATACTGGCTGAAACAAGCCACATTTATCTACCGCAGGGCACCCATTCTGTGAAATAGTATTTCATCAAACAAAAGATTTGTACTTTTCTAGACACTACAGGTTTTTACCACTGTAAAAGGTGTAAAGCTTGTAGAATAACCAACAGCAAAAAAAAAAAATAGACAATTTCAAATCTTTTAGTACTGGCAAACAAGTAGATAAATTAATTTCCTGCAATTCTACCCATGTCACTTACCCGATTTCTTCTCCGTGAGGGCTCCAATATGTGGGTTGCACGACCAGGAAATTGTGGGTATGAATAAATGAGCATCTTAACAATATTAAAAATGGGTTCCCCAAACCCAGTCTGTCCAAACACTTCAAAACCCATCACACCCAGGATCCCAGTTTAGTTTTTTTTTGTATTGATAGGGTTATACCACATTGGAGGGGGGGGGGGGGGGGGTTGGGGCGAGGATATGGGGGTAACATGAAACAAAAAGTGTCAAAAAATTAGAGAGAATGGATCTTTATATTAAATACTTTACATCCTGCTGTTATTAATAAGGATATTGATCTGAATTGTTATATTTCCAATTATTAATTGTAATGGTGTTGCAATCATGTCCTGTTCTATATAATTTTAAAAATATTTTTAATTTACTATTGTATGTTGTGGGTTAATTTTCCATTTATCCACAGATGGCGCCCATATTGGTTGAGACACTTTTTAGTATATTTTGGTGTGTCAATTCCATATGAACACCACTAGAGGGAGTCTTTGGAGTTGTTTGTTGTTTTCTATCTTCTTCCTTTTTTTTTCTGATCTTTTTAGTAGAATATATATATTTTGTGTTTAATGTATTGGTATATTATTTTAACATATCATTTTAACATATTAAATTTAACAATGGCCTTTATGAGGATTGGAGCGAATTAGATATCCAATTCACAGTGACTGTGTATATATATATATATATATATATATATATATATATATATATCTGTGGAGGAAGTGACTGGTCCTATCACATGACCCCTGATGTCAGACGTTGCTGACAAAATGCTTTGGGTTGTTTGTGCGTGACATGTCACTTCCGCCTTTATCGCCTGGAAAGCCTTTGTCTAATGGAACGCAGGTGGAATGCGATTGGCGTGCCTGCTGTTGCTTATGGGCCGTTTGATGTTTACTCAACTGTAAGCGTATAATTTTTTATGAAAAATGAATAGTTACACGCTGTGCATCTCCTCCCCTCCTCCTAGGCGTCCGATAGGATTGCCTGTCCTTTCAGCCAATTGCATGACGGGTATCAGACCCGCTTCACGATTGGCCGGGAGGAGGATCAGTGTTGCAACAGCAAATATTCATTCCCTGTTGTAACACAACTGGGTGGGCTCCAGACACAATGCATCCCGAGCCCACCCTACTTTGAGGCCTATTAGAGCACTTGGCTCTAATCAGGTGCTTTAAAAAAAAACCCTGCCACTGTAATTCATACGCCCAGCGTCCTAAAAGAGACCGGGAGCATGTATAGGGCATGGATAAGGGGGCGGTGGAGGAGTATTTAAACTAGGATTGTGGGGGGAGGGTGAATTAGATTATAATGGGGCAGACAGGGGTCAGCCCCTATTGGTGGGTGGAATGGGGAAAGATGAGGGGAGGGCTATGGCAGATAATATGCAGGTTCCTATGTTACAATCAACAATTGGAAATGGTACTAAAATAAAAAATATGCAACATACGTTTGCAAAATGTGACAATGAATTAAAGTGTTTGTTCACCAATGCCAGAAGTTTGCCAAGCAAAATAGGTGAGTTGGAAGCTCTGGTGCATGAGGAGAACTATGATCTAATTGGTATTGCTGAATCTTGGCTTCATTCTTCTCATGACTGGGCTATTAATATTCCTGGCTGTGCTCTCATTCGGAAAGACAGGGTAAAACGGAGGGGTGGTGGTGTGTGTCTCTATGTGGAAGTGATCTCAAAGCGGGTGTGAAAGAGGACCTAGTTGCTGGAGAGTGTGATGAGTCTGAAGCATTATGAGTGGAACTGTACATAGGTGTGCGTACTACAATGGTTATCATTGGGGTTTGTTATAGACCTCCCAGTGTTAGTGAGGAGGTGGAGACTCAGCTCTTTGCACAGATGGAAAGGGCTGCAAGAGTTGGGACAGTGATAATAATGGGGGATTTTAGTTACCCTGAAACTGACTGGAGTAATGCCATTGCTGGGACAGTTAAAGGGCAAAAATGTATAAACCTATCACAAGACGATTTTTATGGTCCAGTCATTCTGACTAGGAATGACACTCTGCTGGACCTGGTAATCTCAAACTATGCAGAGCTTATTACCAATATTCATACAAAAGAACATCTGGGTAGCAGTGACCATAACATGATTTCATTTAATGTTAGCTGTGAGCAACAAACCCATACGGGTAAGATACACACTTAACTTTAAGAGAGCAAATTTTCCAAGGATGAGGGCTACTCTCCAGGACTTAGACTGGGAGGGAATATTGGCATCAATGGACATAGAACAGAAATGGGAATTCTTCAAAGTGACTGTATGTAAACTCCCTGCAAAGTTCCTGCACAGCGTGGCCATCTCCAGTGTGGGCATCTGAAGCCGCAGTGTCCTTCTTCCTGGATTTCATGCATGCTGGCTACCCAGCATGCATCTGCTGATCTCACGCATGTGCAGTGTGGAGCAATCTTTGTCAGCTTGCCATGCCAAGCTGACCAAGATGTTCATTAGGTGCCAATGTTAAATGTTATGGGAGCAGTGCCATGCCAAGTTGACCAAGATTTCCCAGGAGACATTGCTAAACCAGAAATTATGTATGGCAGCTAAAGGAGGAAGTGAAATTAGATATAGGCATGAATCAGGTAAGTGAACAGAAGAATGAATAAATTGCCAATCAATTTTAACCACCTCAATACTGGGCACTTTCACCCCCTTCCTTCCCAGACCAATTTTCAGCTTTCAGTGCTCTCTCACTTTGAATGACAATTACTCAGTCATGCTACACTGTACCCAAATTAAATTTTTATCATTTTGTTCACACAAATAGAGCTTTCTTTTGGTGGTATTTATTCACCACTTCATTTTTTATCTTTTGTGATATAAGCGAAAAAAGAGCGAATATTTTGAAAAAAACCCAAAATTTTCTACTTTCTCTTTTAAAAGAAACCAAAAAAATTAAATTTTGTCGAAAATTTAGGCAAAAATGTATTCTACCACATGTCTTTGGTAAAAAAAATCCTGATAATTGTATGATCATTGGTTTGTGTGAAAGTTAGAGTCACAAGCCATGCTACGCATTATTGAAAATGTATCAATCCTAATGCACTGATGGCCTAATGCACTGATCTCATTTCTTGAGGCCCTAAAATGTCAGAACAGTACAATAACCCCCCAAATGACCCCTTTTTGGAAAGAAGACAGTCTGAGGTATTTAGTAAGAGGCATAGTGAATTTTTTGAAGTTGAAATTTTTTCCCCACAATGCTTTGGAAAATTAAGAAATATAGATTTTTTTTTTCTTCACTAAATTGTCATATTTACAAGTTATTTCTCACACACGGTGCAGGCATAATTGCAATTACACCCCAAAATACATTCTGCTATTCGTCCTGAGTATGGTTATACCCCATGTATGAGACTTTTCCACAGCCTGGCCACATACAGAGGCCCAACATCCATATAGCACCATCAGGCGTTCTAAAGGCATAATTTACACATTTCATTTCCTGAGTACCTATGACATTTTTGAAGGCCCTGGAGCACCAGGACAATAGAATTACCCACAAAATGACCCCATTTTGGAAAGAAAACAACCCAATGTATATTCTATGAGGCATACTGAGTCTTTTGAACATGTCATTTCTTTCCTCAAGTTTTTGGAAAATGTGGAAAGAAAATGAAAACCTATTTTTTTTTTCTCACAAAGTTGTCAATTTAGAAGATCTTTCTAACACATAGCATGTACATAGCCAAAATGACACCCCAAAATACATTCTGTTATTCATCCTGGGTATGGCGATACCCCATGTGTGAGACTTTTCCACAGCCTGGCCACATACAGAGGCCCAACATCCATATAGCACCATCAGGCGTTCTAAAGGCATAAATTACACATTTCATTTCCTGAGTACCTATCACATTTTTGAAGGCCCTGGAGCACCAGGACAATGGAATTACCCACAAAATGACCCCATTTTGGAAAGAAAACAACCCAATGTATATTCTATGAGGCATAATGAGTCTTTTGAACATGTCATTTCTTTCCACAAGTTTTTGGAAAATGTGGAAAGAAAATGAAAACCTATTTTTTTTTTCACAAAGTTGTCAATTTAGAAGATCTTTCTTACACATAGCATGTACATAGCCAAAATGACACCCCAAAATACATTCTGCTACTCGTCCTGAGTATGGCGATACCCCATGTGTGAGACTTTTCCACTTCCTGGCCACATACAGAGGCCCAACATGCAAGTAGCACCTCTAGGCTTCTAACACATAGCATGTACACACCAAGAATTACACCCCAAAATACATTCTGCTGAGCAAAAGGTAAAAAAAAAGCTCACCTGTGGTTTTAGCAGGCAGGAATACCGTTCCAGAGCAGCCAAAGCATTTGTCCAGGCAGCCAAAGGAAATGTCCAGGAATTGTCCAGGCAGCAGACAGATATGGAAAAGTATGAACATGGTTCAGTACAGTCCAAGGTTTAGCAGGCAGTTCATGTAACAGGCATAGGCATGGCCAGTCCAGGTGGCAGGCAAAGGCATGGCAAGGTCATGTGGCAGGCAAAGGCATGGCCAGTTCAGGTGGCAGGCAGAGGCATGACCAGTTCAGGTGGCAGCAGGCAGCACTTTGTACATTGGGCCTTGGTCAGGTAAGACCTGAGGACAGGGGTAGAGGCTTCTTCCCACCCAAATCTCTAAGAAGCCTCTGAGTCTCCAGACCCTAATCCGAGAAAACTAAAAACCCAGAGAAAAATGTTTTTTCCACTCGGAAAACCTTTTCTGGAGCCCCTCACATATGTGAGACCCCTGTGCTGTACAGTGGCAGGGCAAATGATCAGTTCAGGAGGCAGGCAAAAAGCATGGTCATTTAACAGTCCGGGTCAATTCACGTTGAAGGCAGAAAGATGTTTGGCAGAGGCATAGTCGTTAACAGTCCGGGTCATTCACAGAAATGGCAGATAGTGGAAAAAAAATCATCTTCACTGTACTAATAGTGTAGTGAAGTATGATAGCTCTGATAGCACGTTCCAATACAGAGGCCTGGTTGGGAGGGACATTGGGGACAGTAGTATCGGGTGTCATGGCGAATTCCTCTACTTGCGCAAACACACAACATTTTTTTGGGGGTTTGTAACCTGTTTGGGTAAGAGGGAGGATTTCGGGAAAGTGCCCTTCATGGAGTCTGGCTAATGAATCGGAGCGAATTAGTTGAGGGGCTTGGCCTTGGGGATAGAGAAGGGCTGTGACAACGTCTTCTTGGAATTTAAGATAGGTTAGGGAACTTTGGGTGCACTTAGAAAAAATTATATATGAATTAAATAGGGCAAGTTGCATCAAATAAATGGCGACTTTCTTGTACCAAAATAGTGATCTCCTGGTGGCCAAGTAGGGCTGCATCATCTGGTCGTTCATATCCACCCCCCCATGTATAAGTTGTACTCATGCACACATTTTGGCTTCTGTATGGGGCCTCCTCTTCTCTGAAGTTCCACCAAGGTGTTGTCATGTATTGTTGAAAGGATGTAGACATCTCTTTTTTTTATCTCTCCACTTCACCGCTAGTACTTCTTCAGTCCACATACCGGCCATTTCACCCTGCTTCAATTTCTTTGCGACCAATCTTTGTGGGAAGCCTTTGCGGTTGGTCCGTGCTGTCCCACAGGCCACAGTGTTCTTTAGGTACAAATGGCGGAAAAGTGGGAGACTAGTGTAGAAATTGTCTACATATAGGTGGTAACATTTCCCAAGTAATGGTTGGATCAGCTGCCAGACAATTTTGCCACTTGTAGGTAGGGCATCCAGGGGGGTTTAGCTGTCTGTCTTTTCCCTCATAAATTATAAAGTCATATGTGTAACCCGTGGCCCTGTCACACGCCTTATAAAATTTTACCCCACGTCTGGCTCTTTTACTGGGGAGGTATTGTTTTATTCCGAGTCTTCCGGTGAAGTGTACCAGGGATTCATCCACACATATATGTCTATCAGGGATAAACATCTCCTTGAAGCTGGCGCAAAAAAATTGATTAGGGGCCGAATTTTGAATAATTTATCGTAACTGGGATGATTTTGAGGGAGGCATTGGGCATTGTTATTGAAGTGTAAAAATCTCATGATCATCTCATAATGGGTTCTGGGCATCAATGATGAATAGACCGGCATGTGGTGGATAGGTTGGGTAGACCAGTAGGAATGGAGTTCATTTTTTTTGTCAGCCCCATGTTGAGGGTTAGGCCAAGGAAAATTTTAAATTCTTCCACAGTGAGGGGTTTCCAAACAAAAGGATGGGCATATGAGGAACTTGGATTGTTGGCTATATGTTGGCTGGTGTATAGATTACATTGCTCCTCAATATAGGTTAGTAGATCATTGGTAAAAAATAAATGAAAATAATAAAGTGGAGTTACATTTTCCGTCTGCATCTGAGGGCCTGGATGGGCTGTAAAAAGGGATATTACAGGTTCTACTGATGTATCGGGCAGCCATGTTGGATACAGTAGAACATCTGGGAGGCTTGTATGGGCACTGCCTCATTGATGGGATCCGTTGCTAGCATCTGGCCTATCTTCTAGGAAGATTGCAGAACTGCTGGTGGATGCCTGCCTATCCCGGAGTGCTGCGCTGCTGGTGGATGCCTGAATATCATCCTGGAGTGCTGGGCTGCTGGTGGACGCCTGCATATCATCCTGGAGTGCTGCGCTGCTGGTGGATACCCTGGAGTGCTGCGCTGCTGGTGAATGTCTCCTTCTGCTCATTTCTCCTGATTCTCCTTGTTAGGATTCTATCTTCCTCTGTTTCCAACTCGGAGCCACTGCTTTCCACTGGCTCATAGTCGCTACTAGAGTCTGACGGAGAGAATTCCCCGCTACTCTCGTCCGACATACTCTGGAGTATTTGGAGAGCCTCCTCTGCGCTGTAAGATCTTTTCGTCATGTTGGCGGGCAGATGTGTCAGACGGCAGGCGGCAGATGTGTCAGATGGCGGGCGGCAGCTGTGCCAGATGGTGGGTGGCTAGATGTGCCTGATGTTGGTGGGCAGATGTGCCTGATGTTGGCGGGTGGCAGATGTGCCTGATCGTGGGCAGATGGCGGGTGGCAGATGTGCCTGATGGTGGGTGGCAGATATGCCTGATGGTTGGCGTGCAGATGTGCCTGATGATGGTTGGCGTGCAGATGTGCCTGATGATGGTGGGCGGCTGATGTGCCAGCTGTTGACGGGCTGATGTGCCAGCTGATGACGGGCTGATGTGCCAGCTGATGACGGGCTGATGTGCCAGCTGATGACGGGCTGATGTGTCAGCTGTTGACGGGGTGATGTGCCAACTGTTGACAGGCTGATGTGCCTGATCGTGGGCAGATGGCGGGCGGCAGATGTGCCAGATGGCGGGCGGCAGATGTGCCAGATGGCGGGCAGCAGATGTGCCAGATGGCGGGCGGATGTGCCTGATGGCAGGCGGCAGAAGTGCCAGATGTTGGCGGGCGGCAGATGTGTCAGATGGCGGGCGGCAGATGTGCTTGATGACTGGCGGGCAGATGTGCCTGATGACTGGCGGGCAGATGTGCCTGATGACTGGCGGGCAGATGTGCCTGATGGTGGGTGGGCAGTTGTGCCTGATGATGGGCGGGCAGATGTGCCTGATGACTGGCGGGCAGATAAGCCTGATGACTGGCGGGCAGATGTGCCTGATGATGGGCTGATGTGCCCGCTGTTGGTGGACAGATGTGCCCGCTGTTGGCGGACAGATGTGCCAGTTGTTGATGGGCAGATGTTCACTGACAGGTGTTTTCACTGTTTTGGGGACACTGTGTTTTGGGGACACTAGCTGGGTGATCAGTGGGTAAACAGCAGACAAACAGCTATAAAACTCACTGATCTCCTGGCTGCAGCACAGATCTCTCTTCCTCTCCTCACTGACAGGCTCTGTGTGAGGAGAGGAAGAGATGAGAGCAGTTACAACGCTCTCTATTTACATTACATGACGACTGTGATTGGACACAGTCGTCATGTGATCAGGAGGGCCAATCACAGGGCTCTCCAGTGTTGTACTGTCTCTGGGGGGCACAGGCAGATCGGGATCTCTCCGCTGCGCGGGCACGTGGCGGCGCGATCTCCTGTCAACTGCCACCCCTCCCCCTTGTTTACCATACGATGGCTGTGATTACACACAGCCATCGTGCAAATCAGGAGGGCAAATCACATTGCCCTCCTGCCGCTCCGAGATGCGGCGTGTCCGAGTGACACGCACGCATCGGGATCGTGCGGCTGCACAGGAGCGCACCCGCGCAATCCCGCTCCTTCTGAAGGATGTTCGGGAACGTCCAGTCAGGAGGGAGCTCCCACCCGGCCATTTATGTGCAGTGGCCGGGTGGGAAGTGGTTAAGGATGCACATTAGTACTGCATGGTGAAGAGTGAAAAATGTGGGTGAAACTCTGCTTTACAGTCATCACAGAGGACAAGGGCACTCTTTAGGTCTAGAGGAAAAAAAATTAATCTCCAAATACGAAAAGGTTTCTTCACAGTAAGATCTGTGAAAATGTGGAATAGACTCCCTTCCTGGTCAGCTCAGTAGATTGCTTTTAAAAAGTCCTGGATTCTTTCCTAAATGTACATAATATAACTAGGTATTAACCTTTAGGCTCGTTTCACACAGGGAAGACTTGTCAGGCGACCTAGTCGCCTGACAAGTCGCCTCCCGTTCTGTGCTATGGAACCGTTCTAAGGGGAGCGACGCAAGTCGCTCCGACTTAGAAAAAGGTTCCTGTACGACTTTAGGGGCGACTTGGGGCGACTTGCATAGACTTCTATACAGAAGTCGTTTTGCAAGTCGCCCGGGCAGTCGTGTGCAGGTCGCCTCGGTGAGGCGACCTGCAAGTCGTGCCGCCTCTGGTGTGAACCGAGGCTTATAGGTAAAGCTGATCCAGGGAAAATCCAATTGCCTCTGGGGGGATCAGGAAGAAATTTTTTTCCCCTGCTGTAGCAAATTGAAGCATCCTTTGGTGGGGTTTTTCGCCTTCCTCTGGATCAACTGTGAGTGAAGGATTTTGTATATGGGATTGTGTTTTTCTTTTTTTTTTTGGTAGAACTAGATGGACTTGTGTCTTTTTTTCAACCTGACTATGTAACAAAGTTCTGTACAGTCAGGTTCTGCGTACCAGCTGCTGATATTTGGTGCGCTCGCTATATGCGCTTTTGGATTCTATCTACATATTTGTTCCAAGCTGGTGATTCAGAAAGTACTGTATGAGTCAGCCTGACAGACAGGCAACTAGCATTTTCAGAAAGAGGTCTGCCATGGCAGCCCCTGTACTACTCTCAAATATTTAAAAGACACCTGACATGACTGGGTTGCCTTTCTGAGCTGTAGAAATGCGAGAGCCAGTGACAGCCAGTGACAATACAGACTCAAATATTTGTTATTATAGCACAATATAAGTTCCCTTGCATGCATGGGTATTCAGTGTTAATGCAACTATACTGTAATTACTAAGTAAACATTCTCTGCTTCAGTAGAGTACTCCTTTAGTCAATCAGATCCCTGTAGTAAATAAATCCCTTTGGATAAACTACCATGCATAGGCTTTGCACTCAATGCATAGAAAATGCTTTTTATGTTAGGATCTTTAAGTAAGGGTGAATTCATCTCATTAAAATATTTTAGATCTCTAAATCTGGCTCAGTCACGTACAGAGAATACAAGTGTGTAATTTCTGCTACATGCTTGGCAATCAAAATACTTCAGCCGTCAATAAGACAGACTATTTCCTCCATGTATAGAATGCCGCATTAACAATGTTTATAAACTATGAATTTCCTCTTACGCATTTGGAGACTTTTTTATGTTTCTCTATGGACCTATCCAGTAAATTCATTATTGTCACTGCAGGACATTTGTTATTAGCATCTAAATGTTTTACTGGAAAGAAAATGTACAATTCAGAAACATATGTATTTGCAAGTTCAAAGCCAAAGCACAACACATTTAAAATAGAACTGGAGAATTTTTTTAAAGGAACATGTAACCACTAACAAACCTCTAAAATGCGACTCTATTTTAAAATCACTTGGAATAGGGTAGTATCAAGGAATCATAATGATAAAAATATATATATGGGGCGCTCACTCACCCTATCAAGAATAAAACTAATACCTAAAGTGATAATCAAAATGCAATAAATATATCAGAAAATACAGTGAAAAAGTAATATACAGCAAAAAAAACATCAATGACGTGATGAAGTGTAATAACACATATGCCCCGTACACACGGTCGGACTTTGTTCGGACATTCCGACAACAAAATCCTAGGATTTTTTCCGATGGATGTTGGCTCAAACTTGTCTTGCATACACACGGTCACACAAAGTTGTCGGAAAATCCAATCGTTCTAAACGCGGTGACGTAAAACACGTACGTCGGGACTATAAACGGGGCAGTGGCCAATAGCTTTCATCTCTTTATTTATTCTGAGCATGCGTGGCACTTTGTCCGTCGGATTTGTGTACACACGATCGGAATTTCCAACAACGGATTTTGTTGTTGGAGAATTTTATATCCTGCTCTCAAACTTTGTGTGTCGGAAAATCCGATGGAAAATGTGTGATTGAGCCTACACACGGTCGGAATTTCTGACAACAAGGTCCTATCACACATTTTCTGTCCGAAAATCCGACCGTGTGTACGGGGCATAAGAAGAAGAAATGCTAACGCACAATGTAAAGTGAAACATACTATTCATGAAATATAATAATAAATATTCAAAATTCCAATATAATGAGACATATAACTGGTAAAGTGCAGAAAATTATAAAGTGACAATGTCACTTTAAAAAGAAACCGTGACACACTGAGACACTGATGTGTGTTATAGGTATCCCAAATGAACAATAATGATCATAAAATAATGATAGAAAATCCAATGATTAGTGCAAGTTCCAAAAAGTGTGACTCCCAATAACAGCAAAATCTGATCTTTTTAAAGATGAACGCAGATAGAGGTAGAGGTGCAAAAAACAGTCTCTGTGAAGAAATGTGTCCCGAATAACAGGAAGTGATCAAATTATACTCCGGGGTGCGATATCTGTTTCCCCCAGCCTCTCACCTGCAGTAGCAGCCCCCAATGGGCCGAATCAAGCATGAGCCAACGGGTTAAGCACTTCCCACGGGATCTGATAATTGCAGTGCATGGGGACACTCGATAACTGATTCGCAATCAGACTCTTCCACTCTCAATATATGCCATCAGATATAAGGTGATAGAAAAAAGTGGGCTCCATAGTGTAGTATTCAAAATTTATTGGCAATAAAAACAAATAGTAACTTACATGAAAGTAAATAGCAGCGAATGAGGAGGAGCCAGGTGCCGCTGCTTCCTGGGTACGGCCAAACCCGGAAGCATCTCATTCATTCGCTGCTATTTATTTTCATGTAAGTTACTATGAGAGGCTGGGGGAAACAGATATCGCACCCCGGAGTATAATTTGATCACTTCCTGTTATTCGGGACACATTTCTTCACAGAGACTGTTTTTTGAACCTCTACCTCTATCTGCGTTCATCTTTAAAAAGATTGGATTTTGCTGTTATTGGGAGTCACACTTTTTGGAACTTGCACTAATCATTGGATTTTTTATCATTATTTTATGATCATTATTGTTCATTTGGGATACCTATTACACACATCAGTGTGTCAGTGTGTCACGGTTTCCTTTTTGTACATTGTCACGTTATAATTCTCTTCACTTTACCAGTTATATGTCTCATTATATTGGAATTTTGAATATTTATTATTATATTTCATGAATAGTATGTTTCACTTTACATTGTGCGTTAGCATTTCTTCTTCTTAGTGTTATTACACTTCATCACATCATTGATGGTTTTTATTGCTGTATATTACTTTTTCACTGTATTTTGTGATATATATATATATTGCATTTTGATTATCACTGTAGGTATTAGTTTTATTCTTGATAGGGTGATTGAGCGCCACACATATATATATTTTTATTTTTCTTTGAGTTATGTGAGTACACTTTTTAATGTAGGTAGCTCCTTTTTAGCTCATTTGATCATTGAGGTTGTGCGCATTAGCTATTTTTAGATTTGTTTTAAGGAATCATAATGATAACCCCTATCTTTAAAAAAAAAAAATGTGCTACTATTCATTGATTCTTTAAGTGTATTCAATGCTTTTAACTGCTTTTATCAGAAACAGTAGGCTTGTCAAAAATATTACAATCTGATTTTAGGATTTCAAGTAGACAGCATCTTCCT
Organism: Aquarana catesbeiana; assembly: GCF_042186555.1. Classification (NCBI taxonomy): domain Eukaryota; kingdom Metazoa; phylum Chordata; class Amphibia; order Anura; family Ranidae; genus Aquarana; species Aquarana catesbeiana. The sequence goes on along the minus strand of NC_133329.1, from coordinate 140,921,766 downwards.
TAGGGCCTACAGAAAAAAAGGTTGCACATGCCAACAGAAAACCCTGAAGTGAACGGCAGAACTCCCAGTGCCAGCATTGGTTGTGATTGGTACAGTAGGCCATCAGCTGATATGGGGTTGTCCTTGCAAGCAAGTGCTGCTTTAATAATGTTATATAGGGGGTCATTTACTATAGCGCAAAAAAATTCTCCTGCAGTACCAAAAAATAACTCTCAAAAAAGGCCAGGAAGACTTCAACTCTCAGAAAGTCAGCGCTAATGCAAATGGAAAGCAGCGCTATTGCGGCAATAATGCCTGTCAGATAACATATGCTGGAATAGTGGAAGTCAGTGGGGCTCGAACCTGCAAAATTCAAAGTTCTCACTGAAGGCTTATATGCAAGTTCTTTGCCATAAAAAGTGTTTGGAGACCCGGGTTCTGCCCCAGGGGACATGGATAAAGGGGCGCATGTTTCCCGTGTTTAGAACAGTCTGACAGCAAAATGACATTTGAAAGGAAAAAAGTTATTTAAAACTACTCGCGGCTATACTGAATTGCCGGCTCGACAATACACATAAAAGTTCATTGATAAAAACTGCATGGGAATTCCCCAAAGGGGAACCCCGAACCAAAATTTAAAAAAAAATGACGTGGGGGTCCCCCTAAATTCCATACCAGGCCCTTCAGGTCTGGTATGGATATTAAGGGGAACCCTGGCCAAAATTTAAAAAAAAAATTGGCGTGGGGTCCCCCTCAAAATCTATACCAGACCCTTCAGGTCTGGTATGGATTTTAAGGGAAACCCCGCGCCAAAATTTAAAAAAAAAATGGCGTGGGGTACCCCCAAAAATCCATACCAGACCCTTATCTGAGCACGCAACCTGGCAGGCCACAGGAAAAGAGGGGGGGATGAGAGAGCGCCCCCCCTGAACCGTACCAGGCCACATGCCCTCAACATTGGGAGGGTGCTTTGGGGGTAGCCCCCAAAGCACCTTGTCCCCATGTTGATGAGGACAAGGGCCTCATCCCCACAACCCTGGCCCGGTGGTTGTGGGGGTCTGCGGGCGGGGGGCTTATCGGAATCTGGAAGCCCCCTTTAACAAGGGGACCCCCAGATCCCGGCCCTCCCCCCTGTGTGAAATGGTAAGGGGATACAAAAGTACCCCCTACCATTGACCCCGCCCCCCTCTGACGTCACGGGGAATGCCACAGGGAAATCCCCGTGCGTCAGAGGGGGGCGGGGTCACCCACCCTGCGTCAGAGGGGGGCGGAGTCACCCGCCCTCTGTTATTTAAGAACTGTCAGAAGAGGAGAAGCGTCACACAGCGGGAGCCTCCCATCCAATCGTGGATGCGGAGCGGCCCGAGGAAAGAAGATGAAGTGAAGACGGCGCCGCTGAGGAAGATGCCGGACGAGAAGACTGGATGAAGAACCAGAAGAACAAGAAGAACCAGAAGAACAAGAAGAACAAGAAGATGGAGGAAGAAACCGAAGGAAGATAGAAGAAAGAAGATAGAAAATAGAAGAAAGAAGAAGCATTTAAATAAAGGAATTGTCAAAAACTGTCTCTTGTCATTTTTAACATTTTTGACATTTTTTTGATGAAATGGTAGGGGTACGTTTGTATCCCCTTACCATTTCACACAGGGGGGAGGGCCGGGATCTGGGGGCCCCCTTGTTAAAGGGGGCTTCCAGATTCCGATAAGCCCCCTGCCCGCAGACCCCCACAACCACCGGGCCAGGGTTGTGGGGATGAGGCCCTTGTCCTCATCAACATGGGGACAAGGTGCTTTGGGGGGCTACCCCCAAAGCACCCTCCCAATGTTGAGGGCATGTGGCCTGGTACGGTTCAGGAGGGGGGACCCTCTCGTCCCCCCCTCTTTTCCTGCGGCCTGCCAGGTTGCGTGCTTGGATAAGGGTCTGGTATGGATTTTTGGGGGTACCCCACGCCATTTTTTAAAAAATTTTGGCGCGGGGTTCCCCTTAAAATCCATACCAGACCTGAAGGGTGTGGTATGGATTTTGAGGGGGACCCCACGCCAATTTTTTTTTTTTAATTTTGGCCGGGGTTCCCCTTAATATCCATACCAGACCTGAAGGGCCTGGTATGGAATTTAGGGGGACCCCCACATCATTTTTTTAAAAAATTTTGGTTCGGGGTTCCCCTGTGGGGAATTCCCATGCCGTTTTTATCAATGAACTTTTATGTGTATTGTCGGGCTGGTGTTCTGCAGAGAAAGTTCCTCTCAGCGGATAAGGACCCCCCTCTACTGCGCAGGCGCATCGCCTGCGCAGTAGGAGCCAGCGGAAATAGCAGAAGCGAAATAGAGAAGAAATCAGCTGTACACGGCACCTGTAAGAGGGTCCCCCACGGGCTCGCCACGCTTCGCTCGCCACGCTTCGTGCACGGCCTCGCTTTGCTCTGCACTTTTTTATTCCCCCTTTAGGTCCACTTGGATGGTGGGGCTTCAGCCTGGACCCAGGGTGCAGGCGCCATGTACAGATGATAGAAGATTTTCATCTTTGGCTATTTTCGGCGGCTTTCTCGGCAAGACGCCGGCGATTCAGTATAGCCGCGAGTAGTTTTAAATGACTTTTTTACTTTGAAATATCATTTTGCTGTCAGACTGTACTAAACACGGGAAACATGCGCCCCTTTACAGGCATACTATAGACACCCCCAGGTACGAAATTTAAAGGAATATTACACTTTTATTGTTTCACGTTAAGCATTATTAAAATCACTGCTCCTGAAAAAACAGCCATTTTTAAAACTTTTTTGCATTGATACATGTCCTCTGGGGCAGGACCCAGGTCCCCAAACACTTTTTATGACAATACCATGCATATAAGCCTTTAAAATTAGCACTTTTGATTATTCATGTTCGTGTCCCATAGACTTTAACCACTTGCCTACCAGGCAAATTCTGACATTTCTCTCTTACATGTAAAAATCATAATTTTTTGGCTAGAAAATTACATAGAACCCCCAAATTTAGCAGAGACCCTAGAGAATACAATGGCGGTCATTGCAACTTTTTATCTAGCACGGTATTTGCGCAGCAATTTTTCGAATGCGTTTTTTTGGGGAAAAAAACAGTTTTGGGCTTTAAAAAAAAACAAGAAAGTTAGCCCAAAGTTTTTGCATAATGTGAAAGATGAAGTTACGCCAAGTAAATAGATACCCAACATGTCATGCTTCAAAATTGCACACGCTCGTGGAATGGCGCCAAACTTCGCTATTTGAAAATCCCCTTAGGCGACGCTTTAAAAACTTTTACTGGTTACATGTTTTGAGTTACAGAGGAGGTCCAGGACCAAAATTATTGCTCTCACTCTAACGTTCGCGGCGATACCTCACATGTGTGGTTTGAACAACATTTTCATATGTGGGTGGGACTTATGTATGCGTTCGCTTCTGCGTGCGAGCTCACAGGGACAGGGGCACTTTAAAAGTTTTTTTTTTATTGTTAATTTTACTTTTTTTATTTTAGCTTGACACTTTTTTTCCCAAAAAAATTTTTTTGATCACTTCTGTTTCTATTACAAGCAATGTAAACATCCCTTGTAATAGGAATAAGCATGACAGGTGCTCTTTACAGTGAGATGTGGGGTAAATAAGACCCCACATCTCACCTCTAGGCTTAGAAGCCTGAAATAAAAAAAAAAACAAACGATCTCTGCTTCCCAGCCAAAGCGGCGCCGTTTTTTCTTAATACAGAGGCCGTCATAACATCACGCCCGGCCTCCGAACGATCATAGAGATTCCGGCGACCATCTGGTCCACCAGAAATCTCTATGCTAAACATCCGGGGCTGGCGGATCCTGTGACCGACTCACCGATCGTAACGGTAAGTCGGTACAAGCACCGGAGGGTGGCGGGAGGGGGGGAAGTCCCCTCTCGCCTCCTGTTAGAATGATCAAGCAGTGGAACAGCCACTATGATCATTCTTATGGTGTGCAGATTCGCAGGCTCTAAAAGACGATATCTGGATGATGTCTGTAGCTACAGGCATCACTCAGATATCCCCGCTCAAAGCCGAGGACATCATTTGGCGTACGGCGGGCGGGAAGCGGTTTTAATGGTGTTCGCACAAATTTATTTGTCTGTTCGCATGTTCTGCTGCAAACCGAACAGGGGGGATGTTCGGCCCATCCCTAGTTCTCATTAAGAATCATGGGGGTACAACTTGTCAAGCAACTCGGAAGTCCAAAGTCGCCCAACTGTGAAACAAGTCATATATATTTTAATAGAAAGGAGCTCTCAATTATACTTGCATTTACATCAGCAGAACAAATGCAGGAAGTGATGTGTGCACATGGGCCAGAAGCAAATGTGTGGGGATGCCAAACAAATCAATGAACCCCACCCACACCAAATCTAACTACCAAATACATCCCCGCATTGATTAAGCACAAGTACATATCATACCCTTATCCAGAAAATGAGCCGCACCTCCTCTTTGCTAAAGAGGGACCTCGCCATGTCCACCTAGATGGAGATCTTGACCAGCACAGGGACTTCTGGGTGATTACAATGACTTATTTCTGGGTCAGAAGGCGAAACTACACTCTTTTGATCGCTGCTGCAAATATTTGATCGCAACCACTATTAGAATTGTATTATTGTTGTTTATTTGCAGATATGCAAATTTGTATTTCTACTTATGATATTTAAAGGCGTTCAATAAGAAATGGTGTCCCTGGGTTAGCAGCAGGAGGAAATCATTCAGCTGAAATCACACACTTTCATTCCCGATTGCAGGGGCAATTTCAGAGACATCTGTGCAGGTTTCTGCACTGATATCAATACAAATTGCACCCCAAAGTCACACCAATTAAAACAGTGCAATTGTCACCGCTTTGACATGTCAAATCGCACCAATGTGAACTAAAGCTGACACAAACACTGCCTATCCACCAGCTGAATTCATTACCTGCAATTCTCCACAGCTGTTATATATAAAGATTCTACCTTTATCATTTACTTGCAGGTGTGCAGAAGCCTAGGTTTACATTGGAGCAATTTGTCATGCAATTTGAGAGATCAAATCGCATGACTATTGGCAGCAATGGCACTGTTCCAATCGATGCAACATTTTTTTTGTGGCACCGCACCAATTTGCTAAAGTAGTTCCTGAACTACTTTTGCCGATTTCTGGTGCGACTTCAATAGACATTTGTGTATGAAGCCACACGGATGTCTATCAAGTAGCACCTAAAATCACGCTGACCTTTCTACTTTGAAATCGTGCTACTTCAAGTGAAGTAGCGCGATTTCAAAGTAGCATCAATGTGAACCAGGGCAAAGAGATTAGTTTTTTGGTGCACAAATACATATTGAAATAAAATATAAGAGATATTGCACTTTCCCAAAACCACCACCCACAAACTAAAGAGAAGTAAGTAGAAGAAAAAAAAAAAAAAAAAAAAAACTAAAACACCACAACAAGGCTCAATAATGTACTTTTATTTTACCAGCAGAAAAACAAAAAATTACATTCATTTACTAGCTTCAAAAAATTTTGGACAGGATATATGGTGCTACATTTAGCAATGGGATTTTAAGGGCCCTGCTCATAGGAGCTTACAATCTAAAATTAGACAAAACCTTAGAGTGGACACAGCTTTAATTTCTGTGTATAATGGCCTCACATCACATTGTTATCTGCAAGATTATAGAAACATACTTAACAGTCATTCTTACAAAGAATTCCAACATAATATTAAAAGACTTATTCAAAACACCCACCACCAGCCCACAATCCACACATACATACATTGGTGACCATGTTCTGCTGGAAGCTGCATTTCGGTGTACACGATTAAACGAGATAAAAAAAAAAAAGAGTAGGTCAACAGATGCTTCCAAACGATGTTTGCATGATCAGACAGGAACAATACACACACAACATTGACAGCATGGCCACATAAACCCACTTTTGATTGAAAGAATGCACAAGAATTTCATCAAATCTCCCAATAGCATTCCTTCTCCCCCACAAATCACAGCAAAAAACCTGACCTTCTCAGGCCAAACGAACCCCCTACTGCAGGCCTTTATATAAGAGAGGTTGTATTGTTAGCACACTGACACACCAAATAGAAGTACACGCCCACCAGTATCTTTCAATCTGTCTCTTCATGTATGTCTAAAGTGATTGCACCTGATGGGCAGGAACACATAATAGTATTCGCAACTGTGTTAGCCCTTAGCTATGTGCATCAAATCTCCAACTACAGGACAAAGATCAAAGTCCATTTGCATCCACATAAACAAAGCAACAGTTTTCTAATCATATGTACCTGTGCAGTGTAAACCCTAACATTTGAATTGTCCAAGTCCCAGGGGATGATTAGTGCTAATAAACATTAACATCAGTCCCTGGCTGCAATGAGCTTCCAATATAAAGTCCAAAATTAACGTTCTTACATTAGAACCTATTTCGACAGGAGACAAATAAAATGCCAGCATGTCTTTGGATTGTGGTGAGAAACCCACACAGGGAGAACATATAAACTTCAACACAAGGATTAGCATGTTGGGGAATTGAACCAACATCCCAGGTGCTGCTAGACAGAACTGCTACCCACTTACCCACCAGGCATCCCCACTCATGTTCTCTGCATCTCTGTGGTGTGAACCAGCCCTAAGTCCATAGCCATGCTCAGTGTCACAAGCAATATACAATATATTGGACTAAGTATTGGGATGCCTGCCTTTAAACGCACATGAACTGCAATGGCATCCCAGTATTAGTATTGGGTTCAAAACTCATTTGGCCCACCCTTTGCAGCTATAACAGCTTCAACTCTTCTTGTCCACAAGGTTTAGGAGTGTGTCTATGGGAATGTTTGACCATTCTTCCAAGTGCATTTGTGAGGTCAGGCACTGATGTTGGACGAGAAGGCCTGACCTACAGTCTCCTCTCTAATTCATCCCCAAGGTGTTCTGTTGTGTTGAGGTCAGGACTCTGTGCAGGCCAGTCAAGTTCCTCCACCCCAAAATCACTCATCCATGTCTTTATGGACCTTGCTTTGTGCACTGGTCCAAATGATCTGGTGGAGGGGTAATTATGATTTGGGGTTGTTTTTCAGGGGTTGGGCTTGGCCTCTTAGTTCCAGTCAAGGGAACTCTTAAGGCATCAGCATACCAAGACATTTTGGACAATTTCATGCTCCCAACTTTGTGTGAACAGTTTGGGGAAAGCCCCTTCCTGTTCCAACATGTTTGCACACCAGTGCACAAAGCAAGGTCCATAAAGACATGGATGAGCAAGTTTGGGGTGGGGAAACTTGACTGGCCTGCACAGAGTCCTGGCCTCAACCCGATAGAACACCCTTTGGCTGAATTAGAGTAGAGACTGCGAGCCAGGCCTTCTCATCCAACATCAGTGCCTGGCCTCACAAATGCACTTCTAGAAGAATGATCAAACATTCCCATAGGCACACTAAACCTTGTGGACAGCCTTCCCAGAAGCTGTTCTAGCTGCAAAGGGTGGACCAAATCAAATTTTAACCCTACGGACTAAGACTGGGCTGCCATTAAAGTTCATGTGTGTGTAAAGGCAGGTGTCCCAATACTTTTGGCTAAATAGTGTATCTGGAAAAGACTTACAATGGTGGTGGAACCCTCCTACACATAACTACTACATTTAGATATAATTATAGGACCTGGGAGATGAGACAACTTCTCCACATGCAGTAACATGGTTGGGATTTGAACCCAGACCCTCAGAGATACTAAGCAGAAGTTCTAACCTCTAAGCCACAGAGCTGCCACATGTGAGAGTCAACTACACATAACTACACATAAATACACATAAAAACACATAAATACTGCATTTCTATGGACATACAAGTGATGGAATTACATTACTCAAGAGTTATTCTTCTTGATTTATTCTGTGATATTTGGTGTTTTGGGAATTACATTTTGCTTTCTGATGTTGGTACACATATCACATTTTTTGGGCTCAAATTATGAATATTTGGAAATAATAAAAAGCACAAAAAAATGTGATTCATTTTAAATTTTCATCAGCAATAGTATTGTTTGTGGATTATAAAGACACCTGTGTGAGTTTAGGTTAAAGATTGTTGTGAGATGAAGAGTAACAAGTGAAAGTGACAGAGAAAAATATATTTTACCAAAACATCAAAACATTCCACATTGTAGCATTCTTAAAATCAAAATATTTTAAGTAGAAGCAACAATGTTGCAAAGGAAAATTTATTTCACAGAAAGATACATTTCATCTCAACATTAAAAGTTTTTTTTGTGAAAGTTAGAATTGTTCCATTAGAATCAATGACTGAAACTTCATTTGGACTAAATTAGAGCAGATTTTAACTTCCAAAAAATGTTCTCTAATTAGCTCTCATTTTGGTATTTACTATAGCTCCAGGTAAAAAAGACACTGGAGATAAAATGAGAGTTATTTTCAGGTCTGAGCATGCTCAGTTGTGTTGGCACCTAGTTGTCCAAAACGGGGAATTTTTCACTTTTCAGACTTTTAAAGATATTTCAGTGTAGTTTAAAAGCAGATAATCTTTAAATAATATACCGCATATTTCAGTACCATTTAGACAATTATATCATGTTCTAAACATTATTTCCATGTGCAATTCTCTAGGTTTTAGCAGAGTAAGGGTTTGGGCACTATTTAGATTCAGGGAGTTATAGTAAATTCGATTTTGGGAGAATTTTCTCATCAGCGCTATAGTGAATACCGTTTTAGCGCGAATTAGCGCTAATTCGCGCTAATTCGCGCTAAATTGCCGCGAATTAGCGCTAATTTGCGGCAATTTGCGCGAATTAGCGCCATAGCGCTATAGTAAATGACCCCCATAATGTTCCTTTATTAAAATCATCATCCTCAGTGATATTTAGAAAGGCTAAAGACTGAACCTGACCATAGCAAGGTCTCTGCTGAAGGGGACAATCTTTTTAATGTCATACCCACAAGCATCTTTGGCTGAGACTCATGGCCCATGTTTTTCTGTTCTACCTTTTAGGTTTTTTTTTTTTTTTTAAACATCAGGGTAACGGTTTTATTGACGGAATTTTATTGTCACAGTGTAGGTATTGTAGGTATCACTTGAACCTGAACCAAGCTATCCAGCGTTCTAGCGGCTTACAACCACAGATACAAATGTGAAGAGGTGTTCAGGTACTTGTTGCATACCTGTAGGAAGTCTTCAAATCTGGAAATGTAGAAAAGCATAGTGGTGGGGAAACACAAGAGTATGTATTGCATGTCTTGACACAGTGCCCTGTAGATTTAGATCACCACAGACTAGGGATGGGCAAATCTGCCTTGGTTTAATTTGTGGTGGGTTAACTGAATCCTGTTTGAAACTTGCAAAATCCTATGGTGGTGAATTTTGATACTAAGTTCAGGCCATTTTTAGGGCTAACATGCTAGCTATTGTCAAAAAGGCCATTGGGAGCAAGGAATTGCCATAGGAGATATTTAACAAAGCACAAACTTTGTCAAAAAATACTATACGCTTGGGAGAAGGTTCTTTTTGATGGGAATTTTACAATAAAAAAGACACCAGTCCTTCAATTTACATGCTTAGAAGATGTATTTCCACTTTTGCAGACAAATTGGGATAACACCTTTTTAAAAAAAAGGTTTTGTTCCCCAGTGGGGCTTTAAAACAGCAATATACAACATCACAGAAATTATTCTACATGGTATTGAAGAGACAATTAATTTATTAACAAGATGTCCAATAAAATCATGTGGTTAAATACAGTAAGTACATATAACAGTCTGATCCAATAATAGAGTTCATATTCCATAAAATGGTAGGAAACACATTCGACACATCATTACATTACATGGTGTTGTATAATATGCAAGCCCCGATGCGTTTCGACCTAAATACGGTCTCTTCAGGGGGCACATTTGAATCTAGAAAATATAATACATGTATTCAGAGTTTGTAAAACTTATCGTCATTCATCATATTAAATAAATCATAGTAGTAGATTTTACCGTTAAAGGATAAAATGAGTGTTACAAATTCTAAGATGGTCGGAGCCATGCGTACATACATACATACTTGTTACGGCTCCATAGACACACAGCTCTGGAGTGAGCAGACACTGTGTGCCCCCTAGCAAATGGCTTGCTTTGGGGACACACGAAGAAAGGAGGAGCCAAGATGGCCCGCAGGGGACCTGAGAAGAGGATGATTGGGGCTTCACTGTGCAATAACACTGCACAAAACATTTGAGTATGACATGTTTGTTATTTTTAGTTTGGGAAAAAAAAATTTAGCAACACTTTAAAGTGTTAGTAAAAATGATTTTTTCTTTCAAACTAAAATAACAAACATGTCATACTCAAATGTTTTGTGCAGTGGTATTGCACAGTGAGGCCCCGATCATCCTCTTCTCGGGTCCCCTGCGGGCGATCTTAGCTCCTCCTTTCTTCATGAAATCAGTCTGTATATGCAGTTAAGCATGCTTGTTATACTCACCATGGAACCTAAAGGGTGTTTTTTCCTGCCTTCCCTGATCCTCCCCTTCTTCCACAGTCCCCAAACCGTCTCCTGATAATACAGCCTTGGGGGCAAGCTGCACATGCTCAGTTTGGTGTGTATTGCTAGAGAGTTTCTTTTTTTTCTCTTGGGAGAGTGCATGTGATCAGCAGCACAGGGCCAATCAGCACTATCCAAACAGAGGGTCAGGGGTGCTGCAGCCTCATGGGACAATCAGGGGAGAATGAAAACTCCTCCTACAAGCTTTAACCAGACATTAATAGAAGTCACAAGACTGCACTAACCACTGATGAGAAAAGGTATTTAGCAGTTTGTATTTACTGAACAATTGCGTTTCCATGTTCTGTGTACTGTGGCAGACCAGATATAGTAAATGCAGGGTCCTGGGTTTAGAAACACTTAAAAAAACAAAAACCTTTTTTTTACCTTTATTCTCTTACCAATCCTACTTAGTTTTCCCCTTCTATATGATGTTAAGATTTTATATTAACCATAGTTAACCCTGTCTGTACTGTTCTGGTAGATCTCATTATCACGTAAACTAGATCTGCCCTAACAAAGAGTTAAAGATCTTAAGGTTTGGGTGGTATACTGTTTGTTAGCTGCACACTGAAAATGATTCTGTCTTTAGAGCCCTATGTATAAACCTGCCCCAAAGAAACAACTATAGAGGTAAAAAAACAAACATATGGTGGAGGTTTCTCAAATATAACTGAAAGTTGTATGTGGTGTTATGGAGAATCACATAATGTAAAAGTGAAATTGATTTTTTACTTTTACATTTGGCTTATACTGTACCTGACTTAAATACAGCAGCAGCACCCAATCTAATTTTTTTTTTAACAAATTTGCTGACAAAACATTTTAATATAATCTGCTTCTTTTTTCCAAAATATTTAAAATATAGACTTCAGATATGTGTTTGTTAGAAATTGGCTAACATCTGGACAGTAGCCAAGCACTTGAAGTGATAACCAATAGAAAGAAACAAGGCTGGTGTTATCTTGCAATAAAAATTAAAGTGTACTATCTGAAAGACAATATCTACATATTGGTAAGAAGAGTCAGCGAAAAAAAAAAAAAATCCCACAGGTAGTTTGATAGGCAGAGGCATCCAGTGTGGTTATTCAAAGGAAAGGCACGAGTTGTCTTCTTTAGTTAAACATCTAATTATGTTATTTTACCAAATAAAATGCATTTTGTGGCTTTAAATTGCCAATTTCTAAGTTCAAGGTGATAAAATTGGTGTCTGTGGGTACAAAGTTGCCATACAACAGGTATTTAACATAACGCAAAAGCACAGACAAAATCTTAAAATATAAAGAAGGCAATCAATAATGTTAGGGAGAAGTGTGCAAATAATAAAATATATATATATCAGTCAGGAAGTCTGATATATCCAATGTATCAGAGATGGCATAAGATTGATATATAAGTAATATAATAAATGTAGCAGTAAAAAAGTTTCTAAAATACCAAACATGTCAGAGATTACATAAAATATTATATTATCGATACCACAAATATTTTTCAGTGGCTAAACAGTATGTAAACAGATTTGCCAGGGCACAATATACGCAGGCACTGAGAGTTTGCATATTTCTGACAACCCAACTATTGACTGTCAGATGGAAGCAATCTGGTGGCTTCGGTAATAGCCGCCTCCAACGCCATGTATCATGGGCTCCTTGCACCTATTGGTGTGTCCAGGAATGGCATGGTGGGTTCCTGGGCTCTGCATGCCCATTGGCGTGCCTGAGACTGGCATGGCAGATTGCGCTGCGTAGAGGGGAGGGAGCCAAGTAAACATCAATCCTCCCTTCTTCTTGTTGACATGGAAGCGAAGTGTATAATCTCACTTCTGGGTCCCCCTTTACTTCCCCCAGCATGAATGGTTGGGGATTTGGAAAGAATCTAATGCAGAGCGATCTGTACTTTGTTAAATTTATTGGAGGACAGGTGAAAAAGGAGACCACGTCCCCAAAATGCATCATATAAATGGCAACCCCCACGCTCCTTTGCTGTTATACAGAGCCACTGCCTGTCTCCTCTCCTGGTTTTGGCACCTGTCAGATACTAGCTGTGAGTGTGGCAGGCTGCTTGACACTCTTCTCTCCATGCTCTCACACTGGGAAAGGTTGAGGGTTACAAGCTGCATGTAGGATTTCAGCTGGCGCTTGGACAGAGGGTTTTAGGGTTTCACACCTGGTCCTGGTGAATGAATGATGACTATGCCCTTTGGGACCATGTGAGTGTAGTATTTACTGTGTTTTTTATGTATCCATTAAAAAAAGGTTTATTGTGCTAGGGTTGTGCGTCTCTTGTTTTTTTTTTTTATCTGGTCATAGAGGCCATCTGATGGACAGTTATGAACAACACCTAAATAAAATATCAATTGGTTGCTGGATGTCAGAAAGCAAAAGAAAAGCAAAAGGGAAAAGAGAAATATAGGACTTTGAAGGTGCCAAAACACAACACGAATATAAAATATATCAAAATTTTATTGAAAACCTTGACTTAAAACCTTGATTTAAAAACTTGCCTATTGTTGTCATACAGTGTCCATACAATTATGGAAAAATGCAGCTCTACATGTTTCACCATGTGATGGCTTCTTCAGGAGACTTTTAGCGAGTACTGCATATGCAATCACTATGAATTAAAAAATAGTAATATTTAGAAAAACAAATAAATGATATCAAACAAAAATATAAATAATACATTACAAATCTACAGAGAAATAACATATCTCACATATGCATGAGCCTGCCATGGTTTCCCTTGCCTGAAATAATGATGAATATCTTAAAATGAAAAAGGACTCCAACATCAGGAGGGCATATAGAGAGAGATATTTGGCAATAGGACTACAAAAAAAGGCCTGTCTGAGAGGGAGATTTCCAATATAAATCAAAGGTATTAAACGAATTAACCTGATTCGGATAACCAAATTCATGACCTACCAGTATATCCACCACCAACAATGGATCCCTAATTGCTGAAAGCTGGTATGAATCACCTAAATAAACATTAGGGTAATAAATAGAAATGCCTTCCAATCATTTGTGGGTAAATACTCTTTTAGGCTAGTCCTTAGATAAGGGAAATTTGTGGATAAAAGGGTAAGTTCAGGGAGAAAAAGGACCTCCCTTAAGCACTCTGAAATCACTATGTATGGATTCTCACACAGAAACTGATCATAATCTCAACTCTCCAGACTCTCATACCACATCAAATTATTTTTAGAGGCCATTGCAAATCCTCAGGATGTGATCCTATAATACATCACAGTTATCTTTGAGTGGTAAAATGTCAATTTCTCCACAGTGAAATTTCAGCTCACTTCTGAATCTGACTGAATTTGTGCCTGCATAGTTTTGTTTGATATATTTTTTGGGTGTCATAGCATATTCAAAAGGTGTCATTTCCACTTAAGGAATCAAATTAATTTGCTTTAAAAAAAGGCCTGGATTCTTTCCTAAATGTACAGAATGTAACTGGGTACTAACATTTATAGGTAAAGTTGATCCAGGGAAAATCTGATTGCCTCTCGGGGGATTAGAAAGGAATTTTTTCCCCTGCTGTAGCAAATTGAATCGTGCTTTGCTGTTTTTTTTTTTTTTCTGCCTTCCTCTGGATCAACTGTGCGTGTAAGTTTGTGTATATGGGATTGTATTTTTTTATTTTATTTTTTGGTTGAACTTGATGGACTTGTGTCTTTTTTCAACCTAACTATGTAATTTGAGCTGTGCTAATGTAACTAGTAGTATAGACTCAGTGCTTGCATTCTGCTCCAGAGAATTCTAGGAGAGGGACTGACTGGGTGGTCATTTTTGTTTACCAGCATAGTCTGAATTACTTATATTCCAAGACGGTGGTGACTTTACCTACTGAATGAACAATAGGGAATACGATTTCTCTTAACCTCCTTGACACCAATAAACATATATAAATACATATATTTATTACTGATTAAATAATATGGTATTGATATAATGTGATTTAGGGCTTCACAATAAATCAGTATCAAAATATAATTGCAGTGACTTGATAATTGAAATAAATTGTCATTTGTTTTATTGATATGCAGTCTATACCTTCACTGAAAATGTTATTGTGTTATTGTGCTAAAAATATCTACATAGCAGGGATGAACTGGGCTGAAGGGCAGAGTGGCATTTGCCCCCCCCCCCACCTCGGATGCCCTCTCCTAGCAACCCTAAAAGTTCTGGAACTTCTTTTGGGCGACTGGCATCCCGCGATTCTGTTTGCGCGATTGTACCGTGATTCATTGGGCAGCAATCATGGCACGATTTGAGTGCCATTGAAAATAACGGGGTTTGCAAGGGCATCCCATGATTTGCGGAAATTCGGAATCGCTGGCGGAATCGCTGGCAGAATCACGGCGATTCTGCCTGTGATCCGGATGCCATAGTGTGAAGGGAGCCAGAAGCTTCAAGCTAAAAAAATGCTGAGGTGTGAAAGGGGTCTCAAAGAGGAGTTTGAAGAAGTTGAGCAAGAGAAAGCCATGTGCAGTCATGATGCTCTATTACCCTAGGTTCACACCACTTAACATGATTTCCTTTAGTACACGTTCACATCTAGGTGTTTTGCAGCCGGTGCGTTTTTGGAAAGGGCCGGGGACATTTTTCCCCATGCGTGTTGTGTTTGTGATGCAACTTTTTGATGTGTTTTGCGGTTTTTATTTTTCCCATTTGAAAACACTGTATATAGCTGGTTGCTAAGGCACGGGCCAGGAAGCCAGTCACTGCATCCTTAAAGTGGTTGTAAACCCTGTACAACCACTTTTACCTACAGGTAAGCCTATAATAAGGCTTACCTGTAGGTACCGTCAATTTCTTACCTTGCGGATACAGTGAATATCTCCTAAACTATGCATGTGCCGACGTCAAATGGCTCGTTCGTGTCATTTCTTCAGCTGCTGTGCTCCTTACCGGAAGCTCCTGTGTCCTGTGACACAGGCCAATACGGCCAATCACAGAGCTGGAGCCCGGGAACATGAAATGTCGCCGGTCACAGCGGTGCGCCGGGACTGTTGCAACAGCATCATTCTAAGGTACGTGTTTCATAATGAGCTAGTATGCCATGCATACTAGCTCATTTGGTCTTTGTCTTGCAGGTTTTTTTTTTATCTGGGTTTACAGCCACTTTAATAACCAATGAGTCATAAGCTGAGTCGTCAGCGGGGTTCCCTTCGGGTCTCGTATGGATTTGGAGGGGACACCCCATGCCAAAATTTAAAACAAACTTTTGTGGGGTTTCCCCCAAAATCCATACCAAACCCTTATCCGAGCATGCAGTCTGGCAGGTCAGGGAAGGGAGGGGAGGGGACGAGCGAGCGCTCCAACCCCTCCTGAACCATACCAGGCAACATGCCCTCAACATTGGGGGAGTACTTTGGGGTGGGAGGGCCCCCCCACCCCAAAGCACCTTATCCCCATGTTGCTGAGGACAAGGGCCTCTTCCTGACAACCCTGGGCAGTGGTTGTGGGGTCTGCAGGCAGAGGGCTTATTGGAATCTGGAAGACCCCTTTAACAAGGGGACCCCCAGATCCCAGGCTCCCCCATGTGAATGAGTATGGGGTACATTGTACCCCTACCCATTCACCAAAAAAAAAAGTTTTTTGACAAGTCTATTATTATTATTATTA
The DNA here is from genome assembly GCF_042186555.1 of Aquarana catesbeiana. NCBI lineage: Eukaryota > Metazoa > Chordata > Amphibia > Anura > Ranidae > Aquarana > Aquarana catesbeiana. The sequence goes on along the minus strand of NC_133329.1, from coordinate 140,905,600 downwards.
TTATTATTTATTAGCTAAAATAATGCTCATTACTTTTCATGTATGAGCCCGTTTATAGAAATGCCAGAAAAAATACATTTCAAACATTTTTTTTTTTTTTGCAGTTGTCCTAAATAGCCCCCCTAAAGTACATTAATTTTGTTTCAAGCAGGGAACAATACTTTACGAGAACACATTTGAAATAAAAGACATATTAGACAGCGATATATTTGGACAATTTGACAAAGACGGATTAGCATAATCCCTAGTGCTGTTTTCTGAGCGGCTAATCTCTTAATAGTTTATTCCATTTACCTTGCATGCACAAGACTAACAGCTTACCTCCCTCGTCATTTTTCACCATATAGTAATTAATCTGATTATTCTCTTTGGATTTCCACTATTTCATTCTGTTTAGAATATTTAAGCATTTGTAGCAATATCTCTAAATGAGCCAGAACCTTTATTAAACATGTATTTTGCACAATATTTTCAACTTTTATGAAAAATTCATCAATATATTAATTTAGTGAAAAGTTGGAATTTACATTGCTAGTTATTTTGTTTTTTATTAGCTTGTATACACTTGCCATGTGTAAAAGGGACCCACAGACCTGGGTGGTTGACAAATCAGAATTTAAAGTTTTTCAGCTGTGATTTTTAAAGGCACATTCAGACCTCTGTAGAAACCTGCAGCTAATAGATCTGGGTGAAAAGTCAGCAGAATAGGTCTCTGTTGTAGACACAGATATGCATGTTCATGTGATACAAACACAAATGAATAAATTACTTAGGATATGGAAAGATTATAATCTGAGGACTAGACTGCTTGGTTAATAATCAATATTTGTAAATGCTGCATCATTTGCTTGGCCCAGGATGCACACTCGCCTAATTTTTTCTTTTTTGCAAATTTAAATGTAAAAACCTGTTTACCCTCACCCCTTAAAGCCCAAATAACCTCTTGTAAAAAGTTGTACCTATCATTCCTGGGTAAACCAAAATGACAAGTAATGAATATTTTACAGTATCTGTCACCTCAATGTAAGAATACCACGACGGCAATTTAAAGTTTAACTCCAGGTTATTGTGATTTTTCCATAGTTAGTGGTACAGCTTGGCATAATACAAATGTACATATCTGATTTCTGATGAGCCTCTTGGAAAGCTGTAAATCACTCTAGTAGCTTGCGCTATTACAGTGATAGAAAACCGAAGATTGTGGCTAACTGGCTATGTGGGTGGCTTACCCTTTGCACACAGAAGACTGTGAGTTGGACAGTATGCCACCATTCATTTGTATTTTTTCATTGACAAAACAAGAAAACATTCTCTGATTGAAGGACCTCTTTGCTGATTCAAGTCTTCCTGACAGCTCTGGCCAGGTGGTTGTCAGAGTCTGCAGGCACAGGGCTTATCAGAATCAGATATATGCCCCCCAACCCCCACTTGAATGTAATAAACACAATAATTCCTTAGAAAAAGTTCTTCCCACCAAGGAAAAAGATGTCAAGTGATATATATCCTCCCCCCAGTCATGACATCCAGTGACAAAACAATCCACCCCTCAACCCACCGACCCATACTCACCATTTCCTTGGGGTGACGTCTTTGACCCTATTTGGTAACTGACATCACTGTATCACCTCTTTTACATTCAGATGACATTGCAGCACTGTTATAACTGACTGGAAACGTGGCAAATTGGGGTCAGTGGGACTGCAGGTGGATTAACTAGTAGGAGATTTTTTTTTTTTTATCCCTTGCAAAGCCTTTTTCTGCATGGTGAACATGCAATTTATTTATGGAGCTGTGTGGAAAAATGCAGACATGATCCGAACTCACAAACGAATACTCAGTTTTGTTCCTTATCCATGCATGCACAGCATTCTGTGACAGTGAAAATAAGCAGACTGTGCATGCATGGCTTGGCAACAAAACTGAATGCTTGTTCCTGGGGTTGTGCATTTAGACCCCTTTCACACTGTGCCGCCACCGGCGTCAGCGGCGCTATTTTTAGTGCTGCTTTACCGTTGTTTTAGTGGCGCTATTCGGGCGCTAGCGGGGAGGTTTTAACCCCGAGCTAGAAGCCGAAAAGGGGTTAAATCCACCCGCAAAACACCGGCGGAGCAGCGTTTTGCCGGCTGTATCGCAGCGCTGCCGCATTGATTTCAATAGGGAGCAGCGGTGGAGGAGCGGTGAGTTCACCGCTCCAAAGAAGCTGCTGGCAGGACTTTTTCTGATGCCCTGCCAGCGCACCACTCCAGTGCGAAAGCCGTCGGCTTTCACACTGGAGTGAGTGGAGCAGCTGTTTTAGGGCAGTTTGCAGGCGCTATTTTTAACGCGTGTGAAAGGGGTCTAACTATTGGGTACATTGTGCCATCTGCAAGAGTGAGAACGCTCCATTTTATGAGCCCTGAAAAGCAAGCATTTATTTTTAATATCGAACATCTCATGTTAATGTATTAAGGACATTGTTATGCATATAGAGGTTTCAAGAAAAGTAGGGTGAACTAACCCCTTAAGTTTTAGGGTTTCAGCATATGTTTGGATTATGGGTTTAGGGTTATAAATTGGCCCACTTCCAGCCACAGATAGACAAAGTCACTATCCTCTTAAAGGACTTGTAAGTTAGTTTCAGCTAAGGAGTAATTAATTAAAAAGAATAGTTGCGCTGATATTAACCCAGTCAATCTGTGCACAATTAATAGTAATCCCTCCACATTAAAATAAATATATATATGATAAATAAAAAATATCTATGGGTCTGGTCAGGTCAGGTCAGAAACAATAAACCAAAAAACAATGATCTTATATCCACAATGTGAATCACAAGCAGCCGCCTGTGCCATTGGATCTGTATAAATATAAATAAATGAATAATTATATAAATAAATAATATCATATAGTGTAGGAAAAATATCTGTTGAAAGCCGTTCTCAATTGTATATAAAAAATTAAATATAGTATCAATAAATTATATATATAGAAAATGTCTGTTGAAAGCCTAATTAAATATAGTATGCTTTATAGTAAGGCAGGAGATCGGTCTATTCACAAAGATCTCCCAAATTTTCTCTGTATTCTGAGGATTTCCAGATGAATGTTCTCAGGTATTGCACACATGTGAAATAAGCAGAAAAAACATGATTGCGCAGTACCTAATTACTTTAAAATAGTAACACTTCACTGGATACACTCACATGAGCCCAAATGGTAAATGCCTGGATGAAGAGAAAAACAATCAGCCACTTGGGGAACGGTAAGTCTTTACACCGCTTGTAACACGCTGCTGACCGGCCTCAATACCACACATCACTGACTCCTCCGAAAAAAACAATCAGCCGCTTGGGGCGCGGTGAGCCCTCACACCGCTCTTGTCAAGCTGCTGACCGGCCTCAATACTGCACGTCACTGACTCCTCCTACGCGTTGCATCACACGACATGTGACTTTTTCAAGGTAAGTCATGTGACACCTGAGTCTCCATTTATATATTGTGGCTAGTGTCAGCGTTGCTATAGATACAGCGGTATTCATTGAATCATCATTTTGTCTGTACACCAAACTTAACCTAGATATGCTACATACAAACTTTATTAAGCAATCTAATACAATTAAAACTTTAACAATACTATTATTAAACACTTAATGTATATCTGCATTACAAACAAGGAAACACTACATATTAATCTTCCGCCCTCTAGTGGTGGTTTCTATATATATATTTCTAGAATAAAAGAGCGATCTTGATTAAAAGCAATAAATAAATAAATATAGGGCTATGGTCCATTACTCCCCTGGCTTATTACATGGGATTCACAAAAACCCTGCATATACGTCTAATTAGTTAACACCATCCTGTATGAATAAACTTGAGCCAATCTAATAAGACAAGAAAGAAACAAAAATTATATGATAAACCAAAAAAACAAAAAAATCTCTAATTTGATCATAATGAACACAATACAATATCCAATATCCATAATTAATATTTAAATCGTCACTTTTAAAAGAATTTATATATAAAGGATATATTAAAAATATATAAAAATATATATATATATATATATATATATATATATATATATATATATATATATATATATATATATATATATATAAATGAAGCCCTCGATTGGTGATTAATAACAACTACACAATACAAGTCAAAAACCTATCCACAGCACCATAGTTAAAACTTGTCATAGACTTATACAAATGTAAAGTAATTAAAACAATTATTATTAAAATATTTAAATTAAAAAAAGGGGGTAGATAAATACCAATAAGAATCCTTGTTTGGGAGTGTAAATATAAAAAATATATAAAATTATTATAATACAAGAAATTTATATACTCTGCATGAAAAATTAATAAATAATCTGATATAAAACAATTTAAATCAAACTCAATATTCAACCACCTTGGCGCAAGTGTACACATCTCAAAAATCCTGGATTCGTTTTTACTTAATTCTCTAATTTTGCGTTCAATAAATTTTTATTAGAAGTTTAGTAAATACAAATGTATCATACATTCCAGAAACAAGGAACAAGGGGGAACATTAGGTACATGAATTTCGAGTATAAAACATAACAAAAAGGTCCACATGGACCAACATACTAGGTATCAAAGGGAGACATGTCTTAGATTACATCAAGAGATATCTAATCATATTAGAAAGGTAAAGTTAAATCAATAAACCATGTACATTCTATCAAGTTTATAGGACAGAGTGATAAGCTTGCCGAGGCAACTAGGTGCATCTGAGAAAGTTGTCAGTAAGCACTTGGGTCAGAGGGGCGAAGAGGGAGAGAAGAAGCACCCACAGCCACCCCAAAAGGAATCATGCTGTGGCTATGAGGCCTCCCCCCCCCCCGATCCCCAGACTCCAGACAAAGTCTCCACCAAGGAACTTAAGACTGGAAATGTACATAATCATATGTCTACTAAAAACACTAAGAAGAACGGGACAGTGTGAGGGGAGGCACAGGTAGCTCAAAGAACAGGGACTCCGAAGAGACCTAGCTGCAGTGCGTTTACTCCCTACACCGTCAACGTACTGGAGAAAAAAAAAAAAAACCTCAGGATAGGGTAAAACTTAGAAGACCCGCTATGGATCATTGAGAAGAGAAGAAGGGAAAATAGGGAATCAAAGAGGGGGAGAGAAAAAAGGGGGAGAAGGGAATAATCAGGGGATGAGGAGTTTCAATAGGGTCACTCAGAGCGCAAGTTAATCAGGGTAGTTAACGCCAGGGTATAAGGGGATGTGACAATATTTGGCCCAGGGCTCCCAGGTAAGTTCGAAAAGCCGGGCTTTGTCTTGTCTTGTATCTTTTCCTGAGCCATAATCCAGGATATTTTATGCTTCACCGCTGTGGAAGGAACCTTAGTTTTTTTCCAACAGGACGCTATTGTAATTCTGGTGCCCAGTAAAATAAAGAAGATCAGTTTTTGGGAATATTTGTCAACCTTACCCACTTTAAGATTCAGCAGAGCTATCTCTGGATTTTGGGGAATCTGAAAGGTTGTTACTTTACGAATCACAGAGAAAACTTTGTTCCATAGGCTCCTTATTCGTGGGCAGGACCACCAGATATGGTACATTGTACCTATATGATTGCAATTTTGGAAACACAGCGGGGAAGCATTTGGGAATATCTTCGCAAGAAGGGGACCCTGTACCAACGGGTGAATATCTTAAGGCTGGCTTCAATCAGAGAGATATTTAAAATACCTTTGAAGGAGCGTTGAAAGCAGGAGAACCATTTGTCCTGATCCCAGGAAATATTAAGGTCCTTTTCCCATGTTAGGGCATAGGGAGGTTTAGATATGACTGAGGCTAGGGAAGCATAAATGATGGAGATCCCACCTCTCTGATCCATGACACTCGAACACCATGATTCATAATTCGTGACCCGAGGAGGATCCGGTTTATTTGGCCAGATGGACTGAAGGAAGTGATGTATTTGTATATATCTGAAACGTTCAGCGGGAGGCATCTCAAGCTTACTGGTGAAAAATGCAAGAGATAAAGGACCTGTGGAGGTGAAGTAGTTTCCAATTCTGAGTAATCCTTTATTCAGCCACCAGCTAAACGCTAGAATGTTCATTCATGGTGGAAAGTCGGGGTTATGAAATATATGTGTTAGGGGTCGAAGTGCAGAGATCAGGGAGGGATTTTTATGTAATCGGTCGCACAGAGCCAATGAGTGGGAAAAGTGTGGGGGCTAAAATGGGTGGCCTAAGCTTAGTCGGAGACCGTATTAAGAAGTCAATAGTGTGGAGAGGGACTGCTTGACGTTCTATAGAGACCCAATCAGGTTTGGGGCCCCTTGAATAAACAATGGAGATCTAGACCAACTGACCGGCTTGGTAGTACCACCAGATGTTAGGTAGGGCTAGGCCCCCTTGCGATTTAAGCCTAAATAGAATGTTCTTAGAGCATCTTCTGCCCTTTGGCCCCCATATGAATTGTAGAATTTTTGATTGCAGTGCCAGTATTTGTGACTTCTGGATAGGGATAGGCAAAGACCTGAATAAATAAAGTATGCGGGGGAGGAGGGTCATTTTGACTGCATTAATATGGCCTAGCCAGGAAAGATTATGTTTAGCCCAATTAGAGAGGTCTGAGGTCATTTTATGGAAGATGGTCGGGTAATTAGAGGAATATAGGGAAGCTATACTCGCGAAGAGATTTACCCCTTAATAAGGGATGGACGACGAGCTCCAGGAAAACGGGAAATGGTTTTGTAGACTATTTAGTATATTGGGCAGAACAGTAATGTTTAGTGCTGAAGATTTGGAGACGTTAACGTGGAGGCCAGAAATTTCGCCAAATTTGTCAAGCAGGGAGAAAATGTTAGGGGTGGAGATCAGAGGAGAAGTTACAAATAGCAGCAGGTCATCAGCAAAAAGAGCGCATTTGTGCTCTTGTTTACCACAGACCACCCCCTTGATAATAGGATGTGTTCTAATTGCAATAGCCAAGGTCTCCATTGCTATAGCGAAAAGGAGGGGGGAAGTTGGCATCCTTTCTGGTGCCCTTTTCTATAACTAGGGGTTCGGAATAATAGCCCTGCAGTCTGACCTGTGCACTTGGGTCAGAATACAGGGCTCTTAATGTACCCAGGAAGTGCGGACCAAAGCCCCATATCTCCAAGACACTAAATAGATATGGCCAGGTTACTGTATCAAAAGCTTTTTGAAGGTCGATTGACAACAAGAAACCTTTTTGCTGATAGCCTCCATCCCAGTGGGAATTGAGAAGGGAAATTATGTCAACCGCTCTTCTAATCTGGTCAGGACCTTGTCTCCCTGGGATAAAGCCCACCTGGTCCTTATGAATATAGAGAGCTATGCAAGATGCGAGTCTGTTAGACAGAATTTTTGTTAAAATGTTTAGATCATTGTTTATTAAGGAGATAGGACGATAGTTAGAGACCAAGGAAGTATCTTTGCCTGGTTTAGGAATGACCGATATGAATGCCAGGTTTAGGGCTTTACCCAAGGGAGAACCAGACCTGAGAGAGTTGAAAAACCTGACCATATACGGGGCTAAGATAGGGGCGAATTTCTTATAGTACCCGACGGAAAAACCATCTGGTCCCGGGGCTGAGTTTTGTTTAAGCTGTTTTATCACCCCGAGGACTTCCGATTCCGATATCGGGTCATCTAGGAGATCAGAATGTTCAGAGGATAATTTTGGGAGAGAGACATTGTTCAGGAATTCTGCTATGGGAGGATGGGGGCCTGACTGCGCGTTTTTATATAACGAGGTGTAGAAATCCTGGAATGTTTCCATGATACGACGTGGGTTTTGTGTGAGTTCCCCCCATTCAAGCTCTTATTTTGGGGAAGGTGGAAGATCGAATCCATGGGGAGAGTTTGGCTGCTAACTTGGCTCCTATTTTGTCTGCCTGATAGTAGAAACGAGCTCCTGACCATCGAAGGTGTTTCTCAGCTTCGCTGGTGAGTGCAAGGTTTAGGGAGGTCCGTGTTGATTCCAGGGACTCCAGAGATTCCCTAGTAGGGTTCCTTTTATGGGCTTTGCTTAGGGATTGGAATTTTTTATGGAGGTTGCTGCGCATTGGAGTACATACACCACCCCCTCAGTTCTACAGAATATATGCTACACTCTAATGCGCATGCTCCCTGCAATATGTTGGGAGAACAAAATGACCACTATGGAAACGAATTAGAGAGCATATCCAGAATATTAGAAATGGTTTTCCAAAGCACAGCGTTTCTAAACACTTTACAACTCATCACAATAAAGATCCCACAGGTTTAAAATTTTGGGCCATTGATAGGTATAGGCCACACTGGAGAGGATCCAATAAAATTAGAGAATTAAGTAAAAACGAATCCAGGTGGATTTTTGAGATGTGTACACTTGCGCTAAGGGTGTTGAATATTGAGTTCGATTTAAATTGTTTTATATCAGATTATTTATGAATTTTTCATGCAGAGTATATACATTTCTTGTATTATAATCATTTTATATATTTTTTATATTTATACTCCCAGACAAGGATTCTTATTGGTATTTATCTACCCCCTTTTTTTAAATTTAAATATTTTAATAATTTGGGGGGGCGTGGCCGGATGTGATCGAGGCAGCAAGTGTTTCCCAGAGGCTCCGTCTATCCTGACAAAATCCGTGCATTTGGAGCATCCCTTTTACCACACAAACTTAATAATCAGGTGGGGGAAGAAGTCAGGAGCAGAATGAGGCATTCCGCATCCTCAAAGAAGCAACAGAAAGCCGCGAACGAACAGCGCCATACCCGCTCTATGAAAGACGGAACGAAAGACTCCGCCCCCGCCATCTTGCCAGCACGGACATCAGCAAAGCGCGCCACGCTGACTTCTGGGAAGATGGCGATGGAAAGTGAAACTGCTGAGATGGAGCTAGCAGAGGACCAAGCAGAGGAGCCTCAGGGAGCTGTGGATACAGACGCCATAATTCGCCCGATCCTAGAAGCCATAAACGCCAGTAAGTCGGAACTTATGGGTAGAATCGATCATCTATCATCTGAATGTACCTTGATAAGGCACGATCTAGACAAGATCCGGGGGCGGCTTACCACGGTAGAAACGAGGGTCTCAGATGTGGAAGACATTACACACTCCCAGGGGACAAACATAGCGGAGCTGAAGGATATGGTGCTCGCCTTGCAGCGTAGAGCCATAGATGCAGAAGACCGTCAGAGGAGAAATAACATCAGAGTGGTGGGCCTACCTGAAGGGGCAGAGGGGGACAAGCCTGTTCTATTTGCTGAAGGTTTCTTCAAACAACTCCTATCGCTGAAAGATTTGCCCCCAACCTATGTTGTTGAAAGAGCCCACAGAGTACCTACAGGGCGCAGACCGCCGGGAGCGTTCCAGAGACCCCTATTGGTCAGGTTTCTGAATTATAGAGACCGGGATATGATTTTGGCCAAGGCCAGACAAGTTCCTGAGTTGAAATATGAAAATGCAAGAGTAATGTTTTTTCCCGACTTTTCGGCAGCTACACAGCAGCAACGCAGGTCTTTTAACGATATACGCAAACGATTGAGAGACAAGGAGATCCAATACAGCATGCTATACCCGAGTAAGCTCAGGATTCAACATAAGGGCAGCTTGAAATTCTTTGAAGATCCTGGAGAAGCCAGCGATTGGTTAGACAAGGAACTTTCCTAAAACCACATGAGACTAAATTCAATTGTAACTGAGCTGCAAGTTGCACCTGTTGTGCGTTGTTGGGTAGCACGAGTTTACATCCTTAATAATCAAGAAATCGAGGAATAAAGAGCAAGTAGAATTGCAATCACCCCAGATTGCAAGAAGTCGGATCTCAAAGAAATCCTCTATACTCCAGAGAATCTACACATAGAGCCAGGATCCAGCTACACAGGAGACCTGCGGGACAGTGTATCAGGAGGTGAGCAAAGACCACACGCCAATACGACAGAGAAAAGCTGGGGATACAGAAGGCGCTAACAACCACTAACTCCAGACAGAGGACGACTTCATGGAAATTCTATACATTTTCACAAGGATGGAAGGATCTTTCCCGCCATGAGCAGAGGGAGCGAAGAGGAAACAGAAAGAGTGGACATCGAGCTGCAGAACTGTTGATCGCAACGACCGGATTCCACAAGAAGGTTTTTTTGTTGTTTTTTGGGATAAAGCTACCTACCAGAACTGTTTTTGAGTTTAGTTGGGGTTTTTTCTCTGGTATAATAGCAGGGGGGGAAGGTACATTTGTCACAGCCCAAAGGTCTAACTTTTCTAAATGGTATAGAGATCTATTAATGGAAGTGGATGTGGGAAGCACCGCTGGGAGGAGAAGATTGGGTCCCCTGATGTTCCACATTAATGGACATTTAAACAGGATGTATTATGACGGATAAAATAAATATAGTGTCCTGGAATGTCAGGGGACTCAATAATAAATTCAAGAGGGCCTCAGTCTTTCATTACTTAAAACACTACAAACCTCACGTGGTGGTACTGCAAGAGACCCATCTGGAGGGAAGTAAGGTGTTAGCCCTACGTAAAAGGTGGATACAAAGAGCTGTTCATTCCACATATTCCACGTTTGTGAGAGGGGTGTCCATTCTCATTAGTAGATCTGTTTCTTGCACTGTTCACCACGTAATTACTGACCCAGAGGGCAGGTATGCTGCAGTGATAATGGACATTCTTAATTGTCAAATGTTACTAATAACGGTATACGTGCCTCCACCTTTCCAGGTCCAAATTCTATATGACATGGTAACGAGGCTGGCACAATTTTTACACTTGCCCCTGGTGGTGTTGGGGGATTTCAATGCTGTGTTACATGCGGCCTTGGACTCCTCCAACCCAGGTAGGACAAGCTCTGAAGACCTAAAGAGTTGGGCCACCACGGTTGGAGTAGAGGAGATATGGAGATGGAAACATCCAGCTGAAAAATGTTTCTCTCATATATCGACAACACATGGCTCCTCAGCGAGAATAGATTTGGCATTTGGTAATAACACCATGTTACAGTATGTGTCTAGTATAGAGTACCTAGCTGGGGGTCTGTCGGATCACAATCCCCTCCTCCTCACCCTGGCCGTGGGAGCGGGGGGGGAGAGGGGGAGTTGGCGCCTATCCCCTGAATGGTTGCAACACGAACAGGTTGCTGCCCAGCTGGAAGAGGCGACAAAAAACTACTGGCAGTGCAATGTTGATTCGGCAGAGCCACCAATGGTCTGGGACGCCTACAAGGCGGTAGTCAGAGGGGAATCCATATCGGCTATTAAGACAGCCAGGGTAAATGAAAATGAGGAATATAAAAATATCCAACAGGAAGAGAAAGAACGGGCCAGGGCATATGCAGCAGCCCCATCGAGGGAATTGTTTGAATCCCTCCTTGAGGTCAGAAGACGCTTGTCATTGCAGGTTAAAGGACAGACAAAAATAGAGGAATCCCAGAGGGCACATAAAATTTTCGCTGAGGGAGATAAAAATGGGAAGCTCCTGGCCATGTTGGTGGCGGATCACCCTCCGATGGCTCACATCCCGGTTATCAAAAATAGGAATGGGACGCTGGTCAGTGATCCGGTACTTATCATGCAGGAATTTGTGGACTTTTTCTCGGCGTTGTATTCTCCCATTCCTCCTTATGACGGGGAGGAGTTGGATAATGTGATGCGAAATCTACCGATACCTAGATTATCGGAGGAGGACTGCAACATTCTGGAAGCTAAAATAACAAAGAAAGAAATAGAGGCCGCAATATGCGCCTTCCCGCCCAATAAGGCCCCGGGGCCGGATGGTTTACCGGCGGACTTTTACAGGGCCAATATTGAACAACTAGCAGGTAGATTCAATTGGTTATTGGAACATTGTCTAGAGCACTCCTCTCTACCTGACTCAATGATGGAAGCCTATATGATTCTCCTACCAAAACCAGGGAAGGATCTGACAGAGTGTGCATCATATCGCCCAATTGCCCTTTTAAATTCAGACCTAAAAATCTTAACTAAAGTGCTAGCAACCAGACTGGCCCAGGTTATACAGACTATAGTGAATATAGACCAAACAGGCTTCATGCCAGGAAAATCGACAGACACAAATCTCAGGAGACTGTTTACACATCTACAGCTTCCCCCCACAGACTCTGAATCAAAAATAGTGGTTTCTCTCGATATAGCAAAGGCCTTTGATTCGGTAGATTGGCAATTCATGAGTAAGGTGTTGGAGGTCATGGGATTCGGACCACAATTTCGAAAATGGGTTTCACTACTATATAGTAACCCCAAGGTGGCGATCTGTATGGGTAGGAGGGTGTCTCCTTTTTTTGAAATAGGAAGGGGCACGAGGCAAGGGTGCCCTTTGTCCCCCTTCCTCTTCGCTCTTGTGATAGAGCCATTGGCCATTGCCTTAAGGGTCTTCGGGAGGGTTCAAGATATTAAAGTGGGCACCATACACGAAACAGTTGCACTTTATGCAGATGATATGCTCCTGTTTCTGTCAGACCCGAAAAATTCACTAACGGTGGTACTGGAAATCCTGGATGATTTTGCCAGGTTTTCGGGGTTACAAGTGAATTGGAACAAGTCCTCAATACTTCCTTTAGATGATAGGGCAAGGGAAGGGGTTGACCCGGATCTGCCTATACAATGGGTAACGTCTATGAAATACCTTGGGGTAAAGATTACAGCAAGAATTGAAGATTATATGTCTCTTAATGTTATTCCACAGATAGCCTTCCTCAAACAAAAAACGCAGGCGTGGTCCAGACTTCCATTGTCTTTGATAGGCAGGATCAGCCTACTCAAAATGAAGATCTTGCCGGTGATATTATACTTTTTGAGACATGCCCCAGTGTGGATACCAAAATCTTTTTTTCGTCAACTGGACGGTATAGTGGGCTCCTTTTTGTGGGCTCCAAAACCTCCCAGGATAGGGATTAAGGTACTTCAGGAACCAGGAGAAGAGGGGGGTCTGACCCTCCCAGATTGGCACAAGTACTATCTGGCAGGGCAGATGGTTTTTGCCCGTAGATGGCTAATCATGGACGAAGGGGACGCTGCCACGGTGTTGGAAGCGGCCCACCTGGGGTCCTATGAAAGTTTGTGTATGGCATTGTTCAGGGGGCTTAGGTCTGAATTACCATTGACTATAACTATGAAGGCTACAATAAAAGCTTGGGACATGGCGATACATTTGGCATCCCCAAGCTATCAGGGTCATTCACCCACAACGCCGCTGTGGATGAATCCTATGCTACAGCACTTCTACAATATACCTGACCCCATGATATGGGCAATAAAGGGGATCAAGACATTAGGTGACATAACAACTTTTGGAGATCTTCTGACGTTCCCTCAGCTAAAATCAAGATATAATTTAGAAAACGCCTATCTATTCCGTTACTTACAACTTCGACATGCCTTTCAGTCGCAATTCAGGGTACGTAAAGTAGAGTCTTTGACATCCAATCTTGAGTCAATGCTATCAGAGAAGGCTCTGGACAAACCCCTCTCTAAATCATACAAAGAATTTTTCAAAATTACACCAAAAGCTAATCGCAAAGACCAGAAGTAAATGGGAAATGGAAGTTCCGGAGCTACAGGGGGAGGACTGGGAGGAGGTATGGGATCAAACATTTAAGCATCTGGTATCAGCCAGAGATAGGCTGATTCAATTCAAATTCCTTCACAGGAGTTATTACACTCCAGCAAGATTAGGGAAAATTTTTGGGCTGACATCAGCGGAGTGCTGGAGATGTACCTTTTCCCCGGCAGATGCCAGTCACATTTTCTGGGACTGTCCACAAATAAAGAGATATTGGGGGGAGGTCCTTTCATGTATCTCGGGCCTCCTCACAATACCTATTCCATTAAGTATTAAAGTGTGCCTGCTGGGTTTGGTACAGGAGGTGGTACAAGCTAGAGCCTTAAGAACACTGCTCAATATTCTGCTTTTTTACGCCAAAAAGGCCATCCTATTAAAATGGAAGGACCCCCAAGCGCCAGACGTTGCATTTTGGAAAAAGTTGGTAAACAATATGATGCCTTATTATAAATTTACGTATCAAGCCAGAGGATGTAAAAATAAATTTGACAAGGTATGGCAGGCATGGTATGGAGATGAAAATACATTAGGGTAATCATACTAATATACTGTTAGCAATGGCAGGTAGAAGGTAACCTATTAATGTGAGGTAACGCTAATAAACTCAGAATCAGGAGGATTGATTGAAGAACGAGGGATTGGGGAACTATAATGTAATAAACCACTCTGACCCGGCGGTGTAACAACTTCATACTACAGGAGTTATTAAGTATATGTTAGGTACTCTGAATTGGAATTGGGCTGTGACAGGGAGGGAGGGGGATGGGGTTTTCAGGGGGAGGGCGGAGGATTTAGGGGGTAAGACTCATTGTTGGGCCCTGCGAGGCCAAATCTGGGCTCTGCCATGTTGGCAGCCTAGAGGTTATTGTATAAATGAAAAACTTCAATAAAAAGAATTAAAAAAAAAAAAATATTTTAATAATAATTTTTTTAATTACTTTACATTTGTATAAGTCTATGACAAGTTTTAACTATGGTACTGTGGATAGGCTTTTGACTTGTATTGTGTAGTTGTTATTAATCACCAATCGAGGGCTTCATATATATATATATTTTTTATATATTTTTAATATATCCTTTTATATATAATTCTTTTAAAAGTGACAATTTAAATATTAATTATGGATATTTTATATTGTATTGTGTTCATTATGATCAAATTAGAGATTTTTTTGGTTTATCATATAACTTTTGTTTCTTTCTTGTCTTATTAGATTGGCTCAAATTTATTCATACAGGATGATGTTAACTAATTAGACATATATGCAGGGTTTTTGTGAATCCTGTGTAATAAGCCAGGGGAGTAATTGACCATAGCCCTATATTTATATATTTATTTATTTATTGCTTTTAATCAAGATCGCACTTTTATTCTAGAAATATATAGAAACCACCACTAGAGGGCGGAAGATTAATATGTAGTGTTTCCTTGTTTGTAATGCAGATATACATTAAGTGTTTAATAATAGTATTGTTAAAGTTTTAATTGTATTAGATTGCTTAATAAAGTTTGTATGTAGCATATCTAGGTTAAGATTGGTGTAAAGACAATATGATGATCCAATGAATACCGCTGTATCTATAGCAACGCTGATGCTAGCCACAATATATAAATGGAGACTCAGGTGTCACATGACTTACCTTGAAAAAGTCACGAGTCGTGTGACGCAACGCGTCGGAGGAGTCAGTGACGTGCAGTATTGAGGCCGGTCAGCAGCTTGACAAGAGCGGTGTGAGGACTCACCGCGCCCCAAGCGGCTGATTGTTTTTTTCAGAGGAGTCAGTGATGTGTGGTATTGAGGCCGGTCAGCAGCATGTTACGAGCGGTGTAAAGACTCACCGTGCCCCAAGTGGCTGATTGTTTTTCTCTTCATTCGGGCTCATGTGAGTATATCCAGTGAAGTGTTATTATTTTAAAGTAATTAGTTACTGCGCAATCATGTTTTTTCTGCTTATTTCACATGTGTGCAATACCTGAGAACATTCATCTGGAAATCCTCAGAATACAGAGAAAATTTGGGAGATTTTTGTGAATAGACCTATCTCCTGCCTTACTATAAAGCATACTATATTTAATTAGGAACGGCTTTCAACAGACATTTTCTATATATAATTTATTGATACTATATTTAATTTTTTATATACAATTGAGAACGGCTTTCAACAGATATTTTTCCTACACTATATGATATTTATGTATATCATTATTCATTTATTTATATTTATACAGATCCAATAGCACAGGCGGCTGCTTGTGATTCACATTGTGGATATAAGATCATTGTTTTTTGGTTTAATGTTTCTGACCTGACCAGACCCATAGATATTTTTTATTTATGATATATATATTTATTTTAATGTGGAGGGATTACTATTAACTGTGCACAGATTGACTGGGTTAATATCAGCACAACTATTATTTTTAATTAATTACTTGTTATAGGTGTCTGAGCACTTTTTTATAGTTTGCAGCTTTTATGATTTTTTCAGTCACATTTTTAGATATATAATTCACAGGATTTATTCTCACATAAGTATTTTTGGAGAAAGTTCCCCAATCAAGCGGAGACACTCCTCCATCCTGGAGAGACGCATGTCCACCACTGGGGGAAGCAAAACACATCAGGCTGCAACGATCACCAGGAGAACCAATGGAGCCAATGGAGCATTGTGTCTTTCCAGGATGGAGGAGTGTCTCCGCTTGGTTGGGGGACTTTCTCCACTCCTACCTGGATGACGGCCATTCCTGGCCACTCACCTTTACTATATACAACCACGAGAATGTTATATCACTGGCTGAGGTTTGAGTCTTTATTTCGGCCAACAGTGCCCTCCAATGTGGAGAGGTTCTGCTGCTGCAGACCCACATATTATGCATCCCTGAGTGTGCCTCTGGACTGATTGTCCATGTTTGTGCACGTTTCCTTATGTACCTATATGCCTATTGTTATTTCAGGGGCCTTTGACCTGGCTGTGACTAATTCCCTTTGGAATCCTAAACACAACCTCTGTCCACATGGAAACATGAAAATACGTATCCACAAGTTTTTTCTACACTGATGTGATGACATTGCCCTCTGTCCTCTGCCTCTGACCCCCAGGGGTTTTCATACACAATACCTTGATTTGTTAGATGGGTTTTTGACAACAAATCTTGAACATTTCTTGTCTCTTTTTACTTTTTAATTTTTTTTTTCCTCAATCTCCCCAACCCCTCCCCCTCCTCTTCCTTTCACCCTCCCTTTCTTCCTGACCCATTCACAGCAGTGATGTAGAAGGGAAGAAGGGAAACTAAATTCTGGGGATGCCTTGCTGCTCTCTGCTCCAGCAGGACACTGATAGCTAAAAACAGATAAAGGAAAAGAGCCCACAGAATCCCGGTGCAGTATCCTTTTAATAATGAATTAAAAACAGATTACGCTTACGATACACTCAAAAGCTCAGGCTTATATAGAGCATTACACACATTCAATCATGATATTGCTGTTGATGTAGTATTTTCATGCTGTATAGGCAGTGCTGCCAGTGGCTTTGGCAGCAGCTTAACACTCACTCCATCAGTCGATAAGCTGTCGGGCTCACAGTGAGCCTGGTGCGCTCACGGTCACCTGACAGGCCGGCTCCGTGCACAGCAATGCATGAGAGGGGAGATAGGCAGTGAATTGGGTGGTAGTATAGTTTCTATGACAGTGTATTTTGGATGGGCGGGGCCTCCCTTTTCAAAATCTGATGTAGCTGTGCATATTAGCCAATCAGCTGTTAAGTTCAGCTTTTTCAATTACACTTTGACAATAAAACCTGGAAGATGATTGGTTTCTATGCAGAGCTGCACCAGATTTTGCACTCTCCTGTTTTAGTAAATCAACCCCACGTGTTTTGGCCCAGGCAAATGATTGCAAAAGCAAGGTGCATGGGGGTGCCATTAAGAAATACTTGAACCACTGTACAACTGCAAAAGGTTTGTGTTTTTTTTTTTTGCATTGCAGGAATACTTCCAATTTTTTCAAACATTCCTGCAACACACAAATGTCAACCTAGGGTAGAGAGAAGAGACTAAGGAAGTCTAAAGAGGAGAAGGGAGGTCTAGGGCTGATTTGTTCCCCTCTTTCCCTCGTGTACTGACAGATCACAAATAAAGTTCCCACCTGCAAGTAAGAGGCAGCTTCAGCTTCTCCACTGTAGTCATTTGATGGGTCACATGATAAGAGGAGAGATGAAGAAGGGCAGTCTGCCCTCACTCCTCAGCAGCTCTGCGCTGAGACTAAGAATTCACTTCATTGAGCACCGGCTCACTTCTACCTGGCTGGAGGGATGAGAAAGCCAGAAAAGTCAATACAAAGGACAAGACAGCATTTTTATGTCTGGAGGGAAAGAGATTTAACCTCTGCATATGGAAACGTATCTTCACAGTAAGAGCTGTGAAAATGTGGAAAATACCTAAAGAACTAGTTCTGACCAGCTCAGGTAATGGTTTAAAAAATGGCTGTATGCATTCCTAAATGCACAGGATATAACTGGATATTAACATATGTAGGCTATAAAACCAGAGATTGATGAGTCACCCCTTCCAATCATGGGAGTCTGTAGACACACATTTATTGGTTTGTAAAGCAATACCTCATATTGGGGCAAAATTCAATTGCCTTCATGTTATCAGAATACATTTTTCCCCCACTGGAGTAAACTGAACCATGTTTTAGGGGGTTTTTACCTTTTCTGGTTCAACTGTAAGTTTAGGACTGTATATATGGAGCTTTTCTATATAATCATTTTTTCTACTGGTTGAACTAGATGGACTTTTTTCCACCTGGCTACCTATGCAATTACAGAATGCAGGACTTCTGTAAAGTGAATCTGGTATTGTCTAGTATTGGCAAAGAAAGGGCCTGTGTGCACATCCTTCTTTGTGTCTAAACTGTTTTCTCCAACTGTTTTTCAGGAAATGCAAAACGCAGATTGAAGCAGTGAAATTCAGCCTAGAAGAAGGTGAAATAAACCTGTCAATGAACTTAGCAGCATCTCAAATGCAAGCTGATTATGCCTAAAAGAAAACTGCATTTGTCCATTAGCACAAGCCCTCAAGCTCTGAGGTTTACCTTAAAGCCCCACTCCAAGCGGAGAAAAAAAAAAAAATAACCTTGCAGTAGGGACCCATGCTGTAAAGGTTGTATGCTAGAGGTAAAGGAAATAGAGGAATAAGCTGCAATACATACCTTGCAGAGTATGTGATTAGAAAGAAGATGAAAAGCTATGCTATTTGACTTATTTTAAGACAGTTTAGTAATTTGTAGGAAGTTAATAATGGTATCTGAATTATTATTTTTTTTTATTATTATTCATAGTATGTTCTTTATAACAGAGGTTAGCTATATTTTCTCTGCTATTTCAGGCATTCAATTATGGTCTATCAATGCTACACTAAAAAATAGCTCTTAAAAAAAATACCTACTAAAGAAATCTTTTAGTGGAAATCAATTATCCTGAGTTTCTGCTTCAGTATGTAAGCCAAATGCAACAGTAAACCACATTATAACACATTATGTGATGCCACAATACGATACCACTGATGCTGTTCCTGAGAATCGTAATGTTCTGTAATACCATCCACACCTCTGAGGTAGCCCCAAACCACGTTATTTAGGGAATGCTCATCGTTAAGGTTGACCTTTTAAGCTGCTTGAAAAGATCCAATTCCAGCTGATCTTTATTAAATATTTTGCATTGGTACATGTCTCCCAGGGTACTGTCCCATGCCCCTTGTTTGACAATCCCTTGCCTATTAGTTTAAAAAATTGGATATTACTGATGTATGAACTTTGGCTCCCATTGACTTATGTGGGGTTCAGATTCACCATCCAAACTTTTGTTAAATTCAATATCTTAACCAAAAATAGAATCCCAGGCGATCGGCTCATTGGCACAAATAACAAACAATAACACCTTATTAACATGATTTACAAAAAGTCAATCATTTTATAGGTATGTCTGAAAACAGAAACCAAATAATAAAAAGGATCAGTATACTTTTAATATAACCATAGTTCAAAGTTCTCATCAAAATATATTCATGAGACAGTATATCCGTATTGGTTACGGTGACTAAAGGAATCAAAAAGCCCTCAACTCTATTCAGTGTATAGTACACCAAAGGCTGTTAAAACAGAAGATTGCAGCCCCATCACAACTAATTCCCACATGCTTCTCACATTACTCAGAGCTCCATCAACATCCAGGACCTGGTAAGCCACTAAATCTCTTCTATTTTAACTGCAGTGAGTCTACTGTGTTATCTGCAGTTACCCATACCTCCCAACATTTTGAGATGGGAATGAGGGACACCTACCAGCAAATGTATGTAGGCATAGGACAATTTACACTATGTGGAGATTTTTTTCTCCTTCTTCCTCTGTCTCAATTGTATGAGACCTAAACGATCGCTGGAGGACGAATTCGTGGTACCGTTCAGGATTGGGGACCCATCTAGGACCCTCTTGCCATGGACCAAGGACAGCTATAACCTTACCGTACCTAATGGTGCAAGCTCGTACGACTCACCGCCAACGGCCTGTGAGTCCACCACGTCCGGTAAGGGCATTTTATATTACTTTCCGCCTGGTTGAATGTTGGAAGAGTCTACTGGGGACAGGAATAGATGCTACTGTGAGATTTACATCTATGTTCCAGGATACCTCTGCTCGATTGAATGAACTGTTCAATACCCCAGGGACTTACCATTTACCTCCACCCCAATTTCTATTATACATGTTTGCCTTTGATCTGAGGGTCTGGGATTATTTTACTGTGTACACACAATTCACATTATTGCTCACCATACAGCATGTTGCTACTAATGATTTTTTAGATCACTTGATTTTTGTACACATGTTATGATTAGCTTGTCTAGTATTTTTCTGCGGGTCTAGCAGGACCTAGTTTTGATATATGCACAGGTGTTTTATATAAAACATTTCACATTAATGTTTATCGGCACAATATAGCGCTACACTCTTTCTTCCTTTCATAGGACATGCCCCCTGCCACACCCACAAGGGCTTTTTTACCACTACCATTCCTTTATATTGGTGTCACGAACATCACGTCTACCTCAGTGCAGGTGGTCAGACACTATAGCTGCCTACTCTGTACTTCACCTATAGCAGCCCCCTTTCCCTTAAGACAAACAGGCCTACCGGTACTTAGTTGCCCCAGGACTTAAACACAATGCTATAGTGTCTGGCCAGCACACCCGGGCAGACGCGAACAGAGAAAACAACAGATTACTTGCAGTTAGCAACACGAAAAAAGTACTCTTGCGCACTGGTGTGTTAGCTAAAGAAATTCAAGAGGGGCTATGGGCTTCGGCTTTGCTGCTCTCGAAGGATGGGATTATCCTAATAGTGAAAAACAAAGAAAGAAACAAGAGAGCGCACCAGCCTAGCGCATTATCCTTGGCAAATTTTAATAAATTAAAAACAAGGTAAAAGGCTACTCACAAAAGTCGCAGGTAAATTAGCATATCAAACGCACAAAGGCAATAGTTCCAGTGGTAGGCAGCTGTCCAGGTCCCAGGAGGGAGGCACACGGACCGCCGCTGGCTTACGCGTTTCGAAGGTTTGACCTTCTTCCTCAGAGCCTTAGTGGTGGCAGTCTCCTGCCGACTTTTTATATACACATGTTAGGCTGAAATAGACTGATCTGGTTGGTATCAGGACTCCTCCCTTAATTGGTGGGCGGTCCTCTGAGAGGAGGGGAGGGGGGGGGAGGGGGGGGGTTATTGTGGATCTTGACAAAATAAAATGAACATTATTGGAGGGCCATAACATATTGATCTATTGATTTGATGATTAATTGGTGTGCTTTCATAGCCATTATTGTTATCACTAGTAAAATTACAGTGTAAAAATGTAGTAAATACACAATCCGCTGTTCTACCCTCACATTATTACATCTCATAAATACAGAGTAGTGTGAGTGATCAGAGGGTTATGAGTATGAGAAAGGGGGAGGGGGGGGTATTGTACCTTAACTACTGTTGATCTAATGCCATCTCCTCTGCTCAGATGCATTTTTCTTCAGGGGCTGTGTCCGTATGGGCTGCCTCTGCTGTCACGTTCGCTCCTGTGCTCCATGAAACTAGGTGGAACGCACGCCGCCGGTTTACTTCCGGGTTGCGTTCCACAGGGCGGAAGTGCGGTCGTGATGTCACATCCTGTGCGCCGTTCGGCGCCTAGGATGTGACTCAATATAGTAAACAGTGGCCTCCATCTTGCTGTAGACACAGATAGAGGTCAAAGTCAGACTGATAGCATCTGACTTTAACCAAAAAGAGTGGAAATGTTAAAAATGTATAACTAGATGGATGACAACAATGAATAGTAACAATAAAGAGTGCTGAGCAATAGTATGCAAAAAAAAAAAAAAAAAAAAAAAAAACAAAAAAAAAAAAAAAAAACAGAGAAAATTAAAGGGGGACCGAGGGAGGGGAGTGGTGGAATCTGGTCTAAAACAAAAGTTAGAAATAGCAGTGCTCAAGACATGTGTATTTGGAAGCCAGCAGGAGACCCACTTACATAGTATTTAAAATACATGGTAATAAAAATACATACATATAATACACCTTCTATAAAACGTTATAAATATATGTATACACATATATATAGAAAGTAAAAGCCTTATACACGTCCATCGCATATCTATATATGTGCATACGGTGATTAATAAAAAAGGCAAATCTTTTTTTATATATATTATAAAAATTACAAAAAAAGGGAGTTTTTTTGTAAAAATTAAAATCCGTGTATAAGTACAACGGACTGTGTACCTTGCCTATCTATTCTAAAAAGAGAGAGAGGAGGGGGGAGGGGGGAGGGGAGGGGGAGGGGAGATTTTGTTGCTGACACCACATATAGACATTCCTATAGTGGTTTGTATATTATAGCGAATAACTCAGAGGTTATATTAGTAGAAATCGGTGAATGAGATGTGATGTGGGAGGGGGGGGGGGGGGGAGGGACAATCAACAACACTTAATACCAATAATATTAGACTATTTTATGTACTTCTGGATCCTCATTTAGGCCTCCTGGAGTGAGACTGCCGAGGGTAAAGATCCAGAAGGCTTCTCTTTTGCAAAGCCTCTGGTACCTTCTTCCTGTATCCAGCTCCCTTCCAATCGACTCTATCCCAAAAACTTTCATGCCTACCGGGTCCCCCTGATGGACTTCTACAAAATGTCTAGGGACTGGGTATTTGTCTCTTAGGTTTATTATGCCACATTTGTGTTCACCAATTCTCACTCGCATTGGGCGTTGTGTGCGGCCTACGTATAGTCGCCCACAGGGACATATTATACCGTATACCACATATTCTGTTCCGCAGTTGATAAATTGCTTAATTGGGTGGATTTTTCCGTCTCTCCCAACCACCGTTTTTTTCCTGTGCCACATGTACTTGCAAGTGCCACAGTTCCTAACACCACATCTATAGCAACCTTTTTGATCGAAAATTGTTGCCCAGCTATTGGTTGGTTTGCTAGTACATATTTTTACCCTACTTGGGGCTATCAGGCTCCTAAGATCTTGAGGTTTCCGAAAAACTATATTGGGGTGATCGGGAAGTGTCTTACCCAAAACAGGGTCGTGCTTCAGAATATTCCAATTCTTTTTGATAATATTCTGAATTTCGAACGCTTTGCTTGTATATTGGGTAGAGAAGCAGGCCTGATGAATAGCTGGGGTGGTCTGGTGTCGGGGTTCTGTGTTGTTCAAATCTTTACTAGATTGTTCGTCATAGAGAGCCAGATATTTAGAAAAGGCTGATTTTATGTGATTGGCTTCATAACCCTTCTCACTGAATTTCTGCATAAGAAGTTTGCTCTGTTCTAAATAATCCTCTTTCTTGGTACACGTTCTTCTAAGGCGGCAAAATTGGCCGAAGGGGACATTCTGTATCCACCTGGGGTGGTGGTTGCTTTTAGCATGCAAGTATGAATTGCCCCCACTGGGTTTGAAATGAGTTTTAGAAAAGATGTTACCATCTTGGTCACTCTGTAGTTCTAGATCCAGGAAGACTAGACATTTCTCATCTAGGACATGAGTGAATTCTATTCCAAACGGGTTATTTCTACAATGTTCCAGAAAGCTCTGGAGACTTTGGTCTGACCCATCCCAGATGATCAAGATGTCATCAATATATCTTGCATAAAGAACCAGGTTTGCCCCAAAGGGATTGTTCTTCCATATGAATTGTTCTTCCCAAAATCCCATGAAAATATTTGCATAACTAGGGGCAAACCTGGCTCCCATAGCTGTACCTTTTATTTGCAAATAATGGTCGCCTAAGAAGGAAAAATAGTTGTGCGTGAGGGAGAATTCCACACAATCCAATAGGAACTTAGCCTGCCGAGGATTCATCCTGTCATCCTTTAATAGGAAATGGTTAATGGCTCTTAGGCCAAATGTATGGTTTATTGATGTATATAATGAAGCTACATCCAAAGAGAGCCATCTGTAGCCAGGTAGCCATTTGTAGTTTGACAGTATCTCCAGCACGTGGCCAGAATCTTTAACAAAGGATGG
The DNA here is from genome assembly GCF_042186555.1 of Aquarana catesbeiana. Classification (NCBI taxonomy): domain Eukaryota; kingdom Metazoa; phylum Chordata; class Amphibia; order Anura; family Ranidae; genus Aquarana; species Aquarana catesbeiana. Next base: position 140,881,443 of record NC_133329.1, on the reverse strand, counting down.
CAACTCGAACACTATATCCTGCAGGAAGTGGTCAATATAGCACCCCAAGTTACTAGAGAGGCTGTCAATCCCAGATATTATAGGTCTACCGGGAGGATTAAGGAGGCTTTTGTGTACCTTCGGTATATGATAGAAGTGCGGGGTGGCAGCATGTCTATTATACAAAAACAGGTACTCATTTTTGGTGAGGACCTCTTTGGATAGAGCATCATCTAAAAGTATTTTAAGCTCCTTAGTGTACTCCAGAGTGGGATCTCTTTTTAATGCAGCATATGTTTGAGTGTCACCCAGGAGTCTTCTTGCCTCAGCTAGATATTCATCTCTATTTTGAATGACTAGACTCCCACCTTTATCAGCCTTTCGGATAATTATATCCTTGTTCTGTTTGAGGGCATCTATAGGTACAGCATTTTTGTCTATATTCATATTGGTCTTCATAGGTTTATCGAACTTTATTTTAAACGTGTTAAAAACCGTATCATAAAAAGTGGAGATAAATCTCCCTTTGGCCCAATGGGGAAAGAAAGAGGATTTTGGTCTAAAAGAGGTATGGACCATAGCACTTTCACATGGGGGGGCAAATTTGGGTTCGGAAGTTGTTTGACCCTCGAAGTATGCTTCTTGATAGAGCTCTTCGAGAATATTAAGTATGGAATCATCTTCCATGCTAATATCAGATGGTAATGGCTCTTCCGACTCTACTCTCACATAGTCTGTGCTATTCACATTCTTAGCTTCTTTTAATGTGTAGTATCTCTGTATAGTGAGCTTACGAATGTATTTATTTAGATCTATAAAAAGTTCAAACAAATTTGGTACACTAGGTGGGGCGAAATTCAGGCCCTTCCTAAGGAGGTCTAGCTCGGTTTCAGAAAAGACAGAGCTAGAGAGATTATAGATCTTAATAGTAGAGTGAGCGGTATCTAAAGTCTGCCTCTTTTTGTATCTCTCTCCTCCCCTTCTTCCTCTTCGTGTTGTTCTTCTCTTTTCCTTATTTTTTTCCCCGTGGACAGTATATGTGATAGAGGATCCGGTAAAAGGTTTGTTGCAGACCCCCCCAGGGTTGCAACTGCTTGTTCTAAAAAAACCAAAGGGGGTGTGATGTCTGAAATGCTTGTACTATTGGCTTCTAGATCGCCAAGAGTGGAAAAAGGATTATACGTGGGAATACCATTTAACAGTTGACTGTCAATGTCAGAGACAACATCAACATTCTCAGGTAAACCGCCTAAGGTGCAGTTAGCGAGTAGAGGTGCTATATCCCTCCCATTGGCTGATGGTATGATGGATGTTCCTCTTTCTAATTGTGAGTTTTCACTAACATTAGTGATGGTTATATTTAAGGGGTCTCTTGTCATTGAAGGATTCACTGTTAGTGATTCTCCAGGTGGATTGGCCTTAGTACCCATAGTATTGGTCTTTGTATTATTGTTACGTACAAATGATCTATTCGTAGTAGTTGTAGCTACTCGATTAGGTATAGTAAGGTTGGAGTTTTGTTGGTTTTTGATAGTAGAGTATTGTTGATGATGGGGTCTATTGTGTGAATGGCCTTCCCCTGAGGTAGTCCGATTCGCAGGGGGATCTTTTTTATGATCAGTTTTAGTGTTATTGTATGTTCTGTTCCTATTCGATTTTGTTTTGGTATTGTGGTTTCTTGGTGTTTCTTTTTGATGTTTTCCCTGAGACTGTGTACCATATGTGTTGTGTCCTGACAATTGCTCGTTTGTCATACCCTTTCTATTTTTACTTCTATTGTCGTTTTTATTTCTACTAACGCTTTCTCTATTGTTAGGTCTTTTCCAATTGAATTCTCGATCATTTAAATAGTCCAATCTATCTCGTTCAAACTTGCCCGATTTTTTACTTATGAGATTAGTCTCATACTCTGTTATCTGTTTATTTACTTTTTGGTCCCAACTTTCGAATGAACTGACGTCAGAGAAAGTGGATAATTCCTCTTGAAGAGAGTGTAGGTCTGCCCGAATCGCAGAGAGATTGCGTTCTCTTTGGATGATGATAAATTGTAACCATTTCTGGTTGTACTCGCGCAGACTTAGAATCCACTTTTCTCTGAGGTCTGGGTCCAAAAATGTACATATTTTGGTGATTCTTAAACCTCTGGGTATTCGTTTAAATTCTAAGTATTTCTGCAGAAGTAGTATATCCCACCACTGCAGCATCTCTCTTTCTAGTAGATCTTTAAGTCTGTGAAACAATGATATCATTATATCTTCCCTGGCTGGAGTCTGTTTCCCAGTGGCTTCCTCTGTGTTTTCTTCGTTCATAGTCGTTTCTAGTTCAAAAGTGTTTATACTGGTTGAAAAACCTTTTGCTAGAGAGGATCTTCTTAGTTGTCTTTCCTCTATTGATTTGACCTTCGCCATTTGTGAATTGTATGTAGCCTTGACCAATGGGGTCGTTAAAGCTTGCACACCTTGCTGCTAGAGCTCCCAGAAATTGTATAGAAACACGAAAAAAGTACTCTTGCGCACTGGTGTGTTAGCTAAAGAAATTCAAGAGGGGCTATGGGCTTCGGCTTTGCTGCTCTCGAAGGATGGGATTATCCTAATAGTGAAAAACAAAGAAAGAAACAAGAGAGCGCACCAGCCTAGCGCATTATCCTTGGCAAATTTTAATAAATTAAAAACAAGGTAAAAGGCTACTCACAAAAGTCGCAGGTAAATTAGCATATCAAACGCACAAAGGCAATAGTTCCAGTGGTAGGCAGCTGTCCAGGTCCCAGGAGGGAGGCACACGGACCGCCGCTGGCTTACGCGTTTCGAAGGTTTGACCTTCTTCCTCAGAGCCTTAGTGGTGGCAGTCTCCTGCCGACTTTTTATATACACATGTTAGGCTGAAATAGACTGATCTGGTTGGTATCAGGACTCCTCCCTTAATTGGTGGGCGGTCCTCTGAGAGGAGGGGAGGGGGGGGGGGAGGGGGGGGGTTATTGTGGATCTTGACAAAATAAAATGAACATTATTGGAGGGCCATAACATATTGATCTATTGATTTGATGATTAATTGGTGTGCTTTCATAGCCATTATTGTTATCACTAGTAAAATTACAGTGTAAAAATGTAGTAAATACACAATCCGCTGTTCTACCCTCACATTATTACATCTCATAAATACAGAGTAGTGTGAGTGATCAGAGGGTTATGAGTATGAGAAAGGGGGAGGGGGGGGTATTGTACCTTAACTACTGTTGATCTAATGCCATCTCCTCTGCTCAGATGCATTTTTCTTCAGGGGCTGTGTCCGTATGGGCTGCCTCTGCTGTCACGTTCGCTCCTGTGCTCCATGAAACTAGGTGGAACGCACGCCGCCGGTTTACTTCCGGGTTGCGTTCCACAGGGCGGAAGTGCGGTCGTGATGTCACATCCTGTGCGCCGTTCGGCGCCTAGGATGTGACTCAATATAGTAAACAGTGGCCTCCATCTTGCTGTAGACACAGATAGAGGTCAAAGTCAGACTGATAGCATCTGACTTTAACCAAAAAGAGTGGAAATGTTAAAAATGTATAACTAGATGGATGACAACAATGAATAGTAACAATAAAGAGTGCTGAGCAATAGTATGCAAAAAAAAAAAAAAAAAAAAAAACAAAAAAAAAAAACAAACAAAAAAAAAAAAAACAGAGAAAATTAAAGGGGGACCGAGGGAGGGGAGTGGTGGAATCTGGTCTAAAACAAAAGTTAGAAATAGCAGTGCTCAAGACATGTGTATTTGGAAGCCAGCAGGAGACCCACTTACATAGTATTTAAAATACATGGTGATAAAAATACATACATATAATACACCTTCTATAAAACGTTATAAATATATGTATACACATATATATAGAAAGTAAAAGCCTTATACACGTCCATCGCATATCTATATATGTGCATACGGTGATTAATAAAAAAGGCAAATCTTTTTTTATATATATTATAAAAATTACAAAAAAAGGGAGTTTTTTTGTAAAAATTAAAATCCGTGTATAAGTACAACGGACTGTGTACCTTGCCTATCTATTCTAAAAAGAGAGAGAGGAGGGGGGAGGGGGGAGGGGAGGGGGAGGGGAGATTTTGTTGCTGACACCACATATAGACATTCCTATAGTGGTTTGTATATTATAGCGAATAACTCAGAGGTTATATTAGTAGAAATCGGTGAATGAGATGTGATGTGGGAGGGGGGGGGGGGGGGAGGGACAATCAACAACACTTAATACCAATAATATTAGACTATTTTATGTACTTCTGGATCCTCATTTAGGCCTCCTGGAGTGAGACTGCCGAGGGTAAAGATCCAGAAGGCTTCTCTTTTGCAAAGCCTCTGGTACCTTCTTCCTGTATCCAGCTCCCTTCCAATCGACTCTATCCCAAAAACTTTCATGCCTACCGGGTCCCCCTGATGGACTTCTACAAAATGTCTAGGGACTGGGTATTTGTCTCTTAGGTTTATTATGCCACATTTGTGTTCACCAATTCTCACTCGCATTGGGCGTTGTGTGCGGCCTACGTATAGTCGCCCACAGGGACATATTATACCGTATACCACATATTCTGTTCCGCAGTTGATAAATTGCTTAATTGGGTGGATTTTTCCGTCTCTCCCAACCACCGTTTTTTTCCTGTGCCACATGTACTTGCAAGTGCCACAGTTCCTAACACCACATCTATAGCAACCTTTTTGATCGAAAATTGTTGCCCAGCTATTGGTTGGTTTGCTAGTACATATTTTTACCCTACTTGGGGCTATCAGGCTCCTAAGATCTTGAGGTTTCCGAAAAACTATATTGGGGTGATCGGGAAGTGTCTTACCCAAAACAGGGTCGTGCTTCAGAATATTCCAATTCTTTTTGATAATATTCTGAATTTCGAACGCTTTGCTTGTATATTGGGTAGAGAAGCAGGCCTGATGAATAGCTGGGGTGGTCTGGTGTCGGGGTTCTGTGTTGTTCAAATCTTTACTAGATTGTTCGTCATAGAGAGCCAGATATTTAGAAAAGGCTGATTTTATGTGATTGGCTTCATAACCCTTCTCACTGAATTTCTGCATAAGAAGTTTGCTCTGTTCTAAATAATCCTCTTTCTTGGTACACGTTCTTCTAAGGCGGCAAAATTGGCCGAAGGGGACATTCTGTATCCACCTGGGGTGGTGGTTGCTTTTAGCATGCAAGTATGAATTGCCCCCACTGGGTTTGAAATGAGTTTTAGAAAAGATGTTACCATCTTGGTCACTCTGTAGTTCTAGATCCAGGAAGACTAGACATTTCTCATCTAGGACATGAGTGAATTCTATTCCAAACGGGTTATTTCTACAATGTTCCAGAAAGCTCTGGAGACTTTGGTCTGACCCATCCCAGATGATCAAGATGTCATCAATATATCTTGCATAAAGAACCAGGTTTGCCCCAAAGGGATTGTTCTTCCATATGAATTGTTCTTCCCAAAATCCCATGAAAATATTTGCATAACTAGGGGCAAACCTGGCTCCCATAGCTGTACCTTTTATTTGCAAATAATGGTCGCCTAAGAAGGAAAAATAGTTGTGCGTGAGGGAGAATTCCACACAATCCAATAGGAACTTAGCCTGCCGAGGATTCATCCTGTCATCCTTTAATAGGAAATGGTTAATGGCTCTTAGGCCAAATGTATGGTTTATTGATGTATATAATGAAGCTACATCCAAAGAGAGCCATCTGTAGCCAGGTAGCCATTTGTAGTTTGACAGTATCTCCAGCACGTGGCCAGAATCTTTAACAAAGGATGGCAACTCGAACACTATATCCTGCAGGAAGTGGTCAATATAGCACCCCAAGTTACTAGAGAGGCTGTCAATCCCAGATATTATAGGTCTACCGGGAGGATTAAGGAGGCTTTTGTGTACCTTCGGTATATGATAGAAGTGCGGGGTGGCAGCATGTCTATTATACAAAAACAGGTACTCATTTTTGGTGAGGACCTCTTTGGATAGAGCATCATCTAAAAGTATTTTAAGCTCCTTAGTGTACTCCAGAGTGGGATCTCTTTTTAATGCAGCATATGTTTGAGTGTCACCCAGGAGTCTTCTTGCCTCAGCTAGATATTCATCTCTATTTTGAATGACTAGACTCCCACCTTTATCAGCCTTTCGGATAATTATATCCTTGTTCTGTTTGAGGGCATCTATAGGTACAGCATTTTTGTCTATATTCATATTGGTCTTCATAGGTTTATCGAACTTTATTTTAAACGTGTTAAAAACCGTATCATAAAAAGTGGAGATAAATCTCCCTTTGGCCCAATGGGGAAAGAAAGAGGATTTTGGTCTAAAAGAGGTATGGACCATAGCACTTTCACATGGGGGGGCAAATTTGGGTTCGGAAGTTGTTTGACCCTCGAAGTATGCTTCTTGATAGAGCTCTTCGAGAATATTAAGTATGTTAATGCAGTTAGCAGACAGACAGCGTGGTTCTAAGACGGTCCAGGTTATAAGGCAGGCTGAGTTCAGGGGTAGTCCAATATTCGATTAGAGTCATAGACTTCCCTGTGTAACAGCAAAGAAGGGCAGGCAAACAGGTGGCTTGATCAGAACAATGCAGGTCTCTATCACAAGCGAGGGATAGTGTTTGGTCTGTTTATATCAGGTGACTGACCAGATTAATCAGCTAACAGGTCAACACAGACAGGAAGGAAAAGCAACAGCCAACACCCGGGTGCTGGAATGAGGAATAGGGGCACTAAGTGATCATGACAATTGACTTTTAAAAATTACAAATACAGCAATTTAGAAATTGGATGAAAGGTTTAGCACTGGAAAACACTATTTAAAAGATAAAAAGTGCATTTTATATACAACTACCGTATTTATCGGCGTATAACACGCACCGGCGTATAACACGCACCCCAAGTTTAGGAGGGAATTTTAAGGAAAAAAAACTTTTAGGAGGGAAGTTGAAGGGAAAAAAACTTACATTTAAATGCCCATCATTGCAGCCTTCTCAGTGCAGCCTTGCCCCAGTGCAGCCATGTCAGTGCAGCCTTGTCAGTGCAGCCTTGTCAGTGCAGCCTTCCCCAGTGCAGCCTTCCCCAGTGCAGCCTTGTCAGTGCAGCCTTCCCCAGTGCAGCCTTGCCAGTGCAGCCTTCCCCAGTGCAGCCTTGTCAGTGCAGCCTTCCCCAGTGCAGCCTTGCCCCAGTGCAGCCTTGTCAGTGCAGCCTTGTCAGTGCAGCCTTGCCCCAGTGCAGCCTTGTCAGTGCAGCCTTCCCCAGTGCAGCCTTGCCCCAGTGCAGCCTTGCCCCATTGCAGCCTTCGATCCTGTGCTTCAAAATCGCCGACCGCGAATTGAAAATGGTGCCGCCGGCGCCGAAATACACAGAGCCGGTCCTCGGCTCTTCTCGGCGGCTCTCGTTCACTTTCGGCTCCACTCGTGGTCCCGCCCGGGATGGGCGTGACTGTGAGCGGAGCTATCCGAACCTAGCCGAGTACACTCGGCTAGGTTCGGGCGGCGCTCAAGTGAGGCCGAAAGTGGCCGAGAAGAGCCGAGGACCGGCTCTGTGTATTTCGGCGCCGGCGGCGCCATTTTCAAATCGCGGTCCGCGATTTTGAAGATCTGGCAGCTCAGGATCGCAGGGGATTGGCATATAACACACACCCGCGATTTTCCCCAGATTTTAAGGGGATAAAAGTGCGTGTTATACGCCGATAAATACGGTATATAGATTAGACCAAAATGAGGGACAAATGAGGAGGAAAGAGGGACAGAGGGACATTGCTCCAAATCAGGGACAGTTCCTCAAAATCAGGGACAGTTGGGAGCTATGCAGTTACCTACTGTGACCATGTCACAAATACCTGGCCTCAACAGCTTTCCTGATAGACCGAACAATGAAGGATCTAGTGTTTATACAGCACAGCATCTTCCCCAGAAGCCATGTTCTACCTGACTCAACTCACAGTACTCTTGAGCAACTTGGGGATAATGCTACATATACTGTAGGTCTACTCATGGAGGTTAGCTGCTATTACATTAGGTGGAGGATTTATGAGGTGTATTGCTAAAAATATACTCACTGTTAAATGGAGCAAGGTAATATATGTCACAAGGAAAACTGAAAGACAAATATTTATACACTTGTATGTATTTATATACATATGGACTGATATTTCACACAGGAATTGCAAGAACTATTTATTGAGGGTGCGAGAAACCACTTGATGCATGTTGTTTTTTGGTTCATGTGTACATCAGTTTGTCTGTCATTATTTGATATAAAGGAGAGTGCCACCACTCATGTTTTTATGCTATCACTAGTCTGAGGCACCATAGGATTTGGTTTATTCTTGGTTTATTGCATGTGCAGATACGTAGGTTAATACTTCTTCCTTGAGGAAAGGTGGCATCATTCTATATATTGGTAAAGCTGCATTTTTTTAGTTTTTTTCTATTGTTATTGCAGATGCGGGAATACATGTCAATGTTAGCTGCTACCCACTAATGTCATTTACTTTTTGTGTTCACTACTGTGTTTGCGTAGTAAGTTCTTTTTCCCATATCCCGCTTTACCTTTCTGTTACCTACTGATACAGTTAACTGGTGCAAACACATTTTTGAATACCATGCTTCCAAAGGGACCATCTCTTCAACTTGTTGATCAAAAGACTGTTGTGATTCTTTCCCATCAGTACTTTGTGTGCCCTATCATTTATACTAGTCTAGAAATTCAGAAGGACTGTGCTAGACCACCTTAGAGAACTATCATTTCTACCTATGAATCATTAATATATATCCTTCACTTTCTTTCAGTTCATGGTGCAGGTTATGTCTTTATACCGAAAATATTTTTCAGCTCTGGATGCCATGTTTATTAGATTTGGATCTTTCCTAATTGGCAATTTATTATTAGTTTAGGTGTAACATTGTTATCTCACATTCTTGAAGGACAGTTATCATTATGTTAATGTATTTATTAATAATAATCAGTAGATTGATTCAATTTTGTATTTAACACGCCTTCATCATTTCTTTCTTCATTTACATGATATTTGATCATTACTTACTGTAAATCATTTAAATAAAATCTGCCCATTGTAAGCACCCTGGCAGTTTCTAGTTAGTTACAACTCCTGCCACTCTCGCGTTTGTTAGACAGCTTGATTTTAATCACTTAAGGACCGAGCCCCTTTTTGAGATGTGTTGTTTACAAGTTAAAAACATTACTTAGAACCCCCAAACATTATACATTTTTTTTCTACCCCCTTAGAGAATAAAATGGCGGTCATTGTAATACTTTCTGTCATACCGTATTTGCGCAGTGGTCTTACAAGCGCACTTTTTTTGGAAAAAATACACTTTTTTGAAAAATAAGACAACAGTAAAGTTAGCCCAATTTTTTTTTTTATATTGTGAAAGATAATATTACGCCAAGTAAATTGATACCCAACATGTCACGCTTCAAAATTGCGCTCGCTCGTGGAATGGCGACAAACTTTTACTGTTAAAACTCTCCATTGGCGATTGTTTAACTGCTTCAGCCCCGGAAGATTTTACCCCCTTCCTGACCAGAGCGTTTTTTGCGATCCGGCACTGCGTCGCTTTAACTGACAATTGCGCGGTCGTGCGACATGGCTCCCAAACAAAATTGACATCCTTTTTTTCCCACAAATAGAGCTTTCTTTTGGTGGTATTTGATCGCCTCTGCGATTTTAATTTTTTGCGCTATAAACAAAATAAGAGCGTCAATTTTGAAAAAAAATGCATTATTTTTTACATTTTGCTATAATAAATATCTCCCAAAAATATATAAAAAAACTGTTTTTTTCCTCAGTTTAGGCCGATCGTATTCGTCTACATATTTTTGGTAAAAAAAAAATCGCAATAAGCGTTTATTGATTGGTTTGCGCAAAAGTTATAGTGTTTACTAAATAGGGGATAGTTTTATGGCATTTTTATTAATAATTTTTTTTATCTAGTAATGGCGGTGATCAGCGATTTTTATTGTGACTGCGACATAATGGCAGACACGTCGGACATTTTTGACACATTTTTGGGACCATTGTCATTTATGCAGCGATCAGTGCGATTAAAAATGCACTGATTACTGTGTAAATGACACTGGCAGTGAAGGGGTTAACCACTAGGGGCGGGGAGGGGTTAAGTGTGTCCTAGGGGAGTGATTACTAACTGTAGGGGGATGGGCTAACAGTGTCATTACTCTGATCTGCCTTGCCTCTCTATTCGAATATAATGGGTGCTTGACCTCCCACAGGTTTCTGTTTTCTTCATACAAATCAATAAAACGTGTCAAAAAATCTTGCTCCTTAAAAGGATTCATTTTTGCTGAAAGACAAGACACGAGATAAAAACTGTAATGTCAGTCCAAACTCCCAGTATTATATTTGGCTCAATCTAGGGTACACACACACCAAACACATTCCCCAAACACACACCTATGTTTAATCTTACCTTCATTTCTGACGCTCACTACTTCCGCTCGGACGTACGTAGGCCAGCGTAACAGCTTTATATACACTACGCATGTGTCATGCTACGCCTGCGTCGCCCGCCCCTGACGTTCTTTAGTACGATATGTCCCCGCCTCTTCACTCTTCGTTGCGCAGTGGCAGGATATACAGAAAGATGGCAGAGAGATTATCTGCAAGTAGCCCGGAGCCACAACCATCCAGATCCAGGAGGAGATATAAGGCCACCAACATGGCCTTTGAAGAGATGGTGGAGATGGTGTCCATATTGAGAAGGGAGGACTACGATGGCAAAAAAGGACCGTACACCCGACCCAATATGCGGAAGGACAAAATAATGTCCTCAGTTGTCACAGCTCTTCAACATAAATTTGGCACTAAACGGGCTAAAGAACAACTGAGGAAGCGGTGTCTGATCTCAAAAGTAGGGAGCCTGAACAATATTGGCGAATAAAGAAGCTGCTTAAAAAAAGTAAGTACTTGTTGTGTGTTCTGAATGAGATACTTAACTTGCATGCTGATCCATATGCTTTTTGTTTATACAGCATCGTTCGTAAAGACCGTTCTTTTGATAAAACATGATACTAAGAAAATGATGTGTTTTTTTTTGCAAAATACGATGGTACAGGGCTTGGACATACATTTAGGTCTTGATAATTTGCCGTATTCCAAAAATGTGGTGATGTTGTCTAGATGTGTTGGAAAATATAATGCTTCTTCAAAAATGATTCAGTGTAATGTAAGGACAGGACACAGCAGCTGTTTCCACATCTGGACTCACGAGCACTAGTGTACTATGTGACACCAGATAAAATGTTTGTGGGTAATACACATAGGGGCTCCAGGGGATACTTGAGGTCTCTGCATCTGTGAAACTTGCATGAAAAGGTGTATTGTTTGGCATTTTTGGGCAGAGTGAATGTAAATCCTGTCTTCAAAAGTTTTGGGGCCAAAAAATTACAATTGTCCACAACTTCTAACGAAAGTTTCATATTCCTTTTTCAAGACTGAAATATCACTGTGTTTTAACTATACCTTTTGTTTAATTATCATAGGGGAGAAAAGACTCAGACAACAGTCCAAGGATCCCAGGACCCCCCAAGTCACCAGCCTGAAGTTGACATTACCCCAAGCCCCAGCCCAAGACCACGCCCGACGAGCTGGAGGAAGGAGAAGTGGAGGAAGTGTGCGATATTTCCACCCCACCAAGTGAGTGACTGACACCCCAGCTTAAGTTAATCTATTTAGGCATGCATATTTTACAATTTTTTTTCCACAAATTTTAGGTGATGTTCTGGTTGTGGAAGGCCAAGCGGCGGAGCCATTTAGCATAGACAGTGTACAAAGACTCATTGGCCAGATAATGGTGTGGAATGGCCAAATTGATAGAATGCGTGACCAAATTGACAGCATGAGAAATCGGCTGGACAGCATGCAACAGGAAATGAAGAACATGATTGATGTTTTGGGCAGAATCTAATAACTTTTTGCCTAAAAACATCAATCATGTTCTTCATTTCATTGTCAAGTTTTATTTTTCTCAAATGTTTTAACTTGCTAAATACTAATGTCTAAATTTTGCAGATGCACATGGTGTGTCATCATGTGCTATCTTCCATCGGGGATATCAATGTACTTGTTTTGTGTTTGCAACCCCTTCATCAGAATAATGTTAGTTTGTGAGAGGAACAAAGGGATTGCACACAAAACACGTCCATTGCTCCCCCATGATGGGAGATAGCACATGTTGACTTGAACCTTTTTTCACCTGTAATTGTGAGCATCTGCAATTTTTTTCGTTTTACATGGGTGACATCACCAGCACCGTTATTAAGATGTTGAACTTTGTAAGTTCCTGTTATTTTTTGTTCTTATGGTTTTTAAAACCTTGTTGTGAAGCCCAATTTTGTAAACCATGTATATTTTCGACAAATATGCCTAAGCTAAAGAAAAAAAAAAAATATTTTTACAAAAAAAAAAACAGGTTCAAACAAAATGCAACTTTCAATGTGCACACAGTAAAATGTTTTTACTACTACAATGTGTGTGGCTTATTATTTATCAATAACAGTTTGTTATTTTTTTGTGTGGTTACACTGACAAAGGGCCTTATTAACTAAAGGGAAATGCACTTGCCACTACAAGTGCACTAGGAGACAGACAAAACAAAATGCAAACAGGAATCAAAACCAGAGATTGTTGCCAAAATTTTTTTATTTTTTATAGTAAAAAAATTAAAGATCTTGTTGCATTGCAATGGCCCCCCGACCATTAAAATAATTGACATATCTGTCACGCACTTCACGGGCGGTTTGGGGGGCCAAGCCAATACGGCCACTTTCCAGGCCTGTGAGTGGTACATCAACACCAAGTCTGGCCTCAGGCCCAACAGATGATAGATATGTTAAAGAATGTTGTCTCAAAAAATTATGCAGAATGCAGCAAGCAAAGATCACATAATTGATTTTGTATTCAGCTAGATTCAGCTAGAGAGGAACAAACGGAACCGGCTGGCCAGAATCCCAAAGGCATTCTCCACAGCTCTTCTTGCTCTGGCCAGCCGGTAATTAAATACCCTCCTCTCAGGGGTGAGAGTCCCTTGGGGGAACGGCCTCATCAAGTGCTCGCCGAGAGCAAATGCTTCATTAGCGATAAAAGGGGAGTCCATCCACATTCTGGTTATCAGGTGGCAATCCCAGGCCACCAGTCTGGAGACAGCTCGGTCTGTGCAAAGACTCCTCCCCACGTCCACGAACATAAATTCCAATTGTGCCGAGACCACCGCCATCAAAACTACACTATGGAACCCCTTATAGTTGTAGAAATAAGACCCCGAATGGGGTGGTGGCACAATGCGGACTTGCTTCCCATCGATCGCCCCGACACAGTTGGGAAAGTCCCAACGGTCAGCGAACTGGGAGGCCACAGTCTGCCATTCCTGTGTGTTGGAAGGAAACTGTGGAGTCAAACAAGAAAAAAAAAAATATAAGTACTTTTAAACATAACTTGGATATCAGATTACACAAAAACATTCTTGAACAACAGCAGTTGAACATTATTAATATGTGTTATTTTTCAAATTTAAAAAAAAAAAAAAAAAGGGCCACTTATAAGATTACTCACCCCCTCTGATGGACCATTGATCAATTTGTATGTGGGGGGAGGGGTACTAATTGGGGCCAAGAACACACTTGACAGTTGCAAACATTTGGGGGGGTGGGGGAGGGTAAAACAGTACAATGGAGCTGACAATATACATTGTTCAAAGGACTATAGGAAAGAGGTATAAATGGACCCAGGATTGCATGGTGGGGAGGTTATTGAAGGGAAATATGCATGTAGGCCAAAAAATGATTAAGGTAAAAAAACAGCCATGCCTGAAGATAAAGGGGAAATTCCCAGCATATTTAAAGCATGGTAATTAGGTAACAAGGACATTTAGACAATAATAGCAAACATTAAATACATATCATGTAATGTTAAAGGATAAAACTTATATAGTCCTTCTGCAGGACCTGAATGATGGCAGAACAGGTCTCTGGGATTATGATCCCCAGAGCCTGGGGGGAGATGCCTGTTGAGAACTTCAAGTCCTGAAGACTTCTCCCAGTCGCCAAGTAACGTAAAGTGGCAACTAGCCTCTTACCACACTTACCACACTTCTAACCACACTTCTACTAACACGAGATAAACACGAGATTAGCAGAAGGAGCCCAAAGGGTGGCATAGTGGGGCTTGAACTTCCTTTTTCTAGTCTAGTCTAGTGCTGTACGTCACCGCGTTCCAAACCATTGGACTTTTGGAGTGATCGTGTGTGTCCAAGTCCGTCCGTTTTTAAGTCCGGCGCACCTAGCGTACAAAGTTCGTCGAAAAGATCGCCAGACCAAGTATGCCGGAAAGTCCGAACGTGTGTACGCAGCATAAGGCTAGAATTATTGCTCTTGCTCTACTGATCGCAGCGATACCTCACATGAGTGGTTTGAATACCATTGCGGGCACTACTCACGTATGTGTTCGCTTCTGCACGAGAGCTCGGTGGGACGGGGCACGTTTAAAATTTTTTTTTTCTTATATATTTTACCTTTTTTTTATTTTTACACTGTTTTAAAAAAAACATAAATTGTGTCACTTTTATTCCTATTACAAGGCATTTAAACATCCCTTGTAATAGAAAAAAGTGGTTACAGGTCAGATATGCCTTGGAGACAGAACAGCGGCCCGTGAGTGTAATGCCCTGTACACACGGTCGGATTTTCCGACGGAAAATGTGTGATAGGACCTTGTTGTCGGAAATTCCGACCGTGTGTGGGCTCCATCACACATTTTCCATCACAATTTCCGACACACAAAGTTTGAGAGCTTGCTATAAAATTTTCCGACAACAAAAGCCGTTGTCAGAAATTCCGATCGTGTGTACACAAATCCGACGCACAAAGTGCCACGCATGCTCAGAATAAATTAAGAGACGAAAGCTATTGGCTACTGCTCCGTTTATAGTCCCAACGTACGTGTTTTACGTCACCGCGTTTAGAACGATTGGATTTTCCGTCATCTTTGTGTTACCATGTGTATGCAAGACAAGTTTGAGCCAACATCTGTCGGAAAAAATCCATGGATTTTGTTGTTGGAATGTCCAATCAATGTCCGACCGTGTGTACAGGGCATTAGGATTCCACCATCATTGTTTTGCAACATACAACATTTACTTTCTGGACTGAGATGCTGCCTCAAAGGTAGATCTCCAACTTTCCAGGATTGCCTATTGATCATTGCTGTGCTGTGTAGTTTGCAATTAATGAAGTTCATCTTTAAGATATGAGAGCGTCGGTATGAAATCCAATCCCTGTGCAGGAGAGTGTCAGTAAGGACATCCATCTATAAAGACACCAGTGATCACTGTTTGAGGCTTATATTCCAGTATAGTCTGGTAAGAGCATTTACAATAGGGGAGGCTCATCCCCCCCCCGTATTTCTCACAAGTGGAGGTGTTGGTGGTAGATCGCCGTGGATAACGGACTGAATGATATCCTTCACCGGATTTAATTTATTCGCTTTTGATTATGAGACTTATCACCTGTTTGTTCTAAATACTGCCGCTGACTGCACTCCATTTCATGTTATGCTACATATATTTTTTATTATTGTCTTTTGTTTTTAGCGCTGCCTTTTTTGAATGTGTGTTTTTGTATAGTTACATAGTTGGTGAGGTTGAAAAAAGACACAAGTCAATCTAATCCAATGTGTGTGTGTGTGTGTGTATTTATATGTTAATAGTACATTGTATACCCCTATATGTTGTGGTCGCTAAGGTACCCAGCTAATAGTTTTTTGAAATTATCGATGCTCCCCGCTGAAGAGAATTCCACATCCTTACCGCTCCTATGCCGCGTACACACAATTGGACATTCCAACAACAAAATTCATGGATTTTTTCCAACGGATGTTGGCTCAAACTTGTCTTGCATACACACGGTCACACAAATCTTATCAGAAATTCTGAACATCAAGAATGCGGTGATGTCCAACACGTAAGCCGAGCTGAGAAAAATGAAGTTCAATAGCCAGTGCGGCTCTTCTGCTTGATTCCGAGCATGTGTGGAACTTTGTGCTTCGGAATTGTGTACACACGATCGGAATTTGCGACAACTGATTTTGTTGTCGGAAAATTTGAGATCCAGATCTCAAATTTTGTGTGACGAAAATTCCGATGGAAAATGTCCGATGGACCCTACACACGGTCGGAATTTCCGACAACAAGCTCCCATCGAACATTTTCAGTTGGAAAATCTGACCATGTGTATGGGACATTACAGTAAAGAACCCTCTATGCAACTTAAGTTTAAACCGCTTCTCTTCTAATTTTAGTGAAAGGCTGTGTGTCTTTTTAAATTCCCTTTTGCTGAAAAGTATTTTCCCTATGCTAGGGTCACCAGTACAGTATTTGTACATTGATACCATATCCCCTCTCAAGCGTCTCCTCTTCAGAGAGAATAGGTTCAATGCTTGTAGTCTTTTCCCGTATCTGAGATCCTCTAGTCCCTAAATTAGCTTTGTTGCCCTTCTCTGGACTCTCTCCAGTTACAGCACATCCTTCCTGAGGACTGGTGCCCAGAACTGGATGACATACTCCAGGTGCGGGCCGTACCAGAGTCTTGTAGAGTGGGAGAATTATTGTCTTATCTCAGGAGTGAATCCCCTTTTAATGCATGCTAATATTCTGTTGGCTTTGCTTGCAGCAGCTTGGCATGCAATTGCTGAGCCTGTCATCTACTAGGACCCCAGGTCCTTTTCCATCCTAGATTCCCCCAGAGGTTCTCCCCCTAGTGAGTAAATTGCATCCCTATTTTCGGCACCCAAATGTATTACTTTACATTTTTCAACATTAAACCTCATTTGCCATATAGTTGCCCACCCCATTAATTTGTTTAGATCTTCTTGCAAGGTTTTCACACCCTGTGTAAAAATGATTGCCCTGCTTAGCTTTGTATTGTCCACAAATACTGAGATTGAGCTGTTTATCCCATCCTCCAGATCGTTTATAACTAAATTAAATAGGATTGGTCCCAGGACAGAACCCTGGGGGATGCCACTTTCCACACCTGACCATTCTGACTACTCCCCATTTATCACCACCCTTTGGACTTGCCACTGTAGCCAGTTATCAATCCATGTACTCACCCTATGGTCCATGCCGAGAGGCCTTAGTTTGTGGGGAACTGTATCGAATGCTTTTGCAAAATCCAGATACATCACATCCACAGGCCTTTCTTTATCTAGATGGTAGCTCACTTCTTCATAGAAGGTTAATAGATTGGTCTAGCAAGAACGATTCTTCATGAATCAATGCCGATTACTGCTAATGATACCATTTTCATTACTGAAATCTTGTATCTAGTCCCTTATCATCCCCTCCAATAGCTTGCAGACTATTGATGTTAGGCTAACTGGCCTGTAGTTCCCAGGGATATATCTCGGCCCTTTTTTAAATATTGGTGCTACGTTGGCTTTTCTCCAATCAGCTGGTACCATTTCAGTCAGTAAACTGTCCATAAAAATTAGGAACAATGGTCTGGCTATCACTTGACTGAGTTCCTTAAGGATCCTAGGGTGTAATCCATCTGGTCCCAGTGACTTATTTATGTTAGGTTTTTCAAGTCTATTTCTAATTCTGTCCTCTGTTAGCCATGAGGGTACTTCCTGTGATGTGTTATGAAGATTAGCATTATCGTCTTGGTTACTGTATCCCCCCCGTTTCCCTTGTGAAGACTGAGGAGAAGAATATATTCAAAATCTTTGCCATCCCTCCACCTTTTGTAACCAGATTCTTTTTGCCATCCCTTATGGGGCCAATCTGTTCTGGCCTCCCTTTCTTACTATTTATATACTTAAAGAATTTATTGGGATTTCTTTTTACTCTCCTTCGCTATGTGCCTTTCGTGTTCTATCTTAGCCACCCTGATTGCACTCTTACATTTCTTATTGCATTCTTTGTAAAGTTGGAATGCTGACAATGACCCCCCAGCCTTGTATTTTTTGAAGACCTTTTCCTTTGCTTTTATATGCATTTTTACGTGGGAGTTAAGCCACCCAGGATTTTTATTAGCTCTTTTAAATTTGTTTACCATTGCAATGCACTAGTCAATACCTTTATTTAGTATGCTCTTAAAGCATTCCCATTTTTCCTCCGTGTTCTTTGTTCCTAGGATTTTATCCCATTTAATATCTTCTAGCAAAGAGCGCAGTTTCGGGAAGTTGGCTCTTTTGAAATTCAGTGTCTTTGTATTACCTTTGTGTTCCCTATTTCTGTGATTTCTACTGAAACTAATCGACCTGTGGTCGTTGTTTCCTCAATTGCCCCATATTTCCACATCCGCGATCAGGTTTGTATTGTTAGTAATCAGTAAGTTTAGTAATGCATTGTTTCTTGTTGGTGCATTTACCATCTGACCCATGAAATTGTCCTGTGAGATATTTAGGAAATGATGAGCCTTAGACGAATGTGCAGTTTTCTTCCACCCAGTCTATATCTGGATAATTAAAATCCCCCATTATAATGACACTTCCAATCCTTGCGGCCATTGCAAACTATGATAAGAGGTCCGCCTCCCCCTCCTCCCTCTGGGTGGGGGGCCAATAGCATACTCCCAGTATTACTTTCCCCTTGGTTTCCTCCCTTTGAAGCTTTACGCATAAGGATTCCACCCCCTCCCTTGCTCCATTAGTGTTGTTGTCTCTCACATTCACTTGCACATCATTCCTGATATACAGGCATACCCCCCCTTTTTTTTACCCTTCCTATCTCTGCGATATAGGGAATACCCCTGAATGGTTGCCAGCCAATCATGAAAGCTGTTAAAACAAATCTCTGAAATTCCCACAAAATCTAAATCCTCCTTGTACATCAGCAGCTCCAGTTCTCCCATCTTGTCAGCCAGACTTCTAGCATTAGTGTACAAGCCTCGTAGTTTTTTCCGGTCGCATACTATCTCCTTGTTGTTTTGAGGCTGCAATTTGGATTTGTCAAATTACTTACCTTGGGTTTAGGTACTCTAGTCACTAATGATTTCAATACTACCCTCTGAACCTTGTTCCATGCTGGCTCTCTCTACATCTGGACCCTCCCCCCGTCACCTAGTTTAAAATCCCTTATATCTTTTCGGCAAACTTCTCTTCCAGCCAAGCTGCACCCCCACTCCATTTAGGTGGAGTCCGTCCTTGCTAAAGAGCCAGTAACCGATTGAGAAGTCGACCCAGTTCTCCAGGGACCTGAACCCCTCTTTTCTACACCAGCTCCTCAGCCACTTGTTAACTTCCCTAATCTCCTGCTGCCTCTCTGGTGTGGCTTGAGGTACCAGTAGTATTTCTGAGAATACTACTTTGGAGGTCCTATTTCTCAATTTAGCTCCTAAGTCCCTAAAATCGTTTTTTAGGACACTCCATCTTCCTCTGACTTTGTCATTGGTGCCAACGTGTACCATAACAGCTGGGTATTCCCCAGCCCCACCCAATAATCTGTCCACCAGATCTGTAATGTGCTGAACCTGAGCGCCTGGTAAACAACATACAGTTCGGCGCTTCTGGTCTTTTTGACAGGATGCCCTCTCTGTCCTTCTGAAAAATCTTTCCTTTCCCTTGACTTTACCCTCACCCTCACTGGAGGAGTTTTTCCCATGGCAGCCAGGGGCGTCACTCCAGTAATGCTGGTTCCTGACTGGTTTCTCCAACATCACGCAACACAGCGTATTTATTGGTATGTTCCAGCCCAGGATTGGCCTCCCTGACACTTTCCCCTCTACCCTTCCTGAGTGCCACCCATCTACTCTGTTCTGGTGCCTGCATCTCTTTGTATCCACCCACCTCTGTGCTGGCTCCTGCCGGGTATGTTCCCAACTCTCCTTAAGTATGGAGATTCTTCTCAGTGTTGCCAGTTGCTTCCCTAGATTCAGGATCTGGGCTTCCAGGGAAGCAGGGTGCTTACAGCAGTATTGGCCCTCGATTGGATGATCAAGGAACGTCTACATGCCACAAGATGTGCACTGAGTCGCATCTCCACACCTGCCAGGCATCATACCCACTAATTTAATGGGGATTGGGAATTATACTCTGTCCAATTAACTGATATCTAGCTTCCTGACACTAATTTCTCAGCACACAGTTTACTCCTCCTTACTTAGTCACACACAGTTACTCTGCAGTATTCAACAATACACAAGTATTCAACAATACAGGTACTCAACAATACTCAACTATATTTAATTTCCCAACAGTACTCAGCTACACCACAATACTCAGCTACACCACAATACTCAGTTACCCCACAATACTTAGTTACACCACAATACTCAGTTACACCACAATATTCAGTTACACCACAATATTCAGTTACCCAACAATACTCAGTTACCCCACAATACTCAGTTACCCCACAATATAGAGTTATACCACAATACTCAGCTACACAACAATACTCATTTACCCAACAGTACACAAAAATACTCAGTTACCCAACAATACTCAGCTACACCACAATACTCAGCTACACCACAATACTCAGTTACACCACAGTACACCACAATACTCAGTTACCCAACAATACTCAGTTACCCAACAATACTCAGTTACCCTACAATACTCAGTTATACTGCAATACTCAGTTATACCACAATACTCAGTTACTAAACCGTACACCACAATACTCACTTAAACAACAATACTCAGTCACTCACACTACACCCTCCTCAGCCAGTGTCCCCACTACACACAGTCAGCCTTTTCTATTGGCTGTGTTACTCTGTGTCTGCTCTGCTCCTGCTTAGCTACCCCTGTAAATTGATACTTGCAGGGCTTGTCAGCACTTAGTTTCCCCCAGTCAGCCTGCCTATGACTGCTCCTGTCGCTTTCCTGGTCCATCTGTCATGCTCCTGATCCGGTTCGCAGTGACACTTACCCGCTGCCTCTCCTGGTCAATCTGTCACCTCCAGGTCCTGCCGGTTACACACTCGTCTCCTCTGTCGCAATGGGGTGGCACTGTCCTCGGTCACTCCCACTCCTCCTTCCCAATGGCCCGCACCTGCCACCACTCTCAGTCCCCGGGTCAGCTGCCACTCTTGGTCTCAATGGGGGGAGGTGGGGCGGGGGGTTGTCTGGCCCACAGCTCCCCCACACACACACACAACTCCCACATACCACGCTGCTCAGCATCTGCCTCCCGTGGGTTTTCACAACAATCAGAGTGTTTGTTGGTGTTCAAACAACAGCCTATTAACTCCTCTGCTGATAAACTGCTAAAAACGTCTATATGTGCATGGACACATAGGATAATATAGAGGGAAGTTTAAGGGCGGTTAAAAAAACTCACAAAACCATGCGTTAAACAGCAGCAGTGTACATGAGGCCTAATACTATCTGCATAGAGTTTGCATGTTCTCCCTGTGCTTGCATTGGTTTCGACATGCCCCCTGCATGGAGTCAGTTCTTGACTTGCAGTGTTTACTCATGGGTTCCCTAAAACAAATTACATCTTTTTAGTCTTTAGTCAGCAGTCAGGCTTTTCATACAGTTAGAGAGTGAAAGAGAGCTCCGAGCATCAGTCGGCTCACATATATTAAGGCCTTTGGACAGCAGAGACTAATAATGTGGACCTAGCAATGGAGTCTTTAACCCACTTAAAGCTCCAAACAATCCCTCTCGGCTCTTAGATCCAGAACAGAATGTATTCATATTCTGAGAAAACAAAATGTCTGTTTTCTTCACATCTTTTACAAACCCTGAAGCCCCTTACAATGTGTAGTTGAGAAACTTAGTTGGCGCATATACACCATTTACATTCCTGCCAGCTAGTGTCTCACAATTTACACATACATCAGTACAACATAGTTACATATGGAAAACACACACATAACATAAATGCATAAAAAAACTATACAGATTTTTTTTTTCAGCAAGTACAGCTTCATATGCAAGATAATAAATTCACACTCCACCACTACAAGAATTAATATAGCGGAATTCCCACGTTCATTTAGAAATGGAAAAACACTCAATGCAAGGTAGCAAAATGAAAAACGAATCAGATGTGAGGTGATTGTAGTTGCCAAAAAAAACTCAAAACTCAAAAAACAACATTTTTTTTTGTCCTACAAGCATTTATTGCCATGAGTTCCAAGCACCAAGGCATCCACTAGTTCTGCACTGAACAACATGGGGTAATAAATGGATTGAATACTAAAATATGGACTAATTTTATTGGGTAAATTCTGTGTTAATAGCAATTGTGTTTTCTGAAAAGTTTAGCTTTATAGATCTAATTTTTCTAGCTGTCTTGGAAAGGAAAAAGTGTCTGGATACAAATAGATCCAATTTGTAAGTAAAACTATTGAGCCTGAGGCCTGCACTGACACAAACACACAGGTAAGGCAGCTTCATATTATTTTACTGTTGTTCAATTCGATTTCCATAGGAATTGTTGAGATTTCATAATATTATGGACAAATGTATGTGTTTTCATTTTATCTCTTAGACATTCAACATATATTTTTTCCATGTTTTTCTGCTGAGGTGGATGAGGCAATGTTATGGGTCACATAAGCCTGGCAGCACTTTCATTCTGATAGCTAATCTACAGAAATATAAAACAAGTTCAACAAACAAGTGAACACTTTATTGTATTCCCCCCTCTCCATCCCTTCTCTGTAAAACTACCTATTCTCTTTCTTAAAAAAGTGAGTTACTTAAAGGCCCCTTTCACACTTGTGTGACTTGTCCTGCGACTTGAGACTGCAAAGTCGCATGACAAGTCGTACCATATGAGTACCATTCATATCTGTGCGATTTCAAAAGAGTCCCTGCACTACTTTGGTCCGATTTTGATGCAGCTTGAGGTCCATAGACCTCAAGATTACACAGGCATAGTCCTGTGAAATTCAAGTAAAAATATTATGGCAAAATCGCGTGACTTTCAAGCCGCACATGTGTGAAAGGGGAATGAAGAAGAGCTGAAACTAGGATAAAAAAAAATCTGGTTATGCCTTTAACTGAATGGATAATCTGATGAATGATCAGACAGAGAGTAACTGTAACGTGCAGTTTACTAAACAGGTACTAAGCTAGAAGAAATAACGCAAAACGGGTTTGGGATGGCAAAGATCATGCATACATACACTAAAAATTATTGAAATCTGAACAAACATATGAAAGCGGCACAAAAATGGACTCTTCACAACAATACCCCTTTGCCTCAGTCAGGGTAACATGTGGCTGCGTAACATAGTCTCTAAAAGACTATGTAACAACAGAGATTCTAGTTGAGTCACTGCTTCAATAAATCATCACAGAACACAGATACAGTACATGTGATTATTCCCATTCATAGCATTCATCTCAGTGAAGTTCAAGGTAGATCAGGTAACACAGGTGAACAAATGGAGGTATCCAAGGCTCAAAGAAGAATAGGCACCCCACTGGAACTTGAGTTCTCTGGTAGAAATCAGGGAGGGGCCAGGACGGATTGTTAGGCAGCAGCAGCTGTCGGTGTTGGGACGGTCTCCATATCCTCACTGTTACATCCATTACCTCACTGTTATATCCAGATCATATGCCTTTTCAGAGTGGTGCACTGACGCACCCTCAACATGTGAGTACCCCCTTTGGGGGAGAGTTTTTTTTTTTTATCTGACCTTGGAATAAATATTTGATACGTTATCACACTATATGGTTCCTTTTCCTTTTCTCCTTGCTTATTGTTTGAGCCTATGCTGGAGCCTGTTTTCCTGTGATCCACATAAAGCCCTGGGTGGCTCAAAAGCATTTACTGACTCTGTCTAGCGACTTAGTCACATTCTCTAAGGTGAGCGCTTTACCTTGGGGGGTCACCTTTTGATTCACCATCGCATGATCTGTGACACATGGAATTTGAGCGCGTTTGAATACATCACTACTGAAGATCATTTGTCATCACTTCTGTGGAGGACTTTTGTGTTCAATATTAGGGATGAGCTTCGAGTTCGAGTCGAACTCATGTTTGACTTGAACATCGGCTGTTCGCCAGTTTACCGAACAATTTGGGGTGTTCGCGGCAAATTCGAAAGCCGCGGAACACCCTTTAAAAGTCTATGGGAGAAATCAAAAGTGCTAATTTTAAAGGCTTATATGCATGGTATTGTCATAAAAAGTGTTTTGGGACCTGGGTCCTGCCCCAGGGGACATGGATCAATGCAAAAAAAAGTTTTAAAAACTGATGTTTTTTCGGGAGAAGTGATTTTAATAATGCTTAAAGTGAAACATTAAAAGTGTAATATTCCTTTAAATTTCGTACCTGGGGGGTGTCTATAGTATGCCTGTAAAGGGGCGCATGTTTCCCATGTTTAGAACAGTCTGACAGCAAAATGACATTTCAAAGGAAAAAAAGTCATTTAAAAGTACTTGCGGCTATTAATGAATTGCCGGTCCGACAATACACATAAAAGTACATATAAACGGCCCACAGGGGAACCCCGAACCAAAATTTAAAAAAAAATGACGTGAGGGGTCCCCCTAAATTCCATACCAGGCCCTTCAGGTCTGGTATGGATATTAAGGGGAACCCCGCGCCAATTTTTTTTTAAAAAATGGCGTGGGGTCCCCCCAAAAATCCATACCAGACCCTTATCCGAGCACGCAACCTGGCAGGCCGCAGGAAAAGAGGGGGGGACGAAAGAGCACCCCCCCTCTTGAACCGTACCAGGCCACATGCCCTCAACATTGGGAGGGTGCTTTGGGGTAGCCCCCCAAAACACCTTGTCCCCATGTTGATGGGGACAAGGGCCTCATCCCCACAACCCTTGCCCGGTGGTTGTGAGGGTCTGCGGGGGGCTTATCGGAATCTGGAAGCCCCCTTTAACAAGGGGACCCCCAGATCCCGGCCCTCCCTCCTGTGTGAAATTGGAAGGGGGTACAAAAGTACCCCTACCATTTCACAAAAAAAGTGGAAAAAATTTTAAAAATGACAAGAGACAGTTTTTGACAATTCCTTTATTTAGATGCTTCTTCTTTCTTCTATCTTCTATCTTCCTTCGGTTTCTTCCTCCATCTGGTTCTTCTGGTTCTTCTGGTTCTTCCTTTGGTGTTCTCGTCCAGCATCTTCCTCCGTGGCGTCTTCTTCCCTTCTTCTCCTCAGGCCGCTCCGCATACATGATGGCATGATGGGAGGCTCCCGCTGTGTGCCGCTTCTCCTCTTCTGACAGTTCTTAAATAACAGGGGGCGGGGCCACCCGGTGACCCCGCCCCCCTCTGATGCACGGGGACTTGACGGGGACTTCCCTGTGGCATTCCCAGTGACGTCAGGAGGGGGCGGGGTTATGTAACGGGTGACCCGCCCCCTCTGACGGCACAGGGAATGCGACAGGGAAGTCCCCGTCAAGTCCCTGTGCATCAGAGGGGGACGGGGTCACCAGGTGGCCCCGCCCCCCTTTATTTAAGAACCGTCAGAAGAGGAGAAGCGTCACACAGCGGGAGCCTCCCATCATGCATGCGGAGCGGCCCGAGGAGAAGAAGGGAAGAAGACGCCGCGGAGCAAGATGCCGGACAAGAACACCGGAGGAAAAACCAACAGAACCAGAAGAACCAGAAGAAGAACATGGAGGAAGAGACCAAAGGAAGATAGAAGATAGAGGATAGAAGATAGAAGAAGCATTTAAATAAAGGAATTGTCAAAAACTGTCTCTTATCATTTTTAACATTTTTGATAGTTTTTTTGTGAAATGGTAGGGGTACCCCCTTACCATTTCACACAGGGGGAGGGCCAGAATCTGGGGGTCCCCTTGTTAAAGGGGGCTTCCAGATTCCGATAAGCCCCCCTGCCCGCAGACCCCCACAACCACCGAGCAAGGGTTGTGGGGATGAGGCCCTTGTCCCCATCAACATGGGGACAAGGTGTTTTGGGGGGGTTTCCCAAAGCACCCTCCCAATGTTGAGGGCATGTGGCCTGGTACAGTTCAGGAGGGGGCGCTCTCTCGTCCTCCCCTCTTTTCCTGCGGCCTGCCAGGTTGCGTGCTCGGATAAGGGTCTGGTATGGATTTTTGGGGGGACCCCACGCCATTTTTAAAAAAAATTTTGGCGCGAGGTTCCCCTTAAAATTCATTCCAGACCTGAAGGTTCTGGTATAGATTTTAAGGGGGACCCCACGCCATTTTTTTTACATTTTGGCCGGGGTTCCCTTTAATATCCATTCCAGACCTGAAGGGCCTGGTATGGAATTTAGGGGGACCCCCACGTCATTTTTTTTTTTAAATTTTGGTTTCGGGGTTCCCCTGTGGGGAATTCCCATGCCGTTTTTACCAATGAACTTTTATGTGTATTGTCGGACTGGCAATTCATTAATAGCCGCAAGTACTTTTAAATTACTTTTTTTCCTTTGAAATGTCATTTTGCTGTCAGACTGTTCTAAACACGGGAAACATGCGCCCCTTTACAGGCATACTATAGACACCTCCCAGGTCCGAAATTTAAAGGAATATTACACTTTTATTGTTTCACTTTAAGCATTATTAAAATCAGTGCTCCCGAAAAAACTGCCATTTTTAAAACTTTTTTTTGCATTGATCCATGTCCCCTGGGGCAGGACCCAGGTCCCCAAACACTTTTTATGACAATAACTTGCATATAAGCCTTTAAAATTAGCACTTTTGATTATTCATGTTCGTGTCCCATAGACTTTAACGGTGTTCGAACAAATTTTTTGCCTGTTCGCAAGTTCTGGTGCGAACCGAACAGGGGGGTGTTCGGCTCATCCCTATTCAATATATATCTGGTTCATGATAGACTATTAAGTATATATATTTGCACTTTTTGGTTGGCACATGTCACTTTTCAGTATTTGTTTGCATGTATATATTTTTGAAGTAATATTAATTATTTAGTATTTATTATCATTACTATCATTATTTTATTTGTCAATTGCACTTTTTTAGCACCTGTTCTACACTTATTTATTTTGGAGCAAATTTATTTATTAATATTACCATTATCATTTTTATATGCTTATTGCATGGTTTATTTGTGCACATTAGGTTTGTTTACTTTATGGGATATAGTACATAGTGTGGTAGATACCTTTGCACTTTGTATATGTACTATATCTCTTTGTGCCATGGTAGGGGCACATTCAGCACACTCTAGCGCATCATATTTTTATTTAATTGTTATTTCACACGCGGTAGGCATGATTCATGCATGCAACTGTGTAGTGCTTATTTTTAGCACTAGGTTCATTGTGGCTCGTAGGATTTCCTTTTTTTGCTTTTAGAAATCAGGGGGGGCTCCAGAAGCTGAGTCTTTTGGAGAAGCTGTGTGCCATTAGGCTCTGGCCTGGGTGCCCACATGTTGGTTCAGATTGTGGAGGGCAGCTCAACTGGCTAGAGATCATTTGACCGCAGCTACCTCAGCCTCATCAAATGTGTCCTTTCTGAGCTGCTCAGGGAGAAAAACATAGAAAATATATCATGCCTGGGCACATCCAGGAACCCAGGGAGTTGTGAGAAAAGGAATTAAATGTGCCTTGCATGGGGCCATGCAGGGAGCATGGTGAGTAAATGGGCACCTGGATACATGTGCACTAGGCACATTCTTGTTTCATACCTCTCCTCTTTTAGAGCTAAGAACAAGAGACATCCTAAAAAAAGTATGAATGTGAAGTAAACTACCCTGCCATGCCCAAATTAACTGGACCATGAAGAATTAATGTCCAGAAAAGAATTGTCCGAACTCGCAAGTGCCTTTTTCACCACAACTTTTTATTTTAAATAATACTTACAATAATATAAAGGTTGAACGTTTATAGTATAAATTTAATGGTAAAATACAAAGTTTTACACTAACTTTGGTAATTGAGGAAGAAAGAAGGAAAGAAGAGTTTGGTTCTTTGGTTCTCATTGTCAAATCTTTGCCTAGCCCTGCCCCTACAATGGGGTTATATTGCCTCTATTAGCCATTTCCCAGTGACTTGACAAAGCACGCAAGTGTGCGAAACTGGTAGTCACAGCAACAGAGATGCCCTGCTCCACGTTGGTCGCGGCTGGTTCCTTTTTCTGATACCTCAGTTCCAGCTTGCCTTCAGCGATGCCCCCCTCTCTCGCCACTCACCACAAAGTTTCTGGACACAGTCAGCTGCTTGGCTCTATTCACATCGCCAGTGTTAGTGACACCATCTTCCCATGCTGGCGGATCCGGCTCTACACACTACACACTGCAGCTGGCGTGTCCTTGCGGCTTTCCATGGTCAGTGTCCCCTGGTTGGTTGTCCCGGTCGGTCCTAGTGATCAATCAGTGCCTGAGCCAGCCTTACAGCCTTGTGGTAATGTTGTCATTCAGATTTGTACTGTTTTAATCTTTGGCATAAATTGCCAGCAACTTTTTTGAGTATACATGTGGTTCATTGCAGCCATTACTCATCAATTTCAGCTCAGTTCCTGAGCGCTGTCAATCCTTTTTGTCTTCAGTGTGTCAATTATGGAGTATGAATAGTCACTAATTTAAGTAGTTGTGACTGGGTGAAATTCAGTCCTATAGCAAAAGAGCATGGGTAGGTGCCTGTACATCCTAAGGGTGAAGGCGACGTCAGTCCTTGGTTGGGAGATGGTGGGAGTGCCCAAGGGTGGGGACACGATATGCAGGCCAGCAGGAGGATGGGCAGGTTAGGGAGCTGTCTGTACTTGTTATTTGGATTTGGTTATTGGACTAGTCCAGGACTGGTCTAGGGAAGTAGAGTGGAGTGTATATCAGTAATGGGGTGTGTGTACAAGATCAGAAGACTGTACTTCACAGGTCACAGTTTGTTTTTGTCTCATTTAGGCATTATATCCATATAGGTTATAGTGGAAAGGGACTAAAGGAATCAAATAGCCCAGAGCTCTAATCAGTTCATACCACAGTAAAAGCCTTCTTAAAACAGGAGGTGTTCACCCATCTCATTCCATCACATATCCCAAAAATAAGAGTATTATTCCTCATTTCAGGACAGTTGGTGGAGCAATACAAATCATTCTTTTATGACCCATCAGCCAGATGCACATCCAGAACTGTTGTTTAATCGGGCAAATATAGCCCAATATTATAGAGCTATTAATTCCAAAATGCATACTGCTCTTTCAGGCTTTTGGTAAACAACATTGCAGTGTATGAAAACCATGACTTTAATGGATTAGGGCTTAGAATCCAACATAACAGTTTAAACATACAGGTTATGGTAATAAGGGACTCATGGAATTTTAAAGTGCTTCAACTGAATCAGTGTAAAGCACTTTTTCTTGTTTACATGCACGTTGTCTCATTTACAATAAGAGCTTAATAAAGAATCCACTTACCATGTATAAATTGTGTTATGCCCCGTACACACGGTCGGACTCTGTTCGGACATTCCGACAACAAAATCCTAGGATTTTTTCCGACGGTTGTTGGCTCAAACTTGTCTTGCATACACACGGTCACACAAAGTTGTTGGAAAATCCGATCGTTCTGAACGCGGTGACGTAAAACACATATGTCGGGACTATAAACAGGGCAGTGGCCAATAGCTTTCATCTCTTTATTTATTCTGAGCATGCGTGGCACTTTGTCCGTCGGATTTGTGTACACACGATCGGAATTTCCGACAACGGATTTTGTTGTCGGAAAATTTTATATCCTGTTCTCAAACTTTGTGTGTTGGAAAATCCGATGGAAAATGTGTGATGGAGCCTACACACGGTCGGAAATTTCCGACAACAAGGTCCTATCACACATTTTCCATCGGAAAATCCGACCGTGTGTACGGGGCATTAGACTACGTATTAAAAAGTGAATAATAAAGAATGTTTTGAAATCACTAATTCTGGATGTCAAGAACAACTCCCAGAATGGATCTCCCTGCTTTAGGTGGAGTGCAGGATTCCACAACTGCCACTCCTCCCCATCCCTATGCCAACTACACCCACACGTTTGTTCTGCAAACTATAGGTCTCATCCATACCTAACACAGCTGTAACAAGCTCAGCACATCTTTTCAGCTAAGGTATAGTTGTCATTGACCTAAGTAAATTCTATATTCCTGTGGAGCAGCTTTTAGAAGGATACAGTATTCATGTTCTTAAATTTTAACTGACTTTACTATAGGAGTGAGAGGCAACCAGAAGATTTCCAGCTGATGAAGATCTACAAGTCCCAGCATACCAGCTCGTTAACTAATCTTATACACAGTTTACATGGTAGGACATTACAGGACATGTTGTCATTCACCAGCAGCTGGAGAACTACTAGTAGCTAGCTAGTGACAATAGTAGTTCAGCTGAAAAAACAGAGAATTATATGCTCAACATGCCACTCAAGATGAAGAAATTAGTACACTTGGCATGCTTTTTTATGTGAAATGCAGACTAAATTAGCAATATGCACAAGAAATAAAATATATTTTGGCCTTTTGTCCAATGCATTGTAAATACATACTGTGCATTTTGTATTACTTTGCGTTTTTCTCTGCCCAGTAGTTTCAATAATCATTTTTATCTCAATCTGTAACACGCTTGCCACAGATACTTTTCCTTTGCACTGACATTGAAAATCCTCAGGAATTTTATATTTATCTTTTAGAGATACTTAAGGAAAACGCTTTGAATTACAAGAAATCCCTAAAGAAGACTTGAAAGTTATTTAAAATTCTGGAAGACTTTCAACAAAAATAAAAGGACAAGATACAGTTAATCTATCATCTTTCTACATACTATTGTCTCCTTTTGTTTGTGTGTATGTGGCACACTTTACTTTGTGTTTTTTTGAATTTTTATGTCTCTTGGGATATCATTTTCATTTTCAGAAACCTTTTTTTTTTTTACTTGAGATTAACAAAGCTTTGTGTTTTCCTGGCTGCAGCTACATTGCGGAAAAAAAGTAATAAAATAAACTATGTTTAGCAGCTTTGAAATGTAGGCTTTGTTCTTTGATGGAAATATTTTTTTTTCAACAAACAAGATGAATTTGAAAAAAGGTTAAAATCAAAAGTTAGAAACTTGCTTAATGAAAGCATAAACATGAAAAGATATAAAAACCTTTAGACAGGAGAACTTTATCTTACAGAACTTTTTAAATATGCAGAGAATATCTTGGAACATTTGAAGGTTTTATAGTGTTTTGTAACCTTATGTAGTAAATCAAAAGGAAAATTTGCTAAGTTGTTAGTAGAAATAACACCCTGTAGACCAGAGTTTGTCAGTGTTATTAAAGTATATACTCCTTTATGAAAACAAGTCTAGCTACTTAACGTATCTCAAGTACCCCTTCAAGTGGGTACTTTCATTACCTGTACCCCCCCCCCCCTCCCATTGTGTATAAAGGGAATATGAAGTCTTCTGTATGTAAACCCAATAACTAAAATCTGTTATAAGATTTAACATGTAAATGTATTTACAAACTTCATTTTTTTCTGCAGCTTTCATTAAATGTATATCTTGCCATCCTGCTATAAATGTCCTAATTCGGGCCCTTCCTGTTATTCTGTCCCTGTTTCCCAAATGTGCTCCTGCGTTGTCACTCTTTGAGAACTATTTGCCAATGGAGACCACAGCTGCGCAAATGTGCAAAGGCTCTCATCATCAGGAAGGAAAGCTGTCCTGTGAAATCATGTGCAGCAGCCATGAATGTATGCATGCAGACTCCAAAGAGGCTATGGTGGGTGGGGGTGGGGGAGGGGGGTTAGAAGTACTGATATGCAATAAAGGTGATAGTATTTTATTTAAAAAATAGGCAATTGTGGAGGGGAGCACACAGGCAGGATGTCAGAACAAGAATGGGATTGATTATCTCCTCCAAACAGTAGAGCATCCCAATAAAACCAAGTGAATTTTTACATCTCATTTTTTTTTGGGTTGATAGGATCAGGTCCTCCATTTGCTAGTTTTCTTCTACTTTGCACACCCATAATCTAACTGATGGGGGAGCTTTTCCATTGGGCAGTAACACAAAATTTGGCCACATAGATTTTTGATAAGTCTCTATTGGAATGGAAGTGGATGGAGGAGAAAGAAGGCTGGTTCATGAGGAAGCGGGAAATCTGTACATTTTTTACACACCTGGGTCCAGAATGGTTGTATCAGTGGTGGAACTACCGGGGTCACAGCAGTCACACTTGCGACTGGGCCCTGGCATTCCACCACTGTCGGGGGCCCCAGCGGGGTTGCTAGTCCCATGGCTCTGAGCGGAGAGTGTATCTCTCATACAGCTCAGAGCCGACAGTTCTCTCTGCCCCCCCCTCCCTCCTTACTCTCTCGCACGGGATGACACCGCGATCTGCTCCTTCTGCCCCCACCACTCTCCTGTGTGTGCTTTGCGGGAAGTCAAGTGTGACGCTAATAAGCTCACACCTCCCGTGGTTCACATATGGGAGAGCGGTGGGGGGAGAAGGAGCTGTGTCATCCCATACGAGAGAGGAAGGAGGGAGGGGGGAGCAGAGGGAACTGTCGGCTCTGAGCTGTATGAGAGACGCTCTCCGCTCAGAGCCGCGTTGAGAAGGCAGGCAGCATTGATGAGCACTGATCGGCTGCACTGATAGGCAGTGCTGATAGGAGGCATTTATGGGCATTGATCGGCTGCACTGATAGGCAGTGCTGATAGGAGGCATTGATGGGCACTGATACACAACACTGATACGCAGCACTGGTACGCAGCACTGATAGGTGGCAATGGCATTGATAAGCAATGATCTTTGGAACGGATAAGCAGCATGGCACTGATGGGCACTGATAGGTGGCACTGATGGCCATTGATAGGTGGCACTGATAGGCTGCACTGATAGGCAGCACTGATATGCAGCACTGATAGTTGGCATTGATGAGCAATGGTCTGTGGCACTAATGACCATTGATGAGCACTGATAGGCAGCATTGATGAGCACTGATAGGTGTCGCTAATAGGCGGCACTGATGGGCATTAATGAGCACTGATAGGCAGCACTCATAGGCTGCACTGATGGGCACTGATAGGCTGCACCGATGAGCACTGATAGGCGGCACTGATAGGCACTGATAGGCACTGATAGGCAGCATTGATAGGCACTGATAGGTGGCACTGATAGGCATTGAGAACTGATTGGTGGCAGTGATGGGCATGTAAAAGCAGCATTGATAAGCTCTGATAGGTGGCACTCATGGGCATAATTGATGAGCACTGATAGGCGGCACTGATAGGTAGAATTCATGGGCACTGATAGGCAGCACTGATGGGCATTGAGCACCGATAAGCAGCACTGATAGGGGGCACTGATGGACGCTGATAGGTGGCATTAATGGGCACTGATAGGTGGCACTAGGCACTGGTAGGCAGCATTAATGGGCACTGATAGGCGGAATGGATGGGCACTGATAGACCGTATTGAGCACTGATAGGCGGCACTGAAATGCAGCACTGATAGGCAGTATTGAGGAGCACTGATAGGTAGCACTGATAGGCAGCATTGATGGGCACTGATAGGTGGTACTGATAGGCAGCATTGATGAGCACTGATAGGCAGCACTGATTATCAGTGTAAACAATTTACTGACATTCTTGGCAGTTAACGCCTCTCCTTTCCTTACACAGACACAACTTGGGAGAAAAGGGCTGCCCAAAACCCAGCAAATCTGTTTACATGTGATCAGCTAATCACATGGTAAAGGGCCACCATGATTGTGCTGGATGCATGTCCCAGGGGGCATAGTTCTGGGAGGATATCCATGGACACCCTCCCAAATTTTAAAAGCCCGGGGGTTGGATAAAAGGGGGGGTTCAGGGGGGCCCATCATGATTTCTTACACCGGGCCCTGAAGGTTCGAATTATTGCCCTGGGTTGTATAGTGGGGCATGACCTAAAAATAGGTAATGTAACAATGTGTTAGTGGCCTCTTCAACAGGTATCGAGCAAAAAAATTCAGTGAAGAATGTCAGGGGTTTTGTACCATGGAGATAAAATTTGGAAGTTGGTTTCTTGGGATCTTGAGGATATGGAGGATTTCAACAAGAAGTGTATTATGTTGTGGGTTGGGAAACTGTAAAGTCCTTTTGAAGTTCTTTTTCCCATTGGGTAATGTATGGTAACTGAAAGTCATCTTGGAGTTTGTAAAGAAAGGCATATGCATCTATAAGGATGCCAATGGAGCTGCATACTGATTTTAGGTTTGTTATGGCTCTGGAAAAGGTAGAGGGTTTCAGAAGGGAAGATAGAAAGTGTTAGAGTTGCACAGCCTTCCAAAGGGATAGACGGAATGGGTCCTTTGGACAGCTCAGTGTGGGGACTACAAGAAAAACAGAAATGGAATACACCTAGTGCATTACCAGAGATAATTTAATAGTAAGAAATTATTATTATTAGGATAGCTCTGAGGAAGGGCGTGCGTCTCCGAAACACGTTAGCTGTACCCCATGTTCTGTACATGTGCTTGCACTGTGTTTATGGCCTGTTGTCAGTTGCATTTTGTGATTACCCACTTTTATACAAAAAATTCTTATTATTAAATTATCTCTGGTAATGCACTAGGTGTGCGCCTTCCATTTCTGTTTTTCTTGTAGTTCCTTTCGGATTACCCCATCTGAGGAAGGCAGCATCCACCTAGTTTTGGGATACTATATATACCTTTCACACCACCATTTTATCTGACATCTGTTACTCCACACCTTGGAAGACCTATTAGCGCTGGAAGTGACTGTTTTTTGTAGCTCAGTGTGGGGATCAAGGGCCAAAGTCCAGAGATAGGAAAATGAGAGGCCTGGTTTGTATTGTTCT
Organism: Aquarana catesbeiana; assembly: GCF_042186555.1. Taxonomy (NCBI): domain Eukaryota; kingdom Metazoa; phylum Chordata; class Amphibia; order Anura; family Ranidae; genus Aquarana; species Aquarana catesbeiana. The sequence goes on along the minus strand of NC_133329.1, from coordinate 140,846,732 downwards.
CTAGGAGGTTAAGAAAGGGACCAGTGGAAGAGCCCAGTGGGAAAGCTGGGTTGCCTAGAATAGGGAATAGGGGATGAGGAGGCGAGGAGATATCAGAGATTATGAATGCAAAGGAACAAAGGCACAAGTTTGGTCTGATAGTAGGATGGCTCTTTAAGGTCGTAGAGTAATTGATCTGAAGCACCATAGAAAGTTCAAGGGGAATTGGGAGGTTGCTTTTTGGGTCTCTCTGGGTCTACACCAATTAATCAATCAGACAAAGTGACACACAGGGGGTGATTTACGAAAGCCGCACGCCATCAGTAGAGGTGTACGGTGAGGCGCAATGCACATTTACATATTTACGAAATGGTGCACCAGTAGCAGAGCGCGAATCCCCCATTTACTATAGTGATCTTGGCACACAGGAGAATGCAATCTGTGCACCACTATGGACATGGCGCACGGCATCTCCAAATCAATGTTGACAGAAGATGGAGGTGCCAATATTATGGGGTAATGTGAAGAAGTTTAACAACTGCCCAAGTAACAAATATGCCCAAAATAGAATGAGAAATTAACTTTTTCAGAGAAAGCCTGCTGTGCCTGCAAGTAAGTTTAGAACTGCGTGAGATCAATGTAAGCAGTGTGCATGTGCAAGCGGCTCTTGCACTCGTTCACATGCGTTTGTTCACTGTGTGGCCAAAATCTTAGTAAATGTTAAGCAACATACATGCAATTACACAGATAGAACGGGCGCACCTCTAAACTTGACACTTTTTTTTTAAGCTAGTTCACCTTCATGTATTTTTTAAGGAGCTTTACACACAGGTCATGTTAGCATGTTACGTTGCCAACATGTGACATGCACCTTGTTAGAATTATGTAAAAAGACTCTTGCTCCTCTAGCTCCTCCTAAAAGGACATTTAACCTTCCCCCTCTAATCCCTTGGATTTCCATGGGCTAACTTTTGCTTTTAAAGGGGAACTCCACACTCCATTCTCCAATGCTCTTGTCTCCCCCCTCTAATCCCTTGGATTTCCATGGGCTAATGTTTACTGTTAAAGGGGAACGCCACACTCCATTCTCAAATGCTCTTGTCTCCCCCCTCTATCCCTTGGATTTCCATGGGCTAACTTCTGCTTTTAAAGGGGAACTCCACACTCCACTTTCCAATGCTCTTGTCTCCACCCTCTAATCCCTTGCATTTCCATGGGATAACTTTTGCTTTTAAAGGGGAACTCCACACTCCACTCCATTCTCAAAAGGCTGTGAGCTGCCTTCACCAATCCAAACCACATCCTTTTTCAGAGCATACAACAGGGCCAGCTAGGAAAGGGGCGAGAAGAGCGATCGCCCAACCCCCTCCTGAACCATACAAGGCCACATGTACTCAACATAGCTGGCTGCCTTTGGGGCATGTTGGGCTCAGCCCAATACCAACCACAAAGCACCTTGTACCCACTAGTTTAAAGGGGCTTTCCACATTCCATAAAGCCCCCTGTCTACAGCCCCCTACAACCCCAGCCTAGGGTTATGTGGAAGAGGCCCTTGTCCCCCTGAATATGGAAACAAGGTGGTTGACTTTTGGGGTGCCCGAGCCCCTTCTGCCCCCAAGCATCCACCCCTTTCATGGGCTGGTTTGCTGTGTGTTTGGCTAGGGGTTTGTTAGTGTGTGGGAGGGGCACAATATTTTTTTATTTTGGGGTGGTATTTTTCACGTGGGGGTTCTCATTTTAAGCCTTAACAGACTCAAATGGCCTTGTATGTATTGGGTGCAGGCTATTTTTTGTTTTGGGTTAAAATTTTGCAGCTTTGTATGTTTTCTCTAAAGCTGTACATCTTTGAAGCAGCATTTTGGATACATGCTACAGATGCACCACTTTACAGGCAGAGTAAGCCCCCCCCCCAGTTATTAGCTTTTAAGCAATTTGCATTTTTAAAGGCACTTCTCCTTGTTTCATTTTTGGGGTTGTCCAAATTGGTGATATTGATATATGTCACTCAGGGTGGGACCTGGGCCCCCTATACCCATTTTAAGGCCAATAACTAGAATATAAGCCAGCCAAGTGGGGACTAGCAAAATTAACAAGTCAGTTCCCATAGAATGCAATGGTATTTGTTGTATAACTTTTTCCCATGTTAGGCTCTTTGTTTGTCCCCCCTGGACCAGGGGTGTTTGACCCATCTGTAATTTTGTAGCATGCTGGATGATGAGCTTAATTTTGGAGAGGGGGTGGCTTATTTTGTGCTAGCTGCATTTGGGTTGTTCTGGGCATGCTCAGGGACTTTTTCTGTGGCTTTTGGTTTGTGAAATGCGTTTAGGTGGCCTGTGCATGCTCAAGGACTTTGGTTTTTTTTGTGCTTTTTGTGTGTACAGCACTTGGATTTTTCTGAGCATGCTCAGAGAGTGTGTTTTTGGGGTTAGTAATTTAAGGGCATCCTTAACAGGTGTACCCACTTTAAAGTTCTGTCTCTACATTGGGTGAACTTGCATTTTGTGTGTTTCATGGACTGTGCATGTGTTTTCAATTGCCTCATTAGCACACAAACCTATGTTATATAAAGCTTGCAGATACCATTCTTTACCTTGCCCTGAAAAGAGGCAAGTGTGTGTATCAAGAAGAGTACATTTGGGTGTCCTTGTAGTGTTTGTAACACATGTATTTTCTCTTTGTATTTTGTTTGTTATGTCTTTGCAAAACAGATGTGTTTTTGAGCAAGTATTTTTTACTTTAGTTTATTTTTTTATTTATTTTTTTTTGGGGGGGGGGGATATTTTTCTCTGAAATATTTTTGATGTTGTCAATCTGTGTTGTTTGTAGGTTGTTAGTTTCACTTTAAATTAATTGTCTGTGCTGCATTATTTTGCAAAATCTTCCTCAAGATGTTGTGACTAATAAATGTTTAAAATCTGTCAGTTTGTGGGCGCAGTCCTTTTTAACTCCTGTTAATTTCCTCTGCAAAATGGTCAGACCTCAAAACCATATTCTGTTAGTGTCTCAAATTAACATACAAGTGTTTTTTGCTTTCCTTGCTCTTTTCCAAGTCCCGATTTGTTGACCAATAAAATTTGTAGCAAATTTTTATGTTTTATGTGTTTTGTTAATAAGTTGTTTTGCAGATGCATGCTCAATCCAATTAATGCATTTTACACTAACCCCCCCTTAAAGAATTTTCATGCAACAGCTTTCCCAGCTGCAGCTTAACTAGGCTGATTGGCATGACAAAACAAAAAAGTGATTTGTCTAAAAGCTACTTTCCTGGTGCCTACATGGTAGCATATGCATGGATTGTGCATATGCTGCCATGGATAGGCAGCAGGAAAGGAAAATTACAGAGAGGTAAGTATTACATTTTCCATTTTAGCACAGTGGTTCTCAGCCTCAGTCCTCAAGTACCCCCGACAGGACATGTTTTGGGAATTTATCTTAGTTAAAATAGCTGTCCAAAATACCAAGCCATTGACTCTGATTTAAAGCACATGTGCAAGATGAAGGTAAACCTGCAAACATGGCCTTTTGTGGGTACTTGCGGATAGGGTTGAGAACCATTGATTTAGAGCACCGATTTAGAGCTGATTTGAGCTAAAATATAGCTCAAGACAATCCTATTCTAATTGTGGGCATTTGAGGGAAAACAAGTGAGTGTTGGAACCCCTGCTTGTCTTTTTTAGGTTGGGCTTTGTGTCCCTTTTCTGAAAATTGACTTCACTTCCTGTCACATAGCCAAACAGGAAGCGAGGATAAAACCCTAACAATGTCTTTCCGTGGGGACACACAGGCCAACCTAACTAGTGTCCCCATTAGACAAATTGCACTATAGCACTTTGTTGTGTACACCCCAAATTATTAAGTATTTTGGGGTTTATTAAAGGAAAATCCACACTGCAATACAAGTGTACTCGCTGTAAATCTGAGGGGAAGCACTGGTGGTTTTATCATCCAATCATGTAGAAGCAAAGATGCTGTTTTTTTTATTTTCCTTGCATGTCCCCCTCGGATCTCCAGCAACTGCACTTCCAAGTGCCCTTGTAGTGCAAAGTGGATTTGCCTTTGGTAAATAAACCCCAAAGTCCAAGATACCTAATAATTTGGGGTGTAAAAATGCTAGAGTGCAATTTACCTAATGGGGAAACTATTTAGATTGACCTGTGTGTCCCCAAGGAAAGACATTGGTAGGGTTTTTTCCTCACTTCCTGTTTGGCTATGTGACAGTAAGTGAATACATTTGAAGGAGAAACTGTCAAAATTTGGGAGGTGTCTTCCCCAAAAACTGACAAGACTTCTAATCCCTCTGCACTCTACCCCCAAACAAAAATAAGAAAGGATTTAATTTAGTTTTAACTTTGTAAAGACACATTCCCAAGTTGCTGCATGTCAAAGGCCCATTTAGAACTTGTTTAATAGAAAACACCAGTTGCCTTTCACTAGAAACATGTGTTAGTCCAGTCCTGGAAATCTGCATCTGCTTCACTATTAATTTCCATAAAAATTGGGTTCCTGCAGCTAGATGCGCCAAATGTATCTAGATGCGTGACCGCACTGTGCAGGCATCCGTTGGAGGGAGGAGTCTGGTAATGGCACTGAGTACGGGAGCGCCGTAAGACGCCAGGTCTCCAGCTCCATGAGTCCCTGCTGATGTAGCAGCTGTTGTTCAGCAGTCTTCCTGTCTGTCTACCGATCGATACTGACCCCCCCTCAAGGACACTGAACACTCTACAAGGACCGAGGTGAGAAGCTTCTCTTCTGTGTGTGCTGCGGGGAGACGAGCGACTGGCCGAGGTGGGGAACTGGAGCCCTAGAGGTGGATCCCAGGAGGCGGATCGCCGGCGCAGCTCTATCTTCCCTCACTTTCCTGTGGAGCGATTGCCATCTCAGCCAGGAGGAGCGGAGGGGGAGGTGGGGTGAGTGGAACGGGAGACTGAGTGGAGAGGCATTGAGAGCGTGAGAAGCTCTCTGCTGCTCCTGTTCTCCCACGCTCGACCCCCTCTCCGTACCGCTGAATAAAGCATCCATAGTGGTGTTATCTGGGATCGCAGCCCCGGGAGAAAAGGAAAGAAAGGTGAAGGGAGAAAAAAGAAGGAAAGAAGGAGGAAGGGAAGAGAAGAAATAGGGAAGGGAGAAGAAGAAAGAAAGGAAAGAAGAGAGAGAGAAGAAAAAGGGGAGGAGAGAAGAGGAAGAAAAGGGGAAAGAAAAAGGAAAAATGCAACTTACCCTAAGAGGAGGAAAATTCCCTGGATACACTTGGGAGATTATCTAAAGAAGCAGAATAGAAAAGGAAAACCTGTGTTGGAAGAGGAGACCGATTCCAGCCCCTCCTCCAGATAAGTAACCTGCCTTGATTGTATTGATAAGGTTCTATCGTTTAAGATAAATATGTATGAAACGAGTGAACATTGGAAGAGAAGAAGGGTGATATGGGGGTCTGCCCCTTTTTGATTGCTGTCCTGGAACACCCATCTAAATAAGAAACGGCTTACCATTTGCATTCTGATAATTAAACTATAAATAACAATTAAATATATATTTATCTGCCTGAAAGAGATAAATAGGAAAAAAAAGAAAAAAAATATATACTGCAGATCTCCGGTACCTGATTATTGTTCTGGTGATGACAAATTCTAGGAAGATCGCCAACAGTATAGCAAATAAATAAACAACGGTTATTGTTCAGGGATAAGATCCATACTGAATTTTTTTGTTTAATACTGTAGGCTGATATACTCAACAGCATTGTATAACAACATTTAAATGGGACTGGTTTTGATGAGTGAAACAGGCAGGGATAATATATAAGGAGAGTAAGATTAAAGAAGAAGAGAAGTCTGCGCTGGAAAAGAGACAGATTTCAGCCCCCCTCATAGGATAATTAACCTGCCTTAATTGTTTGACAAGTATTTGTTCTCCAGGATAAATATCTATGGAACTGTGAGAAGCAGATGAGGTGAAAGGCGATATCGATTCCTCCCCTCCCTGAAAGCCGCCCTGGAGCCCATATTCGAATTGGAAACGAACTACTATCTGTCCTCAGATAAGTAATACAGCTATAGTTAGTAATTGAATGTATATACACCTGCCTGAAAGAAAAAGTGAGACACTGTTGACTTCCGGTATCTGACTTTTGCTGTGGTGGACAAGTTTTAAGAAGACAGCCTAAAGGGAAATAATTAAACAAAGAATGTGTGAATGGTATGGGAATAAAGACGGCGCTGCCCTCTAATTAATTGGGTGCTATAAACTAGTGTAGTGAGTGAACCCTGATAATAAAATTATGTGTCAATAGTGCAATCTCACAGAAATTTCAGAAATAACCAAAAAGCAAAAAAAACATAAAATCAAAAAATCAAAAAACAAAAAACCAAAGAAAAACCGTAACCTCAGTACATGAGACACTAATAAATAAATGTAATCCCCCCGGTGGGGTAGATACATATATCAGAATAGTGAGTGTAAAGATAATAGTGAACTCTGTGAATGAATAGAATAAATATCAAGTATTATATTTCCTCAAAACTCAAAAGTTTTGGGACAAAATGACGCAAAGAGTGATGTGAATTGTGTGATGGAAAATGGTTAATTATGTGTGTATGTAATGCTACTGTGGTATCCGTGTTGCCGTTACCAGTGTATATACAAATTAATATCTAGGGTCATGAATTACTCCAATATTCAAAAGTGTTGGGACACCATGGCGTTTGTGAACCAAGACAAAAACTTAATTGTGAACCATGAAAAAAACTTATTTATGACACCCTATTAGCAAACTCCCTATGAGTTAAATCCAAATATATAAAAGCATATAGCAGCCATAAAATCCAGTTCTATATATGCATGATAAGCAATTATTAGCTTCTAAAAAGTCCAAGCAAGGGGTCATATATTAGTGACCAGGTGGAGAAGACAAAGTTCAAGTATAATAGCTGTTTATTGCATCCTTGAGGACACACTAACAGTGACTTCTGTGCCTTTCAATCAAGATGGTGACTTTGAGGTGCTCGCCCCCCAATGATACCCCACTCACCAGAGATGATCACCCCTGCAGGGGTACCGAGCGACAGAGTGGGTGTCCCAGGACAGGTGATGTTCATTCCTAGTGTGCTTCCATTCCTCTACTGCATGCGGTCCTCACAGCTACTCCAGGGAAAAGATGTGCTCTAGTATGATCAGGTTATTCTAACGATTTGCCACCTTCAACTCTCCAGTATACCGGAGAAAAAGAAACACAAGGGGGCCTCCTTGGTGAAGTACGTTTTATAAATTTATTGCACATAAGCGTTACAAGAAAGTCCCATTGAAGTGTCCACAGGTTACAAGCCAGAAAACGAAATAAAAGTTTAAACAAGCACCGCTGTGTGCAGGGATGGAACCGGCAGCGAACTGCGAGCGTGCGTTCCACCGTGCGTTCCAGCCAGCACTTCCGGGTATGACGTGTGAGCGTGACTCCGCCTTACGCGTTTCGTCATAGGACGTTTTCAAAGACGGTGTCGACGCCTACGCTTCACACAATGATATAGTTCCACAATGCGCATAGCCACTCCCCTTGTTATGGTAATGTCGCTCGGGGGGAGGGTGTGATCCGGCCGCTAGACAGCAAAGGTGTATTCCTGACTAGGCAAACCTAGGCATTAACCTATCCCTTGCCTAACTGTTCACCGCTATCAGTAATCCAATCGTACACTGCAATATCGGCCCCTCAGCTCGTTTTATTGTATACAGAGCAGTGGTATATAATCAAAAGGGAGTGACATCCCTTAATTTATTTGTATGTATTTGAGGCAGCTAGCGGTAAGTGTTTTTTATATTGTAATTGCGTGAAGACAATTAGATAAAAAATAAAATAAAATAAAATAAATTTGGTCTGCTTTTGTGGAACTATATTATTAATATTAAAAATACATATACATATATAAAAACTGCATATAGAGCATATCATAATGAGATCCCCAATATTAAATAGACATTTCATAATCTAAAATTCCTAAAAAATATAGTAAAATTCAATACATATATTATGAGATCCCCAATATTTAATAGACATTTCTTAAAAACAAAAATCATAAAAACATTAAAATCTCAGTATTATATCAGCCTATGTGTGGTACGTATCCATATACTAACATGATAAAACTACATAAAAATATAATTAAAAATATATATGGGAGAGGGTGAGGTAGTAATGATCTGGTGAATGTGTGTATACACGGGTTTTTAATATAAAAGTATTGTTACTATATATGCTATTTTTAAGACAAGTGTATAACCATATACAGCGTGGGTAATACACCCTTACTACAAACTATAAGTGGATCACTTATATGCCGTGTCATCTTGCTCACCAAGATTCACCATGCTCGACAAGGTTCAAAAGTATTGGGACAAACCCATAAACCGGATATGGTTATAATCAGATGGTAATAAAGTAACAAGGTAGTAAGGACCAGACAGGTAGTAGAGTCATAGGGACTAATATGGAAAAAATATATGGAAAAAAATATATGGAAAAAAATTTTTAGGAAAAAAAAAAAAAACAGGTAGAGAAAGATTACTGTTTCAGATATCCACTTTCTAGTTGTTATATATAGTAAGTATTCATATAGGGGGCCCATTGTCACTATACCTATGGATTAGATCTTGCTATTATTTAGGGGTTGGCTATATAACAATTCAAATCTATATCCAGGTTGAGCCCTTTTGGGGCAAGGGAACCCAGTCGGTATATCCAACTCGTTTCATTTCTGGATATTGAAGTTTCTCTGTTTCCTCCACGCCAGTGTTCCTGGACAGAGTCAATACCATAAAAGGTGAGTACACTTGAATCCCTATGGTGGACCTCATCAAAGTGTCTGGATAGACTATGATTGGGGAACCCCTTCCTAATATTTTTAATATGTTCCCGAATCCGGACGAACAACTGACGAGTAGTTCTTCCCACATATTGGAGGTGGCATGGGCATTCCACAACATATGTGACATGTGTGCTCCTACAGGTAATCAACTGGTTAATTCTGTATTCTTTATGATCAGTACATGATTTGAATGTGTTCTTTCTCCTGGGTTGTTTTTTAGCTACTTTACAAGGTAGACATCTCTGACACCTGAAAAAACCTTTCAATTCTGGACATATTTTAATAGATCTCGGAGGGTCAGTAACATTTTTTACTAAATGATCCCTTAAATTAGGTGCTTTTCTATATATGAATTTAGGTTTAGCCGGTAAGAGTTTTGTTAGAATAAGATCTTCCTTGAGTATGGGCCAGTACTTTTTTATTATTTTTTCAAAATCTCTGAACTGGCTATTGAACCCTGTGATAAATGCTACTTCTGGTACCTTCTCAGCTTTCTTATTCTCTTTATGAAACAGGGAGGTTCTGTCCAACTTCATGATATCTTCTTTTAGTTTCAGAAGTCTCTCCTTATCATACCCTTTTTCTTGGAATTTTTTGATTAAAATGTCAGCCTGTTTGTTAAAATCCTCAACTAAATTACAGTTGCGACGTATCCGTAGCAGCTGTCCTTTGGGAACATTGGTTTTCCATCTTGGGTGGTGGCAGCTGGAGGTAGGAATGTACCCGTTTCTATCTGTCGGTTTGAAAAAAGTGCGAGTGCATAGCTTGTCTCCTGTTTTGAAAATTTCTAGATCCAAATAATCAATTATCTCTGAGCTCCACTTCCCAGTAAACTTAATACCATATTTATTATTATTTAGGTTATTCAGAAATTTTGTGAGGCTGTCTGGTGTTCCATTCCATAGGATGAACAGGTCATCTATGTACCTTTTATACATCTTGATCTGAGGTATATTTCTACTATAGATGTATTTTTCTTCCCAAAGGTCCATGAATAAATTAGCTACGCTGGGAGCATAGCGTGCTCTCATTGCAACTCCCTTTGTTTGTACATAATATTTTTTATCATGCCAAAAATAGTTGCATTCCATGGCCATTTTTAGGCCCTCAAGGATATAGCCAATCTGTTCCTGCTTCATACTTGTATTCTTGTGTAGAGCTCTTTCCACACCACGTAAGCCATCCTTCTGTTCGATGCTGGTGTACAGGGAATTGACATCTACCGCAACCAGCAACCATTGTTCCACTCCCTTAATCTCTTGTAATTCCTGTATTAATTGCATGCTGTCCCGCAAATAGGATTTCCCTTCTTTCACTAGAGGTTTAAGGAATTTGTCCAGGTACTCTCCCAGCCTGGAGAAAATGGAATTAATTCCACTGATTATGGGCCTTCCTGGTGGCTTTTCCAACCTTTTGTGGATTTTTGGTGTGTGGTATATCACAGGAGTTTTGGTTGAGTTGGATATTAGGTATTCTGCTTCTTTACAATTTAGGATACCTTTAGTCTTCCCTTTTTCTACATAGGATTTCAGCTTCTTTTCATATTTTTTCTTCGGGTTCCCTTTAAGCGTTTTGTAAGTGTTTTCTATACTTAACAGGTTGTCCATCTCATCTTGATAGTCCTTTTTATTCAGAATGACTAGGCCTCCCCCCTTATCAGCAGGCCTAATTACTACCTCATGTTTTTTTCTATACCTTTGATGGTATTCCAGATGTTATTAGGTCTTTTCTTTTTGTTACCCATTATTTTGATATCTTCCTCTACCATTTTTTAAAAAGCATTAATACATTGGTTCCCTGGTGTTTTTGGATTGAAAATAGAATTATTTTTGAGATTCGTTTGTTCAAATTCTGACTCAGCCCTTGTTGTTTCTCCAGGGTTCAACGCATAGTGTTTCTTTATATTCAACTTTCTTAAAAACTTTTGTAAATCAATAAAAGCCTCAAATTGGTCAAAAGGTTTGTTAGGGGCATACTTAAGCCCCAATTCTAACACTATCAGCTCTTCTCGCGTAAACGTCACATTACTCAGATTAAAAATGCCTTGTCCTAGTAATTTCTGGGCCTCTTTCTTCTTCTTGCCTCCTCGTTTCCCTCTTGTCTGTTTTCTCTTTCTGTGTATCTGTGTGTTGGTCCTATGTTCGTCTCCTGTTGGTATTCCCTCGTGGTTTCGCTCCGGGGATTTGTATCGTATTCCTGATATGCGTTGCGGTCTCTTGTTCCCCTTGGACTCCAGTGTCTGTCTTCCTGTCGTGATCCTCCTTCCATATTGCGTCCCCTCCATCCATAGTTCCTGTACGGGATACGGGGTCTCCATCTGCCTGGAGGTTTGTCTTGATAAGTGACTCGGGGAAAAACCTTCCTTCCACTATATCCTCTTCCATGTTCTGGGTATGGTCTTCTGTACTCATCCCTCAAAGGGGAGTAACGGTTATTCACAGGTACATTGTATCTATTAATTGGGGTCCTATAATTGGAGGGTCCTCTGTACACGTCCCTTCTGTTATCCCTTCTGTCTACTGGTATGTTGGGGATATTGTACACAGCTGGACTGTGTGGAGGGTTGTCTAATCTTCTTGGTGTGCTAAGGGATGGGATGGGTATTGCTTCCCATGGAGGGATCTTCTAGTGGATCATCATCCTCTTCTCCAATAGTTTGCCATTTGTAGACTTTCGCGTTTTTGTAATCCATTACATCTCTTTTGAATTTCTTCTGTTTCTTTACCTGTATATTGTTATCATACTTCTTGATGGACTCCTGTAGTTCCTTTTCCCTATCCTTATATTCCTTCAAATGAGTGAAGGGTAGGAGTAGATTTTTTATTTCAGTAATATTGTTCTCTATCATACGCATTTTAAATTGTCTTCTCTTGATAATATTCTGGAGTAATTCTCCCTCACACTTATTGAATAGAGAGTACCAATCTCTCATAAGATCACTATTGTCTATCCCATCATTGGGATGCATGTCCCACCTAAGCCTTCTGGGGGTAATTTCTTCTGTGACGTACATTTCCAGCGTGGAGATGTCCCACCACACCCTTAGTTGTTTCTCCAGGGTGTGTTTTAGTTGTTTGAGCAGCCCATGCATGTCATTATTGTTTGAGACCTGCTCCTGGCTAAAAATCGCCTCTACATCTATATTTCTGGTATTAAAATAACCAAAGATGTCCATAGCTGCAGACAAAAAACCACCCAGCAGTGGTATTTATGGATATAGATAGATAGGTCCGCGCTTAGGACAATATGAGAGCTGCTGCCTATTCCTGATTGGTACCCCAAAGGGTCCAATTTAAATAAGTGAATGATATGGGAATAAAGACGGCGCTGCCCTCTAATTAATTGGGTGCTATAAACTAGTGTAGTGAGTGAACCCTGATAATAAAAAAAATGTGTCAATAGTGCAATCTCACAGAAATTTCAGAAATAACCAAAAAGCAAAAAAAACATAAAATCAAAAAATCAAAAAACAAAAAACCAAAGAAAAACCGTAACCTCAGTACATGAGACACTAATAAATAAATGTAATCCCCCCGGTGGGGTAGATACGTATATCAGAATAGTGAGTGTAAAGATAATAGTGAACTCTGTGATTGAATAGAATAAATATCAAGTATTATATTTCCTCAAAACTCAAAAGTTTTGGGACAAAATGACGCAAAGAGTGATGTGAATTGTGTGATGGAAAATGGTTAATTATGTGTGTATGTAATGCTACTGTGGTATCCGTGTTGCCGTTACCAGTGTATATACAAATTAATATCTAGGGTCATGAATTACTCCAATATTCAAAAGTGTTGGGACACCATGGCGTTTGTGAACCAAGACAAAAACTTAATTGTGAACCATGAAAAAAACTTATTTATGACACCCTATTAGCAAACTCCCTATGAGTTAAATCCAAATATATAAAAGCATATAGCAGCCATAAAATCCAGTTCTATATATGCATGATAAGCAATTATTAGCTTCTAAAAAGTCCAAGCAAGGGGTCATATATTAGTGACCAGGTGGAGAAGACAAAGTTCAAGTATAATTGCTGTTTATTGCATCCTTGAGGACACACTAACAGTGACTTCTGTGCCTTTCAATCAAGATGGTGACTTTGAGGTGCTCGCCCCCCAATGATACCCCACTCACCAGAGATGATCACCCCTGCAGGGGTACCGAGCGACAGAGTGGGTGTCCCAGGACAGGTGATGTTCATTCCTAGTGTGCTTCCATTCCTCTACTGCATGCGGTCCTCACAGCTACTCCAGGGAAAAGATGTGCTCTAGTATGATCAGGTTATTCTAACGATTTGCCACCTTCAACTCTCCAGTATACCGGAGAAAAAGAAACACAAGGGGGCCTCCTTGGTGAAGTACGTTTTATAAATTTATTGCACATAAGCGTTACAAGAAAGTCCCATTGAAGTGTCCACAGGTTACAAGCCAGAAAACGAAATAAAAGTTTAAACAAGCACCGCTGTGTGCAGGGATGGAACCGGCAGCGAACTGCGAGCGTGCGTTCCACCGTGCGTTCCAGCCAGCACTTCCGGGTATGACGTGTGAGCGTGACTCCGCCTTACGCGTTTCGTCATAGGACGTTTTCAAAGACGGTGTCGACGCCTACGCTTCACACAAAGATATAGTTCCACAATGCGCATAGCCACTCCCCTTGTTATGGTAATGTCGCTCGGGGGGAGGGTGTGATCCTGAAAGGTTTTTTCAGGTGTCAGAGATGTCTACCTTGTAAAGTAGCTAAAAAACAACCCAGGAGAAAGAACACATTCAAATCATGTACTGATTATAAAGAATACAGAATTAACCAGTTGATTACCTGTAGGAGCACACATGTCACATATGTTGTGGAATGCCCATGCCACCTCCAATATGTGGGAAGAACTACTCGTCAGTTGTTCGTCCGGATTCGGGAACATATTAAAAATATTAGGAAGGGGTTCCCCAATCATAGTCTATCCAGACACTTTGATGAGGTCCACCATAGGGATCCAAGTGTACTCACCTTTTATGGTATTGACTCTGTCCAGGAACACTGGCGTGGAGGAAACAGAGAAACTTCAATATCCAGAAATGAAACGAGTTGGATATACCGACTGGGTTCCCTTGCCCCAAAAGGGCTCAACCTGGATATAGATTTGAATTGTTATATAGCCAACCCCTAAATAATAGCAAGATCTAATCCATAGGTATAGTGACAATGGGCCCCCTATATGAATACTTACTATATATAACAACTAGAAAGTGGATATCTGAAACAGTAATCTTTCTCTACCTGTTTTTTTTTTTTTCCATATATTTTTTTCCATATATTTTTTCCATATTAGTCCCTATGACTCTACTACCTGTCTGGTCCTTACTACCTTGTTACTTTATTACCATCTGATTATAACCATATCCGGTTTATGGGTTTGTCCCAATACTTTTGAACCTTGTCGAGCATGGTGAATCTTGGTGAGCAAGATGACATGGCATATAAGTGATCCACTTATAGTTTGTAGTAAGGGTGTATTACCCACGCTGTATATGGTTATACACTTGTCTTAAAAATAGCATATATAGTAACAATACTTTTATATTAAAAACCCGTGTATACACACATTCACCAGATCATTACTACCTCACCCTCTCCCATATATATTTTTAATTATATTTTTATGTAGTTTTATCATGTTAGTATATGGATACGTACCACACATAGGCTGATATAATACTGAGATTTTAATGTTTTTATGATTTTTGTTTTTAAGAAACGTCTATTAAATATTGGGGATCTCATAATATATGTATTGAATTTTACTATATTTTTTTAGGAATTTTAGATTATGAAATGTCTATTTAATATTGGGGATCTCATTATGATATGCTCTATATGCAGTTTTTATATATGTATATGTATTTTTAATATTAATAATATAGTTCCACAATAGCAGACCAAATTTATTTTATTTTATTTTATTTTTTATCTAATTGTCTTCACGCAATTACAATATAAAAAACACTTACCGCTAGCTGCCTCAAATACATACAAATAAATTAAGGGATGTCATTCCCTTTTGATTATATACCACTGCTCTGTATACAATAAAACGAGCTGAGGGGCCGATATTGCAGTGTACGATTGGATTACTGATAGCGGTGAACAGTTAGGCAAGGGATAGGTTAATGCCTAGGTTTGCCTAGTCAGGAATACACCTTTGCTGTCTAGCGGCCGGATCACACCCTCCCCCCGAGCGACATTACCATAACAAGGGGAGTGGCTATGCGCATTGTGGAACTATATCATTGTGTGAAGCGTAGGCGTCGACACCGTCTTTGAAAACGTCCTATGACGAAACGCGTAAGACGGAGTCACGCTCACACATCATACCCGGAAGTGCTGGCTGGAACGCACGGTGGAACGCACGCTCGCAGTTCGCTGCCGGTTCCATCCCTGCACACAGCGGTGCTTGTTTAAACTTTTATTTCGTTTTCTGGCTTGTAACCTGTGGACACTTTAATGGGACTTTCTTGTAACGCTTATGTGCAATAAATTTATAAAACGTACTTCACCAAGGAGGCCCCCTTGTGTTTCTTTTTCTCTGGTATACTGGAGAGTTGAAGGTGGCAAATCGTTAGAATAACCTTATCATACTAGAGCACATCTTTTCCCTGGAGTAGCTGTGAGGACCGCATGCAGTAGAGGAATGGAAGCACACTAGGAATGAACATCACCTGTCCTGGGACACCCACTCTGTCGCTCGGTACCCCTGCAGGGGTGATCATCTCTGGTGAGTGGGGTATCATTGGGGGGCGAGCACCTCAAAGTCCCCATCTTGATTGAAAGGCACAGAAGTCACTGTTAGTGTGTCCTCAAGGATGCAATAAACAGCAATTATACTTGAACTTTGTCTTCTCCACCTGGTCACTAATATATGACCCCTTGCTTGGACTTTTTAGAAGCTAATAATTGCTTATCATACATATATAGAACTGGATTTTATGGCTGCTATATGCTTTTATATATTTGGATTTAACTCATAGGGAGTTTGCTAATAGGGTGTCATAAATAAGTTTTTTTCATGGTTCACAATTAAGTTTTTGTCTTGGTTCACAAATGCCATGGTGTCCCAACACTTTTGAATATTGGAGTAATTCATGACCCTAGATATTAATTTGTATATACACTGGTAACGGCAACACGGATACCACAGTAGCATTACATACACACATAATTAACCATTTTCCATCACACAATTCACATCACTCTTTGCGTCATTTTGTCCCAAAACTTTTGAGTTTTGAGGAAATATAATACTTGATATTTATTCTATTCAATCACAGAGTTCACTATTATCTTTACACTCACTATTCTGATATACGTATCTACCCCACCGGGGGGATTACATTTATTTATTAGTGTCTCATGTACTGAGGTTACGGTTTTTCTTTGGTTTTTTGTTTTTTGATTTTTTGATTTTATGTTTTTTTTGCTTTTTGGTTATTTCTGAAATTTCTGTGAGATTGCACTATTGACACATAATTTTATTATCAGGGTTCACTCACTACACTAGTTTATAGCACCCAATTAATTAGAGGGCAGCGCCGTCTTTATTCCCATACCATTCACTTATTTAAATTGGACCCTTTGGGGTACCAATCAGGAATAGGCAGCAGCTCTCATATTGTCCTAAGCACGGACCTATCTATCTATAAATTAAACAAAGAATAGCTGTTATTTTAGGAAAGAACCGTACTGAAATTCTGTGTGACATATCTAATAGTACTTTATAACAGTATTTAAAAGGGATTGGTTTAGGTGAGTAAAACAGATAAGGAAATCTGTGCAAAGTAAAGCTTAGACTCGGGGGGGGTGGGGTTGTTGTTTTTTTTTTTTTTTTCTCTCTCTCTTCCCCTATGAGGGGTAAAAGTGGTAGGGGTGGAGGAGTGGCGGCAAAATCCCCACGTCCCAGTATAAGTCCCACTTCTGGACCGATGCATAGATTTGTAACTCAAGGAGGAGAGGAAGAAGGGGCTGCTATATTAGTGGAAAAACAACAAAGTTGTAAAGGAAGATAATTGGAAACTAAAGAAAAAAAAGATTAAAAAAGTCAGGCTAAAACAAATATGGATAACAATACAACTCCAGATAATAGATCAGAGCAAGAGATCGAAACGGAAATTCCTCCTGGAACAACAGGTGATCAGACAACGGCCCAATTACCAACGATGGCAGACATGGAAAGAATGTTTGCGGCGCTGGAAAATTCATTAAAATCAGGAATGACAAAACTCCATAAAGATATGGGGCACATGCTCGCCAGAGTAAAGGAGGTGGAAAAAAAAAGTGGACATGCATTCAAGAAGAATAAAAGAGTTAAAAGGAGAAATTAAAATCTTAAAGCAAGAACAACAGGAACAGGCGTACAGATTTGAGGACAAAGAAAACAAGGAAAGGAGAAAAAAACCTAAGAATTCATAGACTCCCGGAATTGCCTCAAACAGAAACAGAAAATTTAAAAGATATAATTGGGCGAGTGTTAAATTTAACAAGCACCAGCGAAGCAAAGATTGAATTAAAGATCGAAGGAGCTCATAGAACAAGAAAGCCAGTGGGCTTGCCGAGTGAGTCCCTGAGAGACATTATAGTTCGTTTTGAGAGCTTAGAAGGTAAAAGTCAATTCTGGAAAAACTTAAAGGGGAAACCACCAATTGTATATGAGGGAAAGGAAATTCAGATCTACCAAGACCTCTCCCGAGAAACTCTGAGAAGAAGGACACTAAAACCATTACTAAAAACTTTACCGGAAAATGGACTTCAATATAATTGGGGCTTTCCAGCGTGTTTAATAGTTAAAAGAAATGGAAGAACCACGAAACTGAGATTTCCGGAAGAAATCCCAGATTTTTGTAAAACTTTAGAAATTCCCCTACCAAAAAATCCAGAAGAAACTGTTAGAAGAGTAGGCAGGCAGTTTGGGGATGAAGCACATTGGCAGCTGGTATCCAGGAAATAGAACAGATGAGAAGGGGAAGGGGGGAGGGGGGAGGGGATATCGGTTGGTAAGGTAAAATAAGAAAAGAAATTGAGAGGGAGGCATCGGTGGGAGGGGGGAGGGGACCTGGAGGTAGTGATGTTCTCTGCAGTTTCCACTCTAGTCGTACAGGAGAGAGTGGTTCGAGGCGCCAAGCAGATTTCCACCTCAGGTATAGGAGTAGGGAAGAGAAACCTTTAAAATCATATGGTACCTACTCATGACTTATTGGTCAAATGTTCAACGGTTTGGGGTAGGGGGGTGGGGTGGTAAATGGGGAAAGGGGGGGTGGGTAAAAGGAAAGGAGTTGGGAAACCGATTGGGAGGGTGGATATGGGAGGGTTTAGTACTGTCTCACCAAGAAAACTGTGTTGCCTTGTTGCCCTTATAAATAGTGGGACTCACCCGGGGCGTCACCCCACGAGTGTGGGGACCCCCTCGTGTCCCTTTGGGAGCATGGGGGGGGCCCTTCTCTGGGGGGGACGTGTGGGTGTCTAGAGATGTAGATGGAAGAAATAAATAAGGTTAAAATTCTGACATACAATGTCCGAGGATTAAATTCACCTCAAAAAAGACAAGTAATCTTACGGGAATGTGAACGACTCAAGGCCGGAATAATTTTTCTCCAAGAGACGCATATCACAGGACTCAAAAGTCAAATATATTTAAAAAATATTCCAACATGGTATTATGGGGATTCACCAATTAAAAGATCAAAAGGAGTCGCTATTGGCTTCGGGAAAAAAAATGGTTTTACTATTGAAAAGGTAAAAGCTGACCCAGAAGTGCGTTTTCTCTTCCTTATAGGGACAATACACGATACAAGATATACATTACCAAATATTTATTGCCCTAACAAAAACCCAAAAAAATATTTATGCGGAGAAGTTGTCAGATTTGCTAGATTTCAAGCAGGGTAAATTAATAGTAGCGGGAGACTTCAATTTTTTTTGGATCATAATCCTGATTTTACGTCTACTGTAGCAGACAGAGAAAGAAAACATTTAAGGACGATTAAAAAGAAATTACATGAATTGCAATTGGTAGATGTCTGGAGAATACAGCATCCAGGTATAAAGGACTATACATATTTCTCAACAGTTCATGGAACATATACTAGATTGGACTATATAATGGTGGAACATAGACTACTGGAGGAGATTATAGAGACAGCAATTGAAATATCAACATTTTCAGACCATTCCCCAGTTTCCATGAAGATAAACCTTCATGGAGAGCCCATGGGAAGAGGTACATGGAGAATAAATGAAGAATTACTAGAAGATGATGATATAGTAAAAATTATAACAGATGAGATCGATAAGTATTTTTGGGAAAACGATACCCCTGACCTGTCAAGAGCAACCTCATGGTAGGCGCCCAAATCCGTTATCAGAGGAAAATTAATATCTACAGGAGCGGGTAAGAAGAAGGAAAGAAAAAAAGATATGTTGAAACTGTTAAATGAAATCCATAACTTGGAACAAGGACATAAAAAGCAAATTAATAAAGAAACATATCGGTCCCTGATCCTAAAAAGAGAACAACTAATAGACTGGATGGAAAAGGAAGACAGAAAGGAAATCAATAGGGTAGCAATTGAGAGATTTAAGAAGGGCAATAAAGTAGGAAAATATCTTGCGAATATCCTAAGGAAAAAGAAGACCCTGAATTATATAGAGAAGATAAAAAACGAAAAAGGAGAAATAGAGAATAAAACTATGGAAATAGCACAAGCCTTTGCACAATACTATAGCTCTCTTTATGCAATAAAAAAGCAAGAAACAAATCAACAAGCAGAAAGAAGAAGGAAGAAGACCCAAATCTATTTAGAAAAAGCCAAGTTACCAAATATTAACCCGGAGATATTAAAGGATCTAGAAAAGGGGATAACACAAGACGAGATCAAGATGACACTGAAAGAAACCCCTGCAGGTAAAAGTCCTGGGCCAGACGGGCTCACGATTAAATATTATAAAAAGTTTCAAGATCAATTGATTCCTAGGTTGTCTGAATATATGAATAAAATAGGAGAAGAAGAAGACATCAGAGAAGAGTCACTCCTGGCGCATATTAGTATTATACCCAAAGAAGGAAAAGCTAAAACTAACTGCTCAAGCTACAGGCCCATCGCTTTATTGAATACAGACACTAAGCTATATGCTAAAATATTAGCCACTAGAATAAAAAGATTGATGCCGCTATGGGTAGACCCCAGACATGGGGGTAAGTCACACATGTGTAAGTCACAAGCAAGTCTCAAGTCTTAACCTTCAAGTCATAAGCAAGTCCCAAGTTACTGTGACGAAAAGCAAGCAAGTCAAGTCGAGTCCTTGCTAGAAGTCAAGCAAGTCAAGTCAAGTCATTTATTTTGGTCAAGTCACAAATTAAGTGAAAATACCGGTCTACCCCATTTCCATCCTTTAAATGAGTTAAAAGTCAGTTTTCAGGAAAGGTTTTGTTTTATTTTCAACATTAACAAAACTGCTTAGTGCTTTTTTTCTTGGCATATTAAAGAAACACTTTGAATGCCCAAATAGCAGACAAGGAGCAGAACACTCAGCAATTAAATGGTCAACAAGCCTGAAAATAAGGTGTTGCTTAGTACACTAGTACTTACAGAACTATTTTTAATGTATTATATATATACGGTCCTAACCTAACCCTGTTTAAAACAGTGACACGTTTATCATTCCAGATTAGAATATTACATTAGTGACTCATAGTGACACTTTTTGGGCACCAGTGACACCAATACAGTGACCAGTGCTAAAGTTTGCATTGATTTCAACATGCATGGAGCACTGCAGTACATGCACTTTCACTGGATGTGGACTGTTTAATGAGTTTGTAGTACGCATGGAGCACTTAATTGCAATATGATTTTTATGTAATATTCACATTGAGCACTTTGTACTTCGCACAAGTAATAGTTAATTAGTGAAGGACTCAAGGAGGAACTGGTCTGGGACTGGGGGTCAGTGCAGTGGCCGTCGCAGCGCAGGAGAAAAAAGCACAGAGCCGAGGAGGAGGAGAAAACAAGGAAAGAAGGTTTGTACCTACCTAGGTTTCATAGTTTTAGCATGTGCAATGATATTGATGATTGATTGCATCTGCAATCATATCTGCATCCTGCAATCATCAGTACAGGCCACTGGCCAGGGTCCTGCTAGCTGCTACATCACTAGTGCAGATTTGCAGAAGCTGCAGGTCTGTTTGATGCAGTGCCAAGCAAGCTAATGCTTCCCTGCAAAGTTTGCAGGGAAGTTTTCATTTGCTTGGCACTGCATCAAACAAACCTGCAGCTTCTGCAAATCTGTTTCCTCCTCCTCGGCTCTGTGCTTTTTCTTCTGCGCTGCGACGACCACTGCACTGACCCCCATTCTCAGACCAGTTCCTCCCTGAGTCGTGTGACTGTCCCTGCTCCAGTGCCCCCTCAGTAGAAGAATAATAGTCTGCCATGACTTACTCTATGGCTGCTGGACTGGACTCCACTCAGATTCGGTCAGTCGGCTAGGCTTGGCTGGCTCCTTGGGCAACTTCCAGTTCCTTCTTTCTCCCCCACCGTGAGGCCCGCGACTCATGCTGCTGGCTCTGTACACTTGCACAGAAGCCCAGCACCTCCCTCAGAGATCACTCCGCAGCAGGAGGGGGGCAGCGCAGCGGCCTGGCCGGACGGAATACAGAGACATGTACAGCCTAGGAGGAGAGACTGCAGTGCAGTCATCATCAAATAAAAAAATGTCTGTGGCGGCCGCGAACACTGCAAGCGCCGCTCGCGGACACCTATCCGATCCCCGCCCACAATGTTAGCAAGCTGTATTTGTGCGGGCAGAAGCCGGGACTCGGGGAGCTTTCTTTTGTGGGGGGGGCGGCTTTTGCCTAGGCCAAGACACAGCACTGGTGGTGCCAAGTCATTGCAAGTCATTGCAAGTCAAATAGCCCAAGTCAAAGTCAAGTCGCAAGTCATTAGTGGCAAGTCAAAGTCAAGTCGAGTCATTTATTTAATTTTGTCAAGCAAGTCGCAAGTCCTCAAACAAGTGACTCGAGTCCGACTCGAGTCAAGTCATGTGACTCGAGTCCCCCACCTCTGGTAGACCCGGACCAGACTGGTTTTGTACCTGGGAGAGAAGGAAGGTAACAGTATCAGAACAATCTTGATGTTGAGCAGGAAGAACATCAACACCTACCCAGATCTACTCCTGTCAATTGACGCAGAAAAAGCGTTTGATAGGGTAGACTGGGGATTTATGATGACTACGTTACAACATTTAGGACTGGGTCCTAAAATAATTAAGTGGATCAATAATCTATACAACAGGCCTACGGCAAGAGTAAGGGTAAATGGTAAAATGTCGCCAGTGTTTGAAATGTTTAACGGAACACAGCAAGGCTGTCCGCTCTCACCCCTCCTATATGTATTGTCTTTGGAGCCGTTTTTGGTGACTCTGCGAAATAATCAGGAGATAGAAGGGGTTATGCCCCGTACACACGGTCGGACTTTGTTCGGACATTCCGACAACAAAATCCTAGGATTTTTTCCGATGGATGTTGGCTCAAACTTGTCTTGCATACACACGGTCACACAAGGTTGTCGGAAAATCAGATCGTTCTGAACGCGGTGACGTAAAACACGTACGTCGGAACTATAAACGGGGCAGTGGCCAATAGCTTTCATCTCTTTATATATTCTGAGCATGCCTGGCACTTTGTCCGTCGGATTTGTGTACACACGATCGGAATTTCCGACAACGGATTTTGTTGTCGGAAAATTTTATCTCCTGCTCTCCAACTTTGTGTGTCGGAAAATCCGATGGAAAATGTCCGATGGAGCCCACACACGGTCGGAATATCCGACAACACGCTCCGATCGGACATTTTCCATCGGAAAATCCGACCGTGTGTACGGGGCATTAGAGTTGAGGCAAAAGAACATAAAGTCGTGGCCTATGCCGATGACATCCTAATATACGTGACCAAACCCAGAATGACCCTGTTAAACATCTTGACAGAAATAGATAAATATGGTGAACTCTCAAACTTCAAAATAAACCCCATAAAAACAGAAATATTAAACCTCGGACTAGGGAAAAAAGAGGTCCTGGCCCTTCATAAGGAATTCCCATTTACGTTGGTGAAAGGGGAACTACCCTACCTAGGAATCAAATTAACACCATCACTGGAGAAAATTTATCCTGCAAATTATATCCCATTATTAAATGAGGTTAAAGCAGAACTTAAGAAGATAAGTACACAATCAATTTCTTGGATCAGAAGAGTCAACACGCTTAAAATGATAATATTACCAAAAATATTGATAAAATATATTTGGCAAAATAAAAAGCCGAGAATAAAATTTGCACTAATTTCCAGAAAAAGACAGCACGGGGGTTTGTCAGCACCTGATATTTTTAGGTATTATATAGCAGTAATCTTAGCATGCATGATTGAGTGGCCAAAAGAAAATAAAGAAAAAAAAATGGAACGAGTTAGAAAACACTTTAAGTAAAACCACGCTTCACAAAAACATTTGGATTTCAAACAAATATAGAACACTAGATTCGGATTCTCACGATTTGACTAAAAATGTATTCAGAATTTGGGACGCACTACACCGGAAACAAAAGTGGGCACACAACTCACCGCTAACTGCCCTCACGGGAACAAAGTTTTTTACACCTGGTGAAGATATATTTCGTAGACTTGGAATAAAGAATCCCCAAATTAAAGATATAATTAGAAGGGGGAAGATAAAATCTGCACAAGAATTGGAGATCAAATTCGGTGGGAAACTACGTGAATGGGAACTCTTTCAATTAAATAATTTAGTAAATACATCACCACACCTGTTTAGAGACGAAGAAAGACTAAATCGGATAGAAAAGCTCTGTATAACACCAATGATATTAAAAGGAGGGATTTCGAAAATCCATGAAATCTTGGTGGATCTTGATGGAAAAGGACAGCCCTCCTTCATAGAAAAGTGGGAAAAAGAATTGGAAATAAATTTGGAAGAGAATCAAGTTGAGAAAATGATTGCAGGAGGATATAACCAAGCAGGGGATATGAACACTATTGAGATGAACTACAAATTCCTGGTCAGGTGGTATATGACCCCAGAGAGACTCCATAAAATTAATCAAGACGCATCACCATTATGCTGGAGAAATTGTGGACAAAAAGCCACAATGACACATATTTGGTGGGACTGCCCGAAAATTAGTACATTCTGGCAAGAAGTAATCAATTGTGTAAAAGAAATAACGGGCGAGAAGACCGAAAACAACAGATTGATTCATTTATTTCATGATGCCACCACTCTTAAAAATCAATACATGGAAAAAGTAACGTCAAAATTATAAAAACGCTGCAAAAGGATAGATCCCAAAAAATTGGCTAAATGTGAAGGTCCTGACTTAAGGGAGTGGTTCAGACAAGTAGATTACTACTGCAAAATGGAATTACTAAATTGTAAGGATAAAGGGAGATTAGATAAATTTAAAAATATCTGGAGTGGGTGGAAAAAATGTAAAACCTCGGACAGTTATTGGCAGAAAATGTTGGAAGGAATAGGGCCTTAAGATGAGATAACATCTGGGTGAGGCAGGAATAATTCAATGGTGAGTCAGGGGAGGTGGGTGAAATTAGTGAGGGGGGGGGGAGTAGGTGGGGGGATCAGAACAAGATACATTTTATAGTTTTTCATACAAATAAAAAAAAAAATTTTTTTTTTGTTTGTCTTTTTTGCAACGTAAGATACCACAATGATGTGAATTTGAGAAGAGACATAGTTTGAACGTCAAGTTGAAATAAGTCTCTCAAGAGTGATCACTGAAGTGGAAGAAAAAAAAAAGGGAAAAAGGAAAAAAAAGGATGCGCGACCGCTGTGTATGTGAGATGCGCAACTGCTGTGTGCATGGAGGTATGTCCCCGTGGTGCATATCTGGTTCCCAGAAGCAGTGGCCAGCACACAGGAAGGACATCACGCTCCTCCAGGAAGGTCTCTAACATCCACCAGCTACGTTATGTCATCATGGAAGAGTGGAAGAGGACTCCAGTGGCAAGCTGTGAAGCTCACGTGAACTCCATGCCCAAGGGGGTTAAGGCAGTGCTGGAAAATAATGGTGGCCACACAAAATATTGACACTTTGGGCCCAATTTGGACATTTTCACTTAGGGGTGTACTCACTTTTGTTGCTAGCAGTTTAGACATTAATGGCTGGGTATTGAGTTATTTTGAGGGGACAGCAAATTTACACTGTTATACAAGCTATGCGCTTACTACTTTACATTGTAGCAAAGTTTCATTTCTTCATTGTTGTCACATGAAAAGATATTATAAAATATTTACAAAAATGTGAGGGGTGTACTCATTTTTGTGAGATATTGTATGTCTAAATGATTTGGTCTCAAAACACACACCTATTTCCTGTGTACAGATTCACTTCCGGGCCAATGTATATTGCTTCCTGATTCAGTGTGTGTGTGTATATATAGATATATCTATATCTATCTATATATATCTATCTATAGATGTAGGTTCTTGTGTCCACCAGCAGAGAGAAGTTGGGTAGATGCCACACCCCCAATTCTGGAGGCATAATAATGATCTAGCACAGGGGTCTTCAAAATACGGCCCTCCAGTTTTTCAGGAACTACAATTCCCATCATGCCTAGTCATGTCTGTGAATGTCAGAGTTTTACAATGCCTCATGGGATGTGTAGTTCCACAACAGCTGGAGAGCTGTAGTTTGAAGTAGATTCCTGATCACTCTAGCATGTCTTGAAAAAAGGTGGTTTTTCATGTGCCTTGTATAATGCCCAAGAAATATCGTTTGCAAAATACAAGTGGGTCATAGCACATCTACATTCCAAATTTGGCACTTAAGATGGTCATGCACTATGCAATCTGATTGGCCAATCTCTGTACAACTCGATATTTAGTCAAAATAGGTAATAGGGAGACAAACTTGAAACATTAATTAAAATGATAGGAAATCAAACAGGCACTAAATCTAATTTATTTAAGATCTAACTGATTGCAGGGTATGGTCACCTTTAAAGATCAAGATCTGAAAAAATAAATTTATTGGATTTAGAAACACTTCTCTGTTCTTTGTAATGTATTGAAAGATTTGGGTAAAAAAAAAAACACATTTCAAAGATATATTAGAAGTGATAGAAATGAGATTAGCATCAAAAGGGTTAATTAACTGAGAACACCTACTAATTGCCAAGACACATCCAATGAGATGAAATTAACCAATTGTATTTTGCCTGCTCTATTATCAATGAGAAAACCACAGTTACCCTAGCGACAGTAACAGTTTATATATGCAGGTATTTATTATCGCTATTTGCACTTCAATGTGCGCCAGTTCACACGTTCGATTAATGCCTTCCGGCGCACCAATTAATGTATGAACTGGTGCACTGCCTTCTTCTTAGTAAATCACCCCCACAGTATGCTATTTAGTTATGATTGACTGGCACTGCCAGCCCACCACGAGCCTTAGGGAGGTATAAGAAACTCTGATGTAGTGTAGGCTTTTTATAGGCCAAGATGAATTTTGCGAATTCTGAATTGACCGACTTAGGGAAGGCCAAAGGTACCACTACTGGAGGGGAGTATGGTATATATAAGTATTTTTGTAAAATGGTATTTTTGATAATGTCGTAGTGGCCAAAACATGAGAACCGTTTTGAGTTACATTTTTTAAACAAGGTCTTGGCCAACCTGAGGTGCAATGGGAAGTTGAGGGAGAAGGTATATTTCAGATTGGCAAGAAGGCAAATCCCAAGATATTTAAGAGCTGATGAAGTCCATTTAAATTTAAATGTGGTCCTAAGGTGTTGAATTGAGGGGGGCATAGCAACTCCAATCACTTCAGATTTTTGAAAGTTTATTTTTAAGGAGAAGAGGGCAAGGTATATTTCAAAAGGAGGTTGGGAAGGGATACATGTGGGAATGCGAGGGAGAACAGAAGGTTGTCTGCTTAGGCAGAGACTTTGACGTGAGAATCTTCTATTTTAAGACCGCTGGTGTTAGGGTTGATCCTGACTTTGTGTAAGAAGACTTCTAAAGATAGTACAAATGGGGTGTGTCCAAGATGGCGCAGATAGAGTTCACATAGAGGCTGAGCTCTGCTGGTCCGAAACTGTTAGCCTACTTTTATCAGATGTGGTGAGTCTCCTAGATGTCGGCAATGGCTCCCTTACCTCCCTTGCGCCATTCTTGGGGCATGAAAAGAGGTAAGAGTCAACCTCCTACATGTTGCACAGGGACACCGAGAGGTCAACGGCGAAGAGGGACTACTCCCTGCGTCATATTGGCTCACATGGCCTCGCAGGCGGAGAAATATGGCTCGCAGCCCGTGGCCTCGACAGAGTTTGCTGCGGTCATGCAGGCCATTGCCTCATAACAAACCACCCTGACGGAAAAAATAGACCACCTACAAACCAGTATTGGGTTTATTCATAAAGATCTGGATTCCTTCAGAGAGCGGGTGATGGAGGTTGAACAGAGGGTATCCTCCACAGAGGACATGGTGCGAGACTATACAGTGGATTTTTATATACTTTGAAAATCAAAGTTAAGGCTCTGAAGGCCAGGGCCGAAGATGCAGAAAACCGCAATAGACATAACAATCTGCGGATTGTGGGTCTACCTTTACAGAACAACTCCTGCATCAGCTACTGCTGAATGCAAGGTTCTCTGCCTTCTTTTCTGTGGAATGGACGCACCCTATACCCTCTGCCAGGTCCGGCTGGGGGCCTCTACACGGACCTTCATATTCAAGCTGCTACATTCCAGGGATCGTGATCTGGTCTTGAGGGAGGCCCAAATCCAGGGAGAGCTACGCTATGAGAATGCTAAACTTCTACTGTTCCCTGATTACTCAGTGGAGACCCAATGCTAGCTGAAGTCGTTTGACTCAGTGAGGGCCCAATTTTGAGCCAAAGAGTTAAAGTATAGCATGCTGTTTCCTGCCCGATTGAGAGTGGAAGATGGACAATCGGTCCAGTTCTTTACCTTCTGGAATGATTTCAATGATTCTATCTCTCTCCCTGTATTCTGGGATGCCTTTAAGGCCTTCTCTAGGGGCAGATTTCAGAGCATCATAAGGCGGGTGAAAATGGAAATGAGCATTGATGTGG
Organism: Aquarana catesbeiana; assembly: GCF_042186555.1. NCBI lineage: Eukaryota > Metazoa > Chordata > Amphibia > Anura > Ranidae > Aquarana > Aquarana catesbeiana. Next base: position 140,818,730 of record NC_133329.1, on the reverse strand, counting down.
TGGCTGCGGAGCAGAGGGCCCCCACATTGGAGGCCACTTACGTCAGGACCCACAGACCTACTGGCTCTGCAGGTGGCGCTGAGGGAGGTTGGCCCTCTCTACGCTTCAATTGCCTCTTGGTATGGGTGGACTATCACTTCCTAACTTCCAGCTATATTATTGGGCAGCAGTCATGGTTACCGTTTGGTGGTGGTTCTCTCAGCCTAAGGATAACCCTGCTGTGATCCTGGAGGCTGCCATCGTGGGATCCTATTTGACCCTTAGCAATCTAGTTTTTAGAGGTCCCAAGCTCAACCTGAAATTACATCTCTAATGCGCTCTACAGTACAGGTCTGGTGTTGGGCTAGGGCTAAATATCGTGACCCAGGGACCTTCTCCCCCTACATACATCTATGGGGAAATCCCTCTCTCCCGCACATGCGCACAATCCCAGACCGTAGTATGTGGGCCTCTTGAGGGGTGGTGAACATCGGGCATGTGGTGGTGGAGGGTCGTTTGTGGACATTCTCTGATCTCATGGAAGCTTTCCAGTTGCCCAACTGGATGTTCTTCAGATATCTGCAGCTTCGGCATGCCTTTGGTGGATATTTCCCCTCTGGGATCAGGCTGGAGTCTGACCCTGTGGAAAGCTTGCTGATTTCTGCGGTGCTGGATAAGCCTCTCTCCTCCCTATACCTTCGGCTGTCTATGGCTTATGCTGCTAAGGTGGACAGGTTGTATTCCAAATGGCATGCCGATATCTCAGATCTGGAGATGGATGAATGGGAGAACTGTTTGGGCTCATATGTCACTGCAATGATTTCAGCTAAAGACAGGTTCGTCCAACTAAAGTTTCTCCACAGAGTGCATTATACCCCTCAACATCTGATGACTATTTACCTCTCTGTGTCCTCAGAATGCCCGAGATGCCAGGCCTCGGGGGGCTTCTTTTTTTCCACATGGTGTGGTCTTGTGTGTGCCCGCAGTCATTTTGGACGTAGGTTGCGGCAGATGTTAATTCAGTGTGTGGTTTGACTCTTGAGCCGGACCCAAAAATTCTACTACTACATTTTTTTGATGACTTCCACCTAAATAGATATGTTAAATTTTCATTTGTTATACTTCATTTTATACATGAAGAGAGAAACTCCTTTGTTGGAAATCCTCTCAGCCTCCTCTGGATGCTTTCTGGAGGTCAGCTGTGAACCAGGTGTTGCCTTTGTATAAACTCCTCTACTTAAACCAGAAGTGCCCGAAGAAATTTGACAACATTTGGTCTTGCTTGGATAGACTCATGGGGTACCGGGGCGGCCTGAGTGGCCAACCTGCAGATGTGTTCATGTTGTGAGTTCAACTCCCCTTGTTAGCAGGTATCCTTACCTTGTTGTCTCCTGTATTGGCATTCATGAGTGCACTGTTCATGTCCCAATTTGCCTCTTTCCATGTCTGTCCCCTTCGCCCCCTCCCCATCTCCCCTTCTCCATTTTGAGTGACATGAGAAAGCCAGCTCGATCAAGGTCAATGATGTGGGCTATGTAATGGAGAAGTTGAATTTCTATTACTTTTGTGAGGAGCTTCAGATCTATTTTGAGTAGAGAAATGGGTCGGTAGCTAACACATGAGGAAGGATCTTCACCTTCCATATAGATAACTGTAATGTGTGCACTTAGGGAATCTACAGAAAAGTGGGAATGTTGGGTTAAGGAATTGAGGGTTGTGAGCCAGGAGAGGAGTTGTGTTAGGAAGATTTTGTGATACTGAATTGTGAGGCCAATAGGGTCTGGGGATTCACCGGGTTTCATGGAGGAAATAGTGGAGCTTAGCTCCTCAGGGGAGATGGGAGCATCCAGGCATAGGATGGAATCCTTATCTACCTAAGGGAGGATGGAGGAAGCAATATAAAATGATTTTATCAAGCAAATCCTTAGAGGATGGAACCAAATGTTCAAGATTTGTGTTGTAAAGAGAGAAGTAACAAGACCCAAAAATATTGGCGATTTTCCTAGGATGAGAAGTCGATATCCCCTGTGGTGTTGGAGGGGATGTATTATAGAGCATACTGTTGCCTGAGTGCATTTGCCAGCAGATAATTGCATTTATCTCCTGATTTATAAAAGGTTTTATGGCAGTGGACAAATTCTGTTATGGCTTTGAACGTATAGAGCTTTATGAGCTGGTGTCTTAGAGGCAAGAGACATTTGTGCGTGTCTGAGTCTAGGGTATGTTTATGTATGTTTTCAAGACTGGATATCTGCAATGATTTGTACAGTTTTGACATCACGCTCCTTTTTGATTCTGGTCCCATGTTTAGTTATGCCGTGTACACACGGTCGGATTTTCCAATGGAAAATGTGTGATAGGACCTTGTTGTCGGAAATTCCGTGTGTGTGCTCCATCACACATTTTCCATCGGAATTTCTGACACACAAAGTTTGAGAGCTTGCTATAAAATTTTCCGACAACAAAATCCGTTGTTGGAAATTCCGATCGTGTGTACAAAAATCCGACGCACAAAGTGCCACGCATGCTCAGAATAAATTAAGAGACGAAAGCTATTGGCTACTGCCCCGTTTATAGTCCCGACGTACGTGTTTTACATCACCACGTTTAGAACGATCGGATTTTCCGACAACTTTGTGTGACCGTGTGTATGCAAGACAAGTTTGAGCCAACATCCATCGGAAAAAATCCATGGATTTTGTTGTCGGAATATCAGATCAATGTCCGACCGTGTGTACAGGGCATTAGGATGCCACTAATGCAAGATTTGTTCAGAGTGGGTTAACAGAGAAATAAGTGTCCAGTTGGCTAGAGATGTCAGACAAAATCTGGGGATTGTGGAGAAGGCTGTCATTTAGACACCAGTGCCATGATTTGGGACCCTTGTCCGGGAAGAGGGAAAGTTGTAATAAGAAGGGGCATGGTCTGACCATGTGATAGAGCCTATTTCAGCTTTTTGGACAATGGGGATGTGCCGGATCAGAAACAGGTCAATCTTGGTGTATTTGTGAGTGGGAGAAAAGAAGGTATAATCCGTCATGTCTAAGTGATGGAGTCTCCAGATAATGGCTAGGTGAGCCTCATGGAGCATGGGGAGGATGTGTTTGTGTGTAGAACGGGGCATGTGCCCATCAAAGAGTCAAGTGAGGGATCTAACGGGAAATATTGATTTCTATCCAAGAGAAGACGGCCCTCTGTAAAGTGGGTTATTTTATTTAGGACAAGTTTGAGAAAATTATCTTGATTACAATTGGGACAGTAGATTGTGGCTAATTTTACCTTGGTGGAGCCTATGGTACTTTCAGAAAAAGGTACTTGCCATCTTCTCCTGTACAATAGTCAAAGTGGATCAAAGGATAAGATTTTGAGATCTGAATAGGTCGCCTTTTAGATTTGGTGTCCTTGTTACAACTATAGTAAGAAGTACGGTATTGTCCATCATGGAGAAAGGGGAGTTAGTCTCCTCTAAAGTGAGTTTCCTGTACATAAGCGACATGGGCACGCATTTTCCTGAGGTCTCGCACCAGGAATTTTCTTTTTTCTGGCGTATTCAGTCCTTTTACAGGGAAACTATAATGTGTTCTTCCATGGTGTGTGTGTGTGTGTGTGGTGTGTGTGTGGTGTGTGGGTAGTGTGTGTGTGTGTGTGGGGGGGGGTTGTCAGATTAAACAACCAAAAAAGAAGAAAAAAAGGACAAGACAAGAGTCAGACAAGAAGGGCAGGCAGATGATCTCAAACCATGCAGAGCTTATTACTAATGTTCAGATAAAGGAACACCTGGGTAGCAGTGATCATAACATGATTTCATTTGATGTTAGCTGTAAACAAGAAATACATACGGGAAAGATAAAAACACTTAACTTCAAGAGAGCAAATTTTCCAAGGATGAGGGCTGTTCTCCGGGATTTAGACTGAGAGGGAATATTGGTATCGATAAACACAGAACAGAAATGGGAATTCTTCAAATAGACTGTTTGGGACCTCACTGCAAAGTATATTCCCATGGGCAATAAGTTTAAAAGGCTAAAAAATAAAACCTATGTGGCTCGCGGTCAAAGTTAAAAAAGCTATAAACAATAGGAAAAGAGCTTTTGAAAAATATAAAAATGAAGGAACACTAGTGTCGTTTAAATGTTACAAAGAATTTAACAGAATATGTAAAAAGGAAATCAAGGATGCAAAAATTTAAAACGCGCGACAGATTGCAAAAGATAGTAGGACAAACCTCAAAAAATTCTTTAAATATATTAATAGTAAAAAGGTCAGGTCTGAGCATGTAGGCCATTTACAAAATAATCTAGAGTGGGTGACTGGGGACAAAGAGAAGGCAAATTTATTAAATACTTTCTTCAGCTCTGTGTATACAAAAGAGCATGGGGGAGCTCATGTCCATAATGGGGGTGGTAGTGACACAGCCCCGAATGATCAGCAATGGCTCAAAAGTGATATGGTCCATACACATATATGGACTTGGTGTCATCACTTTGATACATGTCATTTAGTTTTTTCACTGTGGAGTCAAAAAGATGGACTTTTTAGTTTTATTTTGATTATAAGTGGTTTATTGAATGTTTATAATGATTTATACCATGTTTTGATCATCAATGTATTATCTTCACTTATTTTGGGGGATTAGCGCTGCTTTTTATCGTTTACTAATATTGTTGTGTGTATCTCACTTGTAGCAGCAGCTCTCTCTCTTTTTTCTGGGTATTATATTTTCTGGGTATTATATTTAGTTTCATTATCACAGCGCGGTAATTTATTCTATTTGTGGACGTGGTATACCTAGATTTTGCAAAAGCGTTCGATACAGTTCCACACACACAGCTCATGTGTAAGGTAAATTTTACAGGCTTGGAAATATCAGTTTGTAAATGGATAGAAAACTGGCTAAAAGACAGAATTCAGAGAGTAGTGGTTAATGATTCTTACTCTGAATGGTCTAAGGTTATCAGTGGTGTACCACGAGGTTCAGTGCTGGGCCCCTACTTTTTAATATCTTTATAAATGATATTGGGTCTGGGATCAAAAGTAACATTTCTGTCTTTGCAGATGACACAAGCTATGCAGTGGAATAATGTCCTTACAGGTTGTCTCCAATTTACAAGCCGACCTCAATGCACTGTCTAATTGGGCGACTATGTGGCAGATGAGGTTTAATATTGAGAAATGTAAAGTTCTGCACTTGGGGGCTAAGGATATGCATGCATCATACATGCTAGGGGGAGTACAACTGGGGGAATCCATAGTGGAGAAGGATCTGGGGGTTTTGGTAGATAATAAGCTCAATAATAGCATGCAATGCCAAAGCGAGTAAAGTCCTTTCTTGTATTAAGAGAGGTATGGACTCCAGAGAGCGAGATATAATTTTGCCCCTGTTCAAATCATTAGTAAAACCTCATCTGGAATATGCAGTTCAGTTTTGGGCCCCAGTTCTCAAAAAGGATATCGGGGAACTGGATAAAGTGCAGAGAAGGGCAACCAAACTGATAAGAGGCATCGAGGAGCTCAGCTATGAGGAAAGATTAGAGGAACTGATTTTATTCACTCTTGAGAAGAGGACAATAAGGGGGGATATGATCAACATGTTCAAATATATAAGGGGTCCATATAGTGAACTTGGTGTTGAGTTATTCTCTTTATGGCCAACACAGAGGACACGGGGGCACTCTTTACGTCTAGAGGAAAAGAGATTTCATCTCCAAATACGGAAAGGTTTCTTCACAGTAAGAGCTGTGAAAATGTGGAATAGACTCCCGCCAGAGGTGGTTCTGGCCAATTCAGTAGATTGCTTTAAGAAAGGCCCGGATACTTTCCTAAATGTACATAATATAACTGGGTACTAACATTTATAGGTAAAGTTGATCCAGGGAAAATCCGATTGCCTCTCGGGGGATCAGGAAGGAATTTTTTCCTCTGCTGTAGCAAATTGGAGCATGCTCTGCTGGGGTTTTTTGCCTTCCTCTGGATCAACTGTGGGTATAGAATTGGGTATATTGGATTGTACAATATTTTTTATTGTATTCATTTTTTTTATTTTTATGGTTGAACTGGATGGACTTGTGTCTTTTTTCAACCTGACTAACTATGTCACTATGACAGGCTACACGCTCAGACCATCATGCCTGTAGAATTAGCTGATGCTGTAACAGCTTTTCCTGAATGTCTCCCCATTGTCTGTGATGTAATTTCCTTGCGTTCCACACTGGTTCCCATTGGCTTCCTGGTGGCCACAGGATGCGGTGCGGACCCTTCACCATCACAGCCATGCATGGGTGTCATTTTCGGACACTAGGTGTCACCTGGACTACCAGATTACAGATGAGCTCATGTTTTATCTTCATCTTGTGAGTGATTTTATGTACCTTGCCATTAAAACCCTGCTTTTAATACTGCACTTAGGTGGGGCTTCCTGTGTTTTCCCCCTTCTATTCTATATATACAGGGTTGGATTTTAAGCAGTTCTCACATCTCCAAAGAGGACCAGCTAGTGGTCTTAAGAAACAACTTGTTTACAATTATTGGCCAGAGAGGGAACACTTTGACACAGTCGGACAGCTTGAGCACACTGTTTATTGCAATGTATGCAAACCAAGAATACCTGTTTTTTTTTTACAAATGTAGCATTAGCTTAGAATTGCATGTTCATCTGCGCCACTTTGACCCTGTGAATTTTCCAGCCCTCCTGACATTCTAGGTTCAGACATGCTGTATGTACCTTTAAGTAATACACAGACACAATGCAGGTTGATTAGCTCTCTCTGATTTTACTCATTCAAAGAGTGGGTTGTGTAACTCCAAAACTTAGTTGAAAAGGTCCCCTGAGACAAAGAAAGAACAACTTGGAATCACAGATATAAAATAGCAATACACATAGAAGCAGACAATAAAGGAATGAATGAATATCTAAGGAAAACTAAGTACTTGCTGTATATACTATCACTGCTAAACAGGGGACTCCAGGATGGCCTATTACAGTGCCTTGAAAAAGTATTCACACCCCTTGACATTTTCCACATTTTGTCATGTTACAACCAAAAACGTAAATGTATTTTATTGGTGTAATGTAATAGACCAACACAAAGTGGCACATAATTGTAAAGTGGAAGGAAAATTATAAATGGTTTTCAAATTTTTTTACAAATAAATATGTGAAAAGTGTGGCGTGCATTTGTATTCACCCCCCTTTACTCTGATACCCCTAACTAAAATCTAGTGGAACAAATTGTCTTCAGAAGTCACCTAATTTGTAAATAGAGTCCACCTGTGTGTAATTTAATCTCAGTATAAATACAGCTGTTCTGTGAAGCTCTCAGAGGTTTGTTAGAGAACCTTAGTGAACAAACAGCATCACAAAGGCCAAAGAACACACCAGACAGGTCAGGGATAAAGTTGTGGAGAGGTTTAAAGCAGGGTTCGTTTATGAAACAATATCCCGCACTTTGAACATCTCACGGAGCACTGTTCAATCCATCATCCTATAATGCAGTGGTCATCAACCCTGTCCTCAGGGCCCACTAACAGGCCAGGTTTTATGTATTACCTTGGGGAGATGCAGACTAGAATACTGCAATAACTGAGCAGCAAAAGATACCACCTGTGATGTATTTCAGTTATCTTGCAAACCTGGCCTGTTAGTGGGCCCTGAGGACAGGGTTGATGACTACTGCTATAATGGAAAGCGTATGGCCTAACTTCAAACCTACCAAGACATGGCCATCCACCTAAACTGATAGGCTGGACAAGGAGAACTTTCATCGGAGAAGCAGCCAAGAGGCCCATGGTAACTCTGGAAGAGCTGCAGAGATCCACAGCTCAGGTGGGAGAATCTGTCCACAGGACAACTATTAGTCGTGCACTCCACAAATCTGGCCTTAATGTAGGAGTGGCATGAAGAAAGCCATTGTTGAAAGAAAGCCATAAGAAGTGCCGTTTGCAGTTTGCGAAAAGCCATGTGGGGGACACAGCAAACATGTGGAAGAAGGTGCTCTGCTTAGATGAGAACTTTTGGCCTAAAAACAAAATGCTATCTGTGGCAAAAACTAACACTGCACATCACCCTGAACACACCATCCCCACTGTGAAACATGGTGGTGGCAGCATCATGTTGTGGGGATGCTTTTCTTCAGCAGGGCCAGGGAAATTGGTCAGAGTTGATGGGAAGATGGATGAAGCCAAATACAGGGCAATCTTAGAAGAAAACCTGTTAGAGTTTACAAAAGACTTGAAACTGGGACAGAGGTTCGCCTTCCAGCAGGGCAACGACCCTAAACATGCAGTCAGAGCTACAATGGAATGCTTGAGATCAAAGCATATTCATTTGTTACAATGGCCAAGTCAAAGTCCAAACCTAAATCCAATTGAGAATCTGTGGCAAGACTTGAAAATTGCTGTTCACAGATGCTCTCCATCCAGCCTGACAGAGTTTGAGCTATTTTGCAAAGAAGAATGGGCAAAAATGTCACTCTCTAGATATGCGAAGCTGGTAGAGACATCCCCAAAAGGACTTACAGCTGTAATTGCAGAGAAAGGTGGTTCTACAAAGTATTGACTCAGGGGGGCTGAATACAATTGCATGCCACACTTTTCACAAATTTGTTTGTAAAACATTTTGAAAACCATTTATCATTTTCCTTCCACGTTGCAATCCTGTGCCACTTTGTGTGGGTCTATCACATAAAATCCCAATAAAATACATTTACGTTTTTGGTTGTAACATGACAAAATTTGGAAAATTTCAAGGGGTATGAATACTTTTTCAAGGCAATGTATACCTTTAATCCTAATGAAGGACTGGGTAATCTAGATCTTAGGCTTGTGTCCCTTTAAATAGCAATAGGATAGCAGTGTCCTGAATGCAAGGCCTTGCAATCATCTTCACTGGTAAGTTGGAGCTCATAGAACAAGAATCCTCAGTGTGGCACAGTGATGTGTAATCAAAGCAAGCAGTTGTGTCTGGCTAGTTGTAATCCTTAGGATAATTCCAGGTTTAAGGTGTCTGTATACAGTGTTCTGTGAACTAGGATCAAGCAGAGATTGTATTGGTGGGCGGATGCCCTCTCATCAAACTGAAGAACAGCATAGGAACCTCCTGAAGAGTGATCCAAGTTGGTGCATCCTTCTGCAGAATGGGTGGAGATGCTGGACTGACTGCTGAGACCGCGAGTCGTCTGATTTGGCTGGTTACAGCGACGATGCAGTGATACCCTTTGTGTAGCAATCGGCGTTGGACCCGCCTGGGTCGGAGCTGGGATCGCCCTATTGCTGCATGGTAGGCCGCAGTCCTCTCGCACAGCAGCAGAGGGGTGTTTACTTGATAGAACCCAGGAAGCCAAAGACTTGGACCTAATCGGCTGACCCTTTTTAAAGCCTCTCCCGGAGTTCTCTCTCTGGAGCAGATGGCATGCTGGGATGTGTAGTCCAGAGATAGTTCTGCAGATCCAGGATGTCTGTTAAGGAGACTACAGTCCCCACACTGCTCTCTGCTGGGCTCAGGAAGATGATACAAGTATTTTTTAAGCCCAGCACTAGAGGAACACAGAGATGGTCTAAGAAAGGAGAGGGGAGTCTGCAGTGCCAGATAACTGTAGTCTGCTGTCGGTTACACAAAGGTTCACTAGAAATATGTATCATTATTATTCACGATTTATATAGCGCCAACAGTTTACACAGTGCTTTACAATGTAGAGGGGGGCAGCACAATAACAGTACAGTTCGATACAGAAGGGACAGGAGGGCCCTGCTCGTAGAGCTTATATTCTAAAGGGAGGGGGTGGTGGAACAAAAGGTAATAGATGCAGGGAATGATTTGATGGGGGGTGGCTCGGGGGCAGTTGTTAGGTGGGTATGGGATAGGCTTCCCTGAATAAGTGAGTTTTCAGGGATCTTCTAAAGGTAGACAGGTTAGGGGCTGGTCGGATATACTGGGGCAGGGAATTCCAGAGGATGGGAGAGGCTCTGAAGAAGTCCTGAAGGCGAGCATGAGAGGTGGTAATAAGGGAGCTAGAGAGCAGGAGGTCCTGGGAGGAGCGGAGGGGACGATTAGGGCGATATCTGCAGATGAGGTTGGTGATGTAGCTGGGGGTGATGTTGTGGATGGCCTTGTATGTTGTGGTTAGTATTTTGAATTTTATACGGTGGGGTAGGGGAAGCCAGTGAAGGGATTGGCAGAGAGGGGCAGATCGATTAGTGAGGTGTATTAGTCTAGCAGCAGCATTCATAACAGACAGAAGGGGGGATAGCCTGCATAATGTAAAGATGTATAACCGTGTGTACAGGGTTAATTCAGAATTTTCATTGTGCACAACTCTGATGGACCCAAAGCAGGTCCAGACAATGCTAGTGGGACAGAAAAGATAAACCATCATATTGCAATGTTTTCAGAGCCTGCAGGAACACATACACATGCATAATGTTTTGCAAAATGACAGTCATTTTTTAGCAGTTGTTTCAAGGTATGTATTTCAACCACTGAGCTGACATACACACCTTATTTTATAAAGTTTCCCTGTACAAAAAGTTTCCCAGCATGGAACTCTGTCAGCCCCTAAGCCAATCTCAGCTACTTCAACCTTGGCTGTCAATCATTCTGTAACTTTCTGCATTTCAATTGTCCATATGCAGACTTCCCATACTTTCTGAAGCATGAAATCACCTAGCTGAATAAATCAGAAATAAAATTCCTATCTGTCTTCTAATACATCCACTTAATATGAAAATATTACGCACATCACAATGACTGAGAAGAGAATAATTTTTATTCTCATTTTCACCTTATAGGAAACTATCACTAAATTACATAGTATGTTAATTAATGTGACATGGTGTAAAAAATGGCTATTTTGAATTGCTGTGAAAGAAACATGGTCTACATTAGGTCCTGTGTATATGCTTTCCTTTATATTTTACACAGTAGGAATGAGTTATTGTAGAATTTTTCACAATTCTCAGACCAAGAGGTTTGGGAGCCCAAAGCAGCACTGACATATAAAATACACCAGCTCTTAATTGTTCAAGTGATCAGTGATTGCCAGACATGACAGTTTAATAAAGTTTATTTATCATCACTAACACCAAATTTCTTTTGTGGTGTGCAGGTGAATAATATACAGTGTTTTGGTTAGAATGGACTTTGTTGTTTTATTATAATTGCCAAAGTGCACTTATCAGTACTAGTGCCAAGCCATTTCCATTGTGTGAAGCACATAAAATAATGTTTAACATGATCCTTGCTGTTTTATTATAAAGGACTGACTGCACCTGTAGCAGGGTGGAGTGTCCAATTTGAGAGAATGTCCCACCTTTAAAAGTGATGGGAGCTATCACTCAAGTCATATTTTCAGGAGGTGTTTAAGGGAGGAGTTGAAGCGGGTAAAGTTTGGTAGCTTCAAGATGAAAGATGTAGCTCACGAAAAGTGTATTCTTGCTTTCCCTATGGGGATTGTTTAACAGCTGGTCTCCTATAGAGGGGGAAGCTGGGATGGAGACGCATGATTGAAACTACAGCAGAGAATAATGCAAGACACTTTTGTAAGTACCACAACATCCAACACTGTTAAGCTAAGGTGAATTGAGCTTTTGACTAGGGATGAGCCGAACACCACCCAAGCATGTGAAAAAGACAAAAAATTTGTGCGAACACGCAAACATCGTTAAAGTCTATGGGACACAACGTAAAAAATCAAAAGTGTTAATTTTAAAGGCTTATATGCAAGTTATTGCCATAAAAAGTGTTTGGGGGCTAGGGTACTGCCCCAGGGAACAGCGTTTTTTTTCAGGATCAGTGATTTTAATAATGCTTAAAGTGAAACAATAAAAATGAAATTTTCCTTTAAATATCGTGCCTGGGGGGTCCCCTTAGTCTGCCAGTAAAGTAGTGCCTCTTTCCCATGTTTATAACAGTTCTGCAGCATAATGACATTTCTAAAGCAAAAAATTTCATTGACAATTGTATTGTCGGATCCAGGCAATATACATAATGTATTGTTGGATCCCGGCAATATACATAAAAAATATTTGAAAAAAAAGGCGTGGGTCCCCCCCCAGTCCATTACCAGGCCCTTTGCATCTGGTATGGATATTAAGGGGAACTCCATGCCAAAATGAAAAAAAAAATGGCGTGGGTCCCCCCCAAAATCTATACCAGACCCTTATCCGAGCATGCAACCTGGCAGGCCGCAGAAAAGGGGGGGATGAGAGAGTTCCCCCTCCTCCTGAACCGTACCAGGCCACATGCCCTCAACATGGTGCTTTGGGGTCCATGTTGATGGGGACAAGGGCCTCATCCCCACAACCCTTGCCCGGTGCTTGTGGGGGTCTGCAGAAGGGGGGCTAATCGGAATCTGGAAGCCCCCAGATCCTGGCCCCCCTATGTGATTGGGTATGGGGTACATTGTACCCCTACCCATTCACCGAAAAAGTGTCAAAAAAGTAAAAACGACAGAAGACAGTTTTTGACAATGCCTTTATTAAAAAAAAGATGTAAATCCATTGTCAATCATGGCGCCGACAGTCCAGAGGAAAAAAAACGGAAAAACTCCACCTCCACCTGCATTGACTGAATATAGAGTCTACACTGAAAATATAGGCTACACTGAATACAGAGTATATATACTGTATATATATATATATATATATATATATATATATATATATATATATATATATATATATATATATATCAAATACACTGCCACTAACTAATCTGCCTCCTTAATCTAGCTCAAACTATCTTTGTCCACACACTATACACGGACGCTATGTATGCAGCCTTATATAGTGTGGGGCGTGGACTTAGTCCCCCTGAGCCATGATTGGTCAAGGGCACCATGCCTTTGGCCAATTATGGCTCCATCAGCAGAGCGTGCTGTGATTGGCCAAAGCATGCGGGTCAGGTGCATGCTTTGGCTAATCATCATACAGCAATGCACTGCGACCTCGCAGTGCATTATGGGGCGTTCCGCGGTGCTCGAATTTCCCGCGAACGCCCCATATGTTCGGTTCGATTTAGAACAAATGAAAACCGATGTTCAACTCAAACTTACGTTCGGCTCGAACTACGGGCTCATCCCTACTTTTGACCATATTTTTTTTTATTTTTTTTTTTTTGAGAAATCTATGTATGCAAATAATTGTTTTCTTAAAGTGTTTGTAAATGATCACCTTGTAAAACAACCCATTCAGTTTAAAACAGAAATGAAAGGCAAACCATTTGTGTATCGGTATATAAAAAGACATTATAAACACCTTTTTTCGCTTTTTTTAGAAGTGATCACATAAATTCTGTTCCCTCTGTTCTCAGCTGCATGAGAGCTGGAGGGAGAAGAAACAACAGCACCCTGAGCTTCCCAGTGAAATGCAGTGCAGGGGAGGCGTGTCAGAACAAGTCTGGTCATTGGAGGAGAGCAAGCTGAGTTCACAGCAAAGCTAGAGAACTGACCACGGTGTGTTCTCCTGCTTAGTGTGGTTAGAATTTAATAGAAAAGCAGAGGGACTGGCAGGAACATCAGGTATTTCACACAAAGGAAGCAATATAAAATGAACAGGATACTTTTTCATACAAGTACATGGATCAGCAGGCACATATCAGGAATATGGGTTAACAAACAATTTAATGTGTGTCTCTGTGATGTGTTGGAACTGTCAGCATGAGTAAGCATACTTTGGCTTTGTGAGAATCCCTATGCAGCTGCAAGGGAGATGTTCATGCTGCTGCTATCAATGCTGGACTGTGTCCTTATTCTTGGTGCAGTCAATACCTAGGAAAGTTTGGAAATTGAAACCGAATTAGTTAAGAATGAGTGGTGGCCTAGGGGAGGAGGGTCTGTCTGCTTGGTAGTGGGAAGTAAGGTTTTCCCTGGGTGCACGTACCTGGCAACCTGGGCACTATGTGTAATATGGACGAGGTCTGAAACCAATGGAAACATAAAGGCATCTCGTAAGTGTATGAATGAGTGTTTTCTGTCATGGTATAGGACCAAAATGAGTGGAAACCTGAAAAGTGGTGAACCAGAGGTATGGCTACTGGGGTCTTGGACTCACCATCACCTAAAATTGGATTGTAGGCCTCAGCGTGGGAACTTGATTAACAACCTGTAGCAAAGGGGTGCTACATGCCTGTAGACACCAGTACCAGGAATTACAGATTGTTAGTCAATGCATAGGGATACCTCTTTCAAATTCAAAGAATATATATGAATGTTACTGCAAACGTAAAGAAACTTAAACCCTCTCCTCCATCCTGTGCTTGGCACCTTCGGTGCCTAAACTTACATTTAGCACTGAACATTCACACCTACAGTACGAGTGATTCGCGTTTTAGGCCTCAAGCAATGCATTATACTGAGGCATGAGACATATACTTTCTTCCCCTATACCTGGAGGTACTAGTAACTAACTTAGTGACTACAGAAATGGGAATGGTTGGGTAGTGGCTCTAAAAGTAAGAGTAGGCACCAGAGGGTGCTCAGCATAGGGTATGGCAGAATAAGGACAAATGTGACCCACCACAACTAGCACTGACATGCCTTGATCCCTAATACATAAGTACAGTATATGGAAGAAAGAGGGGATAGTGGGACTTTGCATGAGGCATGTCTATGTGGTAAATATAAAATAAAAAAATGAAAATGAAATAATTAAATACAAATTAATATAATGTAATATCACAATTATGCGATTCATTGCATGATTGTTAGAAAATGGATCGCATGATTGTGGTATCACATTATATTAATTTGTATTTAATTATATATTATTTCATTTTCATTTTTTTATTTTATATTTACCCCATAGACATGCCTCATGCAAAGTCCCACTATCCCCTCTTTTTTCCATATACTTAGCATAGTGTAGTTGGGGCATTTTTAGATTTATGTTTTTATGACAGCAGGATATTGTTCAAATAATATAAGCAGCTTTTGAAAAAACTAAATACAAATAAATTACTTTTAAAAGTGAAATCATCAAATACGGAGCCCAGAACCTGCCTCAACTCCATTACGACAACTCAAAGCTCAGTTTACTCTAAGTAGCATCTGTTGAATCAAAGGGATTTTTATCTTCACTTGGATGTGTTCAGCTTTCACATATGAAAGACAGGAGTGGGGAAATAGTAAAAAGTTTTATTTTTTATTTCAGCTCAAAGTGTTTCTTATCCACGTAATTCGTTTAGGGGACTGCTTCCCATATTCCACATCTTTGATTACCTGTGTCTCTACCCACGTTATTTATGTAAGTGACTTCTTACTATATTCTATATATTTGATTACTTGTGCCGCTGTATGTATGTAGAGTCCTTTATCTTTTGCAGAGCAAAGCTACCAGCACAATATTCCATTCACATTCGACAATTCATCAATCCTTTGAATGACTGTCCCCTCTACCATGAAGGTCTCTTGAGCCCCCTAGGGAAAGAGAGCCTTCAATGATGGGGGCATGGCCAGGTGCGGGACAAGGGGGCTGAGTGGTCACCAAGGATTGGTTGTTAGGGGGGGGATGGGCTGGGCCTGAGCTCTGTAAAAGTCATGCCCCAGGGGATTCTGGGTCTTTCAGGAAACATGGTTGGAAGAACTGGAACTGACCCTGTCCCTCAGCCATGGATACCGAGCTCCTTTTGGCCAGGGTCCACGAACTGGCTCTGCAAGGTCAGGCTGACTGGCTCTTCGCTCTCCTCTCCCCTGAGATGGCTCCCTCTACTCCCCCCTCCACCTGAGGACTCAGCTGTGGGGTCCTTGGCTCCCAGGGCCCAGAGGAGGGCTCGCCCTCCTTCTTATTTGAGTCCCAGTCCTTCCAGGGCCTCTTACATGCCTCCCCTCCCTTCCTGCTCCCCCAAAGGCACTGCTGATCCAGGTGCTGTCCCTTCCCCTCCTGGGAGGCCCAGCACCTCTGCCCGTCATCGCCGGGGTCCCGCCTGGTGGGCTTCCCCCCTGCCAGTATCTGCCTCGGCCCGGGTCTCCTCCCGCTATCCCCGCTCGCGGAGCCCCAGAGCCGCGATTCGATCCACTCGGGCACCTCCTGCTGCTTCTTCCCCTGGCTGTCTCCCTGCACCCAGCTGGGCGGAGCTGCACACTTGCGGGTGCCCGTTGCTGCCGTACTTGATCCCGCCCCCGCTCTCCCAGCATGCGGGGGGGGGTGGCGGCTGGCGGAGTTCCACGCTGTTCTGTCCGAGTGTCCTCTGCCAGGTCTGGGCGTCCGCTTAGACACCGCCAGGGAGTTTCTTCTGCTCCCTCTCCAGCTGCCCAGTCACATCTCCCTGCTGGCGGTTCCGCCGCTCTTCCTGCATCAGCGCTGCTGCCCCCTGTGGCTCCTTCTCTCCCTGCGCCCGGCTGGGCTGGAGATTTAAATATACCACTGAACTATGCTCAGTCTGTCATGTCATGTCAGAATCTCCCTGTGCCCACCAGGGTGGGAGATTTAAATGTGCCAATGAACTCTGCTCAGCATGTCATGTCAGTTCCGAATCTCCCTGCGCCCGGCAGGGTGGGAGATTCAAATGTACCAGCGAACTCTGCTCAGCCTGTGATGTCAGTTTGGAATCTCCCGGCACCCGGCTGGGTGGGAGATCAGTATTCTTCCCAGGTTGCCCACCCAGCACTTTTGTCTCCTGACTGCCAAGGTCTCCCTGCTCCCGGCTGGGCGGGAGACGGCCACTCCACACCTGCCACCCACCCGTTCCAGCTGACTTTTGCCCACCAGCATCTCCCTGCGCCCAGCAGGGCGGGAAATTATCACTCTGCTCCGGTCTCCCTCCCCTCACCGCGGACTCCAGTATACCCGCACCTCTATGCACCCGGCTGGGCGGGAGGTTCCCGCAGGCTGCCCGCCATCACAACCCAGCCTCGTCTCCCTGCACCATGCAGGGTGGGAGACTCCTACTCCAGTCCCAGGATGTCAGCTGCACCCGCTCCGGGTTATCCATCTGGAGTCAACGGGTGCTCTTGTTGCTGCTCAGCTGCTGTTCTTGGCCTTCCGGACTCCTCAGGGTCGGTGGTCGGCCCCTGGATGTCTCCTTCCGTCATCACCCTCCTGCCTCGCCAGGTGCCACAGTTCCTCCAGGAGATGGACGTCTCTGGCCCCTGCCTACCGTGGTCGATCCTGCACCAGATATTGTGCCTGGACCTGCTGCTGGCCGGCCTTCGTCAGCTCTGCCTCCACACATCAGTGAGTATGACTGTGATTTAATCTGGGGTAGGTCCAATGACGTTTCTGTATCGGGCCCGCCAGATGAACGCATAGCGACGGTCATCAAATCTGTCCTGTCCAGTATGGGAGTATCAGGTCCGGTGGCTAGTTTGCTCCCAGTCTCCAGTGGTGCTTTGTGGGTGGTTTCGCCTACTGGTACGCACCTGACGGAGGAGGTAAAGAACAAGATATGACGTCGCAAATGTATTGACCTTCTCGCTCTGGTCCCGCCTGACAGGGAGACGATTGACAAATCTTGTCGTGTTGATGTCGTGGTGCAGGGCGACAAACCAAAACAGCTTCCTAGGACATTCGGGAACTGGCTGCAAGGGTTCTGCGCTTACGCGGGCATGCTTTGTGAGCGGTTCCCGGAGTTGGCCGCATCTCTCTTTTGCTACTTAGACCTTATTTGGGGTGCCTATAAGGTTTACGGGGCCAGTGTTGGTTTCACTACGACACCCAGTTTCGCCAAAAAATGGCGGCACGTAAGGAGCTTCGTTTTGATTGCCAAGATGGCAGCCTGTGGTTATTGCTTATGTGCCCCCACAGGCCTTCGTCCTTTCAGTCCCTGGCCGGCACTCCAGCTGGAGCGTGGGCTGCTCCAAAAAAGTGTATTTGCTGGATGTTCAATGAGAGCCACTGCAAATGGTACACCATGTACCGTTTTAAGCACGAGTGCACCAGTTGCGGGGGTACTCACCCCACCAGCCGGTGCTCCTGGAAGGGAAAACAACCACTCTCCAGGCCAGGAGCCAAGCCTGACCTTTCTAAACCAGAGGACGCCAGTGAACGTCTTAGAGATGCTTCCCTGGCTAGACCAGTACCCCCTTCATAGGGAGGCCTTGATCTTGAGAGATGGCTTGGATCGTGGTTTTTGGATACCCTTCACTCCTTCAGATGTGCCTACCATGGCGCCTAATTTGAAATCCGCAGTTGAATTTGAGTCCGTCGTGGCCGAGAAGCTTCAGAAGGAGCTGGAGTTGGGGCATATGGCAGGCCCATTTGATCTTCCCCCTTTCCACAACCTGAGGGTGTCCCTCCTTGTTGTGGTCCCGAAAAAGGCAGAGGGAAGATTTCGCCTTATTCACCACTTATCCTACGCTTCTGGCTCCTCGGTCAACGACGGCATCGATAAGGAGGAATCCAGGGTCCACTACGCCTCTTTCGACAAGGCACTTCAACTGATTAGGGCTGCTGGTCAGTCGGCTTCGTTGGCAAAGGCGGACATTGAGTCCGCCTTCCGCCTCCTCCCGATCCACCCGGAGTGTTTCCACCTCCTGGGCTGCTACTTTCAGGGAAGCTACTTTTTTGACATGTGCCTCCCTATGGGCTGTGCCATCTCGTGTTATTTCTTTGAGCTCTTCAGTAGCTTCCTTGAATGGGTAGTTGCCCAGGTGGCTGGTTTTCAGTCCATACTACATTACTTAGACGACTTTCTCTTTGTAGGCCCAGCGGACAGTGGTCGGTGTCAGTATCTCCTCTCTGATTTTCAGGACACCTGCGGAAGGTTTGCCATTCCACTGTCCCCTGACAAGACCGAGGGCCCGGTGATGGTTTTAGCCTTTTTGGGCGTGGAAATAGACATGGTGGCGATGGTTTTTCGGTTTCCCAGCGACAAGCTGGCCAGGCTCCTCTCCCTGGTCTGCTTGGCGAGAGGGGCCAAAAAACTGCAATTGATTAAAACAACTTCAGTCGTTGCTGGGTCACTTGGTCTTTGCCTGCAAAGTCATCTGCATGGGGAGGGCTTTCTGTAGACGCCTGGCATGGGCCATGAAAGGGGTGGCTGCCCCCCACCACTATGTCTGTATCACCAAGCCCATGCAAGATGACTTGGGGATATGGCTATCCTTTCTCCAGTCCTACAATGGCCAGTCTTGTTGGCTGCGGGAGGAGGTACTGAATTCACAGCTGGAGCTATACACTGATGCGGCAGGCTCCTGTGGTTTCGGCGCCTTCTTCCAAGGGGAGTGGTCTGCCGAGTGTTGGCTGGCCTCATGGGCCCACATAGATTTTTTGCACAATCTCACCCTTCTGGAGCTCTTCCCGATCATTGTCGCCATTGAGCTTTGGGGCGAACTGTTGTGCAACCACCAAGTAGTTTTCTGTTCTGACAACATGAGCGTGGTGCAAGTGGTTAACAAACAGTCAGCTAGTTCTCCTCCGGTCATATCATTACTCCCTTTTTTGGTTTTAAAGTGTTTGCAGTTTAACATTTGTTTTAGGGCCAGACATGTCCCCGGGACTGCTAACGTTATCACTGATGCTCTCTCCCGTCTACAGCTCAATCGCTTTCGCTCCCTGGCCCCGTCAGCTTTCCTGGAGGGCCTCCCTTGTCCGACCCACTTGTAGAACCTTGTTTAC
This sequence comes from Aquarana catesbeiana, assembly GCF_042186555.1. NCBI lineage: Eukaryota > Metazoa > Chordata > Amphibia > Anura > Ranidae > Aquarana > Aquarana catesbeiana. The sequence continues at coordinate 140,799,206 of NC_133329.1, read as the reverse complement.
GATGTCTGCTAGACCTCCTCCAGGCATCGCTGTCCCCGCGGACGTGGGCATCGTACTGTCATGTGTGGGACGAATGGGTCCAAGTGTCGGGCGGTGAGTTTTCAATCTCTTCTTCACATGACAGACGCATGGCTTTGTTTACTTACCTAGTTTATTTGCTGCAGAAAGGTGTTTCGGGTTCCACAGTTTTCTCTACCATGTCTGCATTGTCCTTTTGGTTTCAGCTCCTTGGGTGGGAAGACATCACGAAAGCATTTCCTGTCCGACGGGTACTGTGGGGTTGGAAACGTGCTACTCATTCTCCCGATTCTCAGCGCCCGGTTTCCCTCCAGATCCTCTCAGGTATCCTTTCCCTGTTGCCATCCGTGTGCTCCTCCATGTGCTCCTCTGTTTGAGACCCTTCTTTTTCGAGTGGCCTTCTCCTGGGCGTTTTTCGGTGCCTTTCGCATCGGCGAACTGGTTTCCAAATCCACGTCCTTGGCGGGCGGCATTCTGACGAAGAATGTTTCCTTCTCGAAGCGCTGCGTGACGGTGTTGTTGCCTACCTCGAAGACTGACGGCTTTGGCAAGGGTAGAAGGGTTGTTCTGTACCCTTGTGGTGGCCCCCTTTTGCCCTGTGTCGCTAGCCTTCCCCTTCCTGTCCACGCGCCCCCCCGTCCCCCACTTTTTTTGTTCATGCTGATTCTTCCTCTCTGAGCAGGTTCCAATTTTTATGGGTTTTCCGTCGTTGCCTCAAAATCATGGGCCTACCTTCGTGTGATTTCGCGACCCACTCTTTTTGCATCGGTACTGCCACCACTGCTTCTGGTATGGGTTTCTCCGATACGGAACTCCAGCGCCTGGGTAGGTGGGAATCGTCTAATTTTTCGTTGTACGTCCTCCCACATCTGTTGTTTTAATTTTCAGGTTGTCACCCGGCTCTAATATGGATAGTTGGCGATTCCTTTGTCTACTGGGCCGCTCGTCGGTCGGAAGTTCGGAGCTACGGGAAGAATTTGGGTTTCGCCTATGATCTCGCCAGGATCCGCTGGCTTGGGCTCCGTGAGTTACGCTGGCCCCAGGCCCTTCCGGAATGTTTGCGAGTGATGTTTTCAAGTGAGACATTGCCCAGTGTTATGCGGTCTTTACCAACTTGATTCTCGTTTGGTCTGAAATCGTGCCTCACTTGATATGGGCTCGGGAGATACCTGGCCCCCACCTGGAACGATTCCGTCGCAAAGTTAACGCCCAGGTCGCCAAGTTTGTTCAGCAGATCGGGGGGTTTGTGATCCGGCTCAAGGATTTGGAGGGTGCTATTGATGATCTGCTGAGATCCGATGGCGTTCACCTCAATGACATTGGATTGGATATCTTTAACCTTGGCCTTCAGCGTGGTGTGGAACAGGCGCTGGCTGTGGTGGGGCACCCGTTGTTCACTGACAGGCGGGTGGCGGTTTCTTGACCTTGCCAGCATAAAATGGCTGTATCGGGCTATGCCCTTGATGAAAATCAGAAGTAGGTGGCCTGTTCAGCACTTATGGTAAGGACAGGCCCCCCCCCCCCTTTTGGATTTGTGTGCTCACAGTACAACTGTGACTGGCACTGCTTGAAAAGTGTTCACATGTTATGTGTTGAATTTAATAAAGCTGTGGCCTTTCCCTTTCCAACCTAATGGTTGTAAGCATGTTTATTTAATGGGGTAAGGGGGCAAGGGGGAAGATTTGTCTATACATCTATGTTACAGTTAATGTACCTGGGCTCATTGTGCCTCAACAGTCATGCTCTGTGGTTCACCCTGCAGCCTCACTATAGGACACAGTAGTGATAAAGAGGCTGGTGAGTGCAGCTGAAGTACCTGGAAAGGTGTTAGATGTGAAGAATCCACCAGCGGATTTGCTCTGCAAGAGAAAGAAGATTCCATGAATGAGTGATGGCACAGATACGAATTACATTTCTGTTCTTGCAGAGTAATTTTTATATTTTTAGTTTGGTGTCAGAAAGTAAAGCAAACCTGTTACTTGGCCCTGTTTGACTTACAGTGCCACAACACAAGCACAGTACACTCAGTCATGAACATAGTTCTCCTGCCTGCTGTGAAAATGCATACTGAAGGTCACTGATAGCTATTGAACAATTGTTCATACCATCACTCAGAAGACAAGCTGTACTTGGCAAGAACAAGTAGAAATAAAACACAATTTGAAGATTTTTATGTGCAGCATTCCTTAGCAATCAAACAGATTTTAGCAAACACTAACCAGAATAAAAGAATACTTTTGATTATTTAGAATCTGCATGTTGAATATCGCTCTTCGCCTTATCAAGGCCAGTATGCCTAAACATATATAGAGTGTATATATTTTTCCACTCACTAGTTAGTATTCCCTCCCTTCTAGCTTAAGTTACTGCCAATGTTCAATGGATGAAAAATACTGGACTACCACTTCAGTGATGAAGCTCTATAACAATATTACAATAAGATTAAATAATGTGTATGGTTGAATTATGGTTAGGCAATCATCATCTCTAAAATATAACGATGCACCAGAATGTTAATTTCACTGTACAAATTCACTATTTTATAAAAGTTTGTGTTGGGACAGTCTGATTGAACAATGTTTCTAAAGCCAACCACACGTCTGATTGCACAGTCTATATATAATCTCCTTTACATTTATCAATATGTATGTAGTGGGCGTGGGGGGGCTTATATAATCCAGTTTATGTCCAATAAGGTATGCCTTGCACTATATACAGTATACAGCGGTACAGTGCTAGGGCCCACTACCTTGGATATAAATTAAATGGATTATTTAGGCTTGCCATATATAAGACTGGGCTGAATTACATAAATCCATAGACTTCCCCATCCTCATCTAAACAGCATGTATAGATGGTTCCCACTCCAGTAAATATTGTATTCTGACAGCCAGTGCTCATGACAGAATACCTGAACAGTGACTGTAGCTGATTGGCTACAGTCATTGTTTGGCTGATATTTTTCCCTGGCTTCTTTGATTGCTCAAAGTTTGTTAGTCTGGGTGGTGTCGGTAGGGACACCCATGGCACAAATTTTGTCCGATTCACAGGAATGGCCAGCTTTAAATCTATGCAGTATATACTATAGTTGTTGATAAAGGATATACTTTAAATTAGTGCCCATTTCCCCACTTAAAGTGGATGTAAACCTGAAAATATTTTTTTTAATGAAGACTTCTACCTGGTACAGTAGAGGATGTCAAGTCATCTGTGCCCAGTCTTGCCAAAAAGAGTTAATCCAGCTCCGAGCAATCCTCTTGTGTTTTTGTAGTAAGATAAAAAATGACACAGATAAGTTTGTCTCCACATCCCCCACTGCTGTGACTGATCTGATTTCTTTATCTCATGAACGAGCAGAGAGCAGAGTGTGTGTTACGATTCCAGCTTCACATCCCTCCTCCTTTCTTCTCCAACTCTCCCAGGATTGGCTGCTCTACACCTCCACATGATTGGGCATGCTGACGTCATGGGGTGCCTTTCCTGGGTTTTGACTGGATGTTACTCATCATGGGGCGTGATCAGTGTGACTGAAGAGTAGGAGAGTGTGGTGGGGAGTCTTGTGACATCACGACTTCACCAATCGAGCTCCGGCAAAGAGACCCACCCACTGATTCCAGAGATTTGCAGGGCTCCTATTTCTGAACTGGGTGACTTTTGCAAGGTAGGGATACATGCAGGAGGCTTGCATGTGTCTATACATTAACACTGTGCCATTAGTTTATACTGGGTGAGTGGTGGGTTTACATCCACTTTAACTTGGGAAGTCCAACAGCAGGAACTAGTCTGACTGTAAGCAATAAAGTAAAAACTCACTTTACAAGGAAAACCCAATTATGTACAAGGAAAAAAGAAAAAAAGGTATGCTTGCTCATGATTTAATTTTTGAGGTCAACACAACTTCATCTAATTTACCAAGCTAAGTGAATATTCTCTTTGCAAAGGAAATTTTTCACTTAGCTTAGTGAAAGAAGTGAAGATGTACTGGCTTCAGTTACAATGTGGGTTTCTGTGTGACTAACACAGAGCTATGGATAGCTGGAATGAGCAGGTCACAGTGGGGTTGATTTACTAAAACTGGAGAGTGCAAAATCTAGTGCAGCTGTGCATGGTAGCTAATCAGCTTCTAACTTCAGCTTTTTGAATGAAGCACTGACAATAAAACCTGGAAGCTGATTGGTTTCTATAAAGAGCTGCACCATATTTTGCACTCTCCACGTTTAGCAAATGAACCCCAATGTGACTGTGGTATGACCTCTTCACAGTTGATTTAATAACATTCCCCAGGTTTTTTGATTTACATCTCACTTCCATCACAAATCCAAAAGAATTAAAAAATGATTGGAATAGCTCACCAATCATTCCTTATTGGATGCTGGTGATAATTGTAAATCCCAAATCATTAGTTTATAGTACAGATACAGCCCAATATTCTAAAGCCAGTAACTCCAAACTGCATTCAGCTGATTAAGGCTAGCCGGCCATAGTCAGTGTAGTGCAGTGGTTTCCAAACTGCTGTCCACAGGACAGATGCAGCCTTTTCTTGCCTTTATCTGGCCCTTGGGGCATTATTTTGCCCACTGATACAAGGAATTATTCCTCCATCTGATACCAACAATGAAACACCATTCCTTTTTGCTGACACCAACAGTGTACATTATCCCTACTACAGGCATACCCCAGGCATACACAATGGGGCTTATTTACTAAAGCTGGAAAGTGCAAAATCAGGCTCACTTCTGCATAGAAACCAATGAGCTTCCAGGTTTTATTACCAAAGCTTAATTGAACAAGCTGGGGTTAGAAGTTCATTGGTTTCTATGCAGCAGTGAGACTGATTTTGCACTTTCCAGCTTTAGTAAATAAACCCCATTGCGTAGTGGGGTATGCCTGTATTGATACCAACAATGAGGTATTATTCCTCCCACATCACTATTGGGGCACTATTCCTATCACTGATACACCAATGGGGCACCCCACTAATACAAACAAAAGGGCACTATTCCTCATCCTGCTGACCACAGGCATTTTGTATTTTTTTTTTTTTACTCCCGGTACCCACCAAGCCTGGGGCATTATCTACTCCCACTGGCCACAGTCTAGCCCGCTAAAGTCTGAAGGACAGTAATCTGGACATTTGTTTAAAAAGTTTTAAAAGTTGTTGAAAAAGTTTGGAGATCCCTGGTGTAGTATATGGAAACCATGGCTTCTATGTAGTGAGGCTTATACAGTAAACTGACAGGATAGTACAAACAGACAGGTTATGGTGAGCTTGACTAAAAGGAACCAAAAGCCCTCTCACTTAAATCGGACTTGTAGTAAAATGCAAGGTTCACTTATAAAGTCTTGGCAAGTGTGTATGCAGAGACCTGGACAGATGAACTTTATCATGTCAAAGTCGGTTTGCTAACTTTTAAAAACCAACAGATACACTTCTTTACCAGTGTTTATAGTGTTTGTACTTTTTTGAATACGATGGCTTATGCCCTTACTATCTGGTATCATTTTGACCTTGCACAGTAAGCTTTTGTGTTCCATTGCCAACAGGAACATTACCTGCATTAGGTTTTTGAATTCTCATCCTGATTGCTCCTGTTTTCTCTCACAGTCCAACAAGATATCCGCAAATTGATTGGATTAATCTTAAATCTGTGCCTGCATACTTGCATGCGGTAATGACATTAGATTATCAGTAAGAGAAACTATTGTGAACATCTAGATGAACTCTGTAAGTCATTGAATATGTGGGTCCTTTATAAATTAATTCAATAAATGCATTCTCTGTTGCTGATTATGCTAAAATCCTTTTCTTAAAAAAAACGTATGAATCAATTACGGTCGGATATCATTAGGAAATCAGTTTTGTGCTTTAATTTTTAATAAGCATTGCAGATTACATATGTTTTTCTTGTCTAATGTTGTGCTTCATTCACACATCAAGCTAAATTACCAGTTTGTTATTTACTTAGGCAGTAAGCACCGATCCCTCTTTCATCCTCAGCAGCGGCATAAGCCAGCCTTGTTAAGTGTCCTCAGTTTCCATGGTTTTGCAATGCTATGTAGTGCAGACAATCCCAATATGATAAGGTAAGAGTCAAAATACCCCCAGATTCATTAAAAGCACTGAAATAGAACATATTAATTCAGCTCCAATTTACAAGTCTGATGCTTTCCACATTTACTTAACAATTGCGTGCTGCAAAAATTAATTAAATGGCACTTGTGGAAAGGTGAGGCCAATGACAAGAGTTTTTGATGGTTAGCATTAGAAGCATTGTCATAAGCCTCCTGAATTTAGCTACAAGGAATTATATAAAAGTCAGTTTACATGTAAATTGAGTGCACTCCTTTGCTGCGTACACACGGTTGGATTTTCCGACGGGAAATGTTCGATGTGAGCTTGTTGTCGGAAAGTTCGACCGTGTGTATGCTTCATCGAACATTTGCTGTCAGAATTTCCGCCAACAAATGTTTGATAGCAGGTTCTCAAATTTTTCGCCAACAAAACTTGTTGTCGGAAAGTCCGATCATGTGTACACAAGTCCGTTGCACAAAAGTTCACGCATGCTCTGAATCAAGCAGAAGGAGCCGCACTGGCTATTGAACTTCCTTTTTCTCGGCTCGTCGTACGTGTTGTACGTCACCACGTTCTCATGTTCGGAATTTTTGGCCGACATTTGTGCGACCGTGTGTATGCAAGACAAGTTTGAGCCAACATCCTTCGAACAAAAATCCACGGTTTTGTTGTCAGAAAATCCGATCGTGTGTACGCGGCATTTGACTTTAGCATAGTGGTAATGTTTCATCAACAGCACTACCTGATCACTGGAATAGGGTTAACGTTAGCAGTTCACAAAATATATTACCTTCTGCCTTGAGTTACCCTTTAAAACTGGGACCAGACAACAAATAGGGGGTGCCACTCAAGGCTCCAGCCAGGTCCTCTACTGTAGTACACTACTAGGAGTGCTGGAGAGGACAGAGCTCACCCCAGCTCTAATGATACAACAGACAAAACATGTCCTATGCAACGCACATCACTGCAAGACCCTGTGGATATGTGAAATGACAGCCTCAGCCCAGGCTCCAGTCAAGCCATGCTTGGCTACAGCCCAGGCTGAGGCTGTCATTTCACATATCCACAGGGTCTTGCAGTGATGTAAGGCGCATAGGGCCTTTTTTGTCTGCTGTACCTGAAAGGTGCCATTATACCTTTAAACTCTAGTCCTGACTATCATCTTATTATCTTTATAATTACCTTACCATCAGCCGATTCCGTTGCTTCATATCCGAATATCTCTATGCATAGGAAACAGCGTACATGAATAACACACACAGCAAAATTGCTTTGTACACTGTTCACATTATTATCCCGGACATGGTGTTAAATAGTGGGTGGCACAGTGGTGTAGTGGATAGCACTCTCGCCTAGCAGTAAGAAGGGTCACTGGTTTGAATCCCAACCAAGACACTTACCTGCTTGGAGTTTGCATGTTCTCCCTGTGCCTGTGTGGGTTTCCTCTGGGTACTCCGGTTTCCTCCCACACTCCAAAGACATGCTGGTAGGTTAGTTGGATCCTGTCTAAATTGTCCCTAGTATGTATGAATGTGAGTTAGGGACCTTAGATTGTAAGTTCCTTGAGGGTAGGGACTGATGTGAATGTACAATGTATATGTAAAGCGCTGCGTAAATTGACAGCGCTATATAAGTACCTGAAATAAATAAATAAATAAATAAAAGGTAGGCGTTACAACCACTGCCCACCAATAAGGGGTACATATTCAAATGACACATCTTCTTTTTAACATACAATCAACCAATCACAGTCATCAACTCTTTATCTAAGCAAACCCATGATTTCACATTATTATTATATCAGATTTAAATGCAGACATCTCATGACACATACGTAACTTCCCATGTCTGGTTTCATTTTCAGCACAAGACCCTTTTATACAACAACACATATTTTTTACTTTATCAGCAAAATAATAACTTTTAAAGGAACAGTCACTTATTAGATTACAAAACACAAGGGGGCTTTTTCATGACCCTTTCAGTACCCTTTAATAACAATTACTCTAATGTGTTTTTCTTAAAAGTAGGTCCCGTAGGGTCCACTTAAAATTTTGCGATGCCTTGATGCACATGTGTTAGCATGAATTATGTCATGTGTTCAGGGCCGGTACAAGGGGTGGGCAGGAGGGGAAGCTGCTCTGGGCACTGTGGCATCACGTTTGGTGGGAGGGCACCGTGAGGAGATTGGGGGGAGGAAATTTGTGCTAGAGGGGGAATTTGGGGGACGGCAGGGGGTACGATTTGTTCTAGGAGGGGAAATTTAAGGGGGTGTGCTAGGAGTGGTGATTTAGGGGGATCTGTGTTGGGAGGGGGGTGGGGGAAGAGGATTTGTGCTAGGAGAGGGGATTGGGGGTTTTGTGTTAGAAGAAGTGATATGGTGAGGGGGTGGAATTGTTGTAGGAGGGGACTTTTTTTTGGGGGGGGGGGTTGTGCTTGTAGGGATGATTGGGGGTTATTTGTGCAAGGAGGGAAATGGGGGGGGGTGTGCTAGAAGGGGGGACTGAAGGGGAATTTTGTTCTGGGAGAGGAGGATTTAGAGTGGTGGAGAGGATGTGTACTTGGAGGGGACATTTTAGGAGTAGAGGATCTGTACTAGGAGGGGTGATTTGTTTTGGGGGGGGCATTTGTGTTGGGTGGATTTGGGGGATGGGGGGGCAAAAATCTGTACAGGGAGGGATGATTTCAGCAGGAGGGTGGATTTGTACTGGAAGAGGGAGAATTTATGCTTGGGGGTAATCATGCAGATTAGTGCTCAGTTTTGAGCACTTGGCGGATTATTGCTGACACATAATGCTCATGTATCTTGGGGGGGGGCAGTTTATCATGTCTGCCCTGGGCTCTAGTTGACCTTGTCCTGGCACTGCATGTGTTATGTTGTGTGTTATTCTACATTGCATTAAGGTACCCTAAAATGAAAGGGCTGCCAGCGCACCAAAATGCCCTGAAACTTAGATTTGCCACAAATTTTCTAATGCGAGACATTGAAGTGCACATTGAAGTGCTGAGTTGATGAGTATTGTGGCACGCTGCAAGGCATATGCATTCCCTTAGTGTGTTGGATTGACATTTTTATGAATTTTGGACGATTCCTGCTGAGTCAACTGAAATTTCAGTATACCCGGCTTGGCAAAAGACAGATTAAAACATTTAAGGAGCCATGTGGGTGCTGTGGCTGCCTGAATACGACCATTGGAAGTGTAGAGTACTAAATCCATGCTGTTTCGTGTAAAGGGGGGAAAGGGGGGGACAGGACAATATGTTTCTCTCATTCATACTACTGAGATCCTCCCTGTGCTCCCCTATCTGTATGTCTGAAATCACATTAGACTGTCAGCTGTGTGCAGTGCAGTAGAACCTGGCACACATTTCCTCTTACTTACTTAGGTTCAAACTAGATGCGGTTCAAATTCACAGCGAATTCGCTGCGGATTCTGCACTGCATCTAAATCGCAACCCGTCCATGTGAACCGATTGCCGAGTTTATGTTAAGTCAATGACACCCCACAATCGGTTTGCAAAACGCACCCATGTGATCCGATTCTGGTGCGGATGAAAAAAGGCTCCTACACCACTTGGTGTGAATGCGGTGCGATTTGAGCCATACAAATCCATGGCTCGAATCGCACCCCAGTGACCACACATATAATTCGCACAGGAATGTACTACGATTTCTGTGCAAATTACATACGGTGTCTGCTCCACCGCAGTGTGAACCCTAGCTCACTCTGATATCTGCCTTGCATGGAATAGTGGGAACTGGCATCTCCTGTGCAGGGAATAGTGGGAAGATAATCTTAAAAAAGATTTATCCACTGATTTCATTCTGTATTTGCTGTACTGGGAACTTTTCCTCTCACTCTCATTTTGCTTCTGCTGTGCAGGTAATTGTGGGTAGATAATATAAAACATATTTATCCTCTCACTATCATTCTTTACCTGCTGTGCAGGGAATTGTGGGAATATAATATAGAGATAGATTTCCAGCAGTTATACAGTCAGAATTTGAGAATACGGTTTTGCACTTAATATATAATTGGACAAAGGTGTTATTTTATAGTTGTCTGATGTTGGATTATAAGTGCAAAATGCAAGAGCCAACTGGAATTTTTAAAATTCATGTTAAATAAGAAACAATCAACAAAAAAACAAAACAAAAAAGAAGCACGAAAAAAAAACAAAAAAAAAAAAAACAATAAAGAAAAACACCATCAGTGTGCACAGTATACTTCAAATATCGAATAAAGAACATAGCAAGGTCTATATATCTGAACAAGGCATCATGCAAACACTATTCTCTTCCTCCAACAAAACAGGCTTGGCAAGTGATCTTCAATATTTCATCTCAGAATACATTAGACACACTTGCCCAATATAAAATGATGAAGGAAGTGTATTTCTATTCTTGATGTATGAAAACTAGAACAGGTAATATGGACATGGTTATTTATCTAAGACCAGTCATTAATGAGGAAAACAGAAAACAGTGTGCAACATGGCAAAAGAACACAAAATGTACTCTGAACATTAGCCAGAACATTTTGTGTTATGTTGTGAGCTATCTGTTGTTTTCCTCATTATTGATTGGTACTGGATATGTGTCCATATTTCCTATTTTAGCTCTTATGCCGCATACACACGATCGGACTTCTCGTTGGAAAAAGATATAATGGCTTTTCCGACAGAATTCCGCTCAAGTTTGCTTTGCATACGCACGGTCACACAAAAGTTCGCTGAACTTACGACCGCCAAGAACTCGGTGATGTACAACACTACGACGAGCCGAGAAAATGAAGTTCATTGCTTCCGAGCATGCGTCGAATTGTTTCCAAACATGCGTAGGAATTTTGCGTGTCGGAATTGCCACAGATGATCGCATTTTCGGATAGGAACTTTTCAGACCGAAAAATTGAGAACATGCTCTCAATCTTTTGCTGGCTGGAATTTGGCCAGCAAAAGTCCGATGGAGCATACACATGGTCGCATTTTCCGACGAAAAACTCTCATCGGTCTTTTGCGGGCCGAAATTCCGATCGTGTGTACGCGGCATTAGTTTTGTTTGGTTGAGGCCCGAATCTTCCATCACTTGGTATGCCTTAACCACTTCCCTACCCGCCCATAGTCATATGACATCCACAGATGGGATCTCCCATCCTGGGTAGATGTCATATGACGTCCTGGGATTCCCGGCCGTCTAGGGGGCGCGCGCGCACCCGCCGCGTTCCTCGGGACCCGGTGCGTGTGCCCGGCGGCCGCGATGTCCGCCGGGCACCCGCGATTGCCCGTTAACCGGGCCGGCATGTGGATCTGTGTGTGTAAATACACAGATCCACAGCCTGTCAGCTCTGAGGAGAGCGATCTGTGTTCCCAGAACGGAGGAACACAGATCGGTCTCCTCCCCTAGTGCGTCCCCTCCCCCTTCAGTTAGAATCATTCCCTAGGAAACATATTAGCCCCTTCCCGCCCCCTAGTAGTTAACCCCTTCACTGCCTGTCACATTTACAAAATAATCAATGCAATTTTATAGCATTGATCGCTGTATAAATGTGATTGGTCCCAAAAATGTGTCAAAAGTGTCCGATGTGTCCGCCATAATGTCGCAGTCACCAAAAAAAATCGCGATCGCCGCTAAAAAAAATAAAAAAATATATATTTTTTAAAAATGCCATAAATCTATCCCGTATTTTGTAGACGCTATAACTTTTGCGCAAACCAATCAATATACGGTTATTGCGATTTTTTTTTACCAAAAATATGTAGAAGAATAAGTATCGGCCAAAACTGAGGAAAAAATGTGTTTTTAAAAAAAAAATTGGGATATTTATTATAGCAAAAAGTAAAAAATATTGTGTTTTTTTCAAAATTATCGCTCTTCTTTTGTTTATAGCGCAAAAAATAAAAAACGCAGAGGCGATCAAATACCACCAAAAAAAAGCTCTATTTGTGGTGAAAAAAAGGACGTCAATTTCTTTTGGGTACAACGTCGCACGACCGCACAATTGACGTTTAAAGTGCGACAGTGCTGAAAACTAAAAATTGGCCTGGGAAGGAAGGGGGTGAAATTGCCCGGTATTGAACCGGTTAAACAAGGAACTGTCCTGTCAGAATGTGTATAAACCACTACTGCTCTTTCTGAAGAGTGCTTAGTGCTCAAAGTCAATATTCAACTTTAGCCCTCAAACAGCATACAGCATGATCATTTACTTGAAAAAGGCTCTGACGCTTACAACTCCACTTCTCGGCACATCACAAATAATTCTTTCATTGTTTATGAAGGAAGGGATTGAACATAAGATGAAGTATGAATGGCTAGATAAAGTGGGAAAAGACAAAATCAAGGTTTTGCACCTTCCCTCATAAAAAATCAAACATTTTTTTTTGTTTTAAGTAGAGCTCTGGTGTCAATTTTTTAGGTTTGGGTGGTAAAGAATTCTGCATGATAAAAATAAGCTTCTAGCCACAATGAATGCTATGTAGGGATAAGCTTAAGAGTTGACCTGAACATACGTTATGACTAAACATTGGTTGTTTGGGTGTTTGGATGAACTTCCGAACGTTTACCTAATAAAAGCAGTATTACTACTACCATTATACATGACAGCTTCTCACTGTTAATGGTTGTTAAGGATTCTGGTGGATGCAGGCACCACCAAGTCCTTAACAACCTATGATGTCACCAGTCCTTCTCACTAACATGGCCATGTAAGCAAGGAGCCAGGGATAGTTGTAAAAAGGATCGCCAGGGGGTCCCCCCATAATTCTACCATGCCAGGTTTAGTATGGATTTTAAGGGAAATCCCATGCAAAAAATAGGAATAAAAAGTGTGTAGTACCCTCCAAAAATCTATACCAAACCCTTATCTGTGCATGCAACCTGCCAGGTAGCGAGGGGTAGGGATGGGAGTGCACTCTACCGCTTCTGAACCATGCTAGGCCAAATGCCCTCAACATGGTGATGAGGACAAGGGCCTCTTCCTCACAACCTTGGCCTAGTGGAAACCTTTTAAACAATACGGGGGTTCCCAGATATGTGAATGAGTAAGGGATACATAGTACCTCTACTCATTCACAAAAGAATGTAAATGTAAACAATGTAGGTGTAAAAAAACTAACACACAATTTTTGACAAGTCTTTTATAAAAACACAAAAAATGCCACATGATGTACATCCTTAATCAACTATGTCACTCAGTAATGAAGATCCACAATGGCCGTTAATATAAAATAAAAACACTGACACACGTCTGAATGGCAACGGATATAATAAAAGAGGTGGTCTTCTGGGTGACATCATTGATGTTATGACATATCCATATACTGTATGATGTCATAGGGATCCTGATGAACAGGCCAAATTTCAATCAGTGTGTGGCTTCCCACGCTCTATAGGATTTGTTGTAGCTGCTGAGCTCATCATAGACAACAGGAGAGTGTACACATTGTGCATGTGCAGCCTGAAAGAAAGAACAGGACCTCTGGCACCCAAAGCGAGGAGGGCCAAGATGCCAAAGTAATGTACAATGCAAGAGATGACTAGGGCAATACAGAAGCTGCCCACTGCAAGAGGCTCTTGCCTATAGCTTGGCCTAACCTTGATTTACAATTTAAAAAATTTGAGAATTGTAAAAACATGGGAGGAACAATCATGAATGCACCTAATTCAAACCCTGCTGAGCTCAAATAATAACACTGGATTGACAACAAGGTTAAATAGAATCCTCTTTAATAAAATATATACACTAAAAACATGAACAGTGGTAGAGCTTAGGGGCGTTTTTCCCTTTTAAGGCCATCTATATAACTTTCCTATATTCTGACATCTTGAATGTTATCCCAATTATTTCAGGCAGGATTATGGAGCAGTACTGAGAACATTTACTGAATCAAACGATGTGTTACTTTCTGATTCAGACATAAACACCATTAACAGAGTTTTTCCTGCTGGTCATTGACACTCCTCCATCCAAATCTTCGAAGCCCAGCAATATGCTGTTTTAGTTCAGTAGCTAATTTGTTACTTTAATTATAATGTGTGCATTCACTTCAGGCATCGTCTAAAATACCAACAAAATATGACAGACTGTCTCGCTTGCTGATTAAATTCACTTTTTTGTCTTTTTTTTCCTGCTTGCTAATTAACTTTCTTACCATAATTCTAAGTCCATATTGATTATGACAGAGTGTGACATCACAACATGTTGCTTGGTGATATATGCAGCTGACTAGAATAGTTTTCTGTTTTCATGTTTACATATTGATTGGATGTTAATTAGTGAGATGTGGAAAATGCTTTAATTTAAACATTCATTTCCATGGAAACTTTCTGCTTGGATAGACATATGTATATTTAATTACTTTAACGGTGTCAACACAGTTTTGAAAATCTTCAGAGAGCACAATGACATCAGTCCATACCTGATTTAAGGTTTGAGGGAGATTTGCTGTTTCTAAAGTTTGTTTTAGATATATAATGGTTATTTGTGGGTATTGTTGTATACAGCTCCAGATGTTGGAAACATCATGGAGAAAATTGCTCATGCGATGCATGGAATTGTGGAGATATCCAAGTGGCAGAGGCAGCCACTCGCTCAGTTTTGAACTGGACAATCCAGTTTCTGAAACAACTGACCTTCGGGCCTTATGAATTTACTGATCGTCTACACAGAATCTTTCTGGCAGAAAAAATTGTAAAATGTAAAAAATGCATGAACTGGTCCTAAAGCTTTCTTTTACATGCAATAAACATGCAAATGTCTGTACAGCGTTTAGACACAAGCAATTAATCATAGAAATATTGAAAGAGTGACAGCAGAAAAAAGACAAACATAGATCTATACTCAGATGAAAAGTTAAAAAAAAAACAACAAAAAATAAGTTTAAAAAAGACCACTGGGTTTACTTTTCGTCTGTGTATAGATCTACTATATCTCACAAAAGTGAGTACACACCTCACATTTTTGTAAATATTTTATTCTATCTTTTCATGTGACAACACTAAAGAAATGACACTTTGCTACAATGTAAAGTAGTGAGTGTACAGCTTGTATAACAGTGTAAATTTGCTGTCCCCTCAAAATAACTCAACACACAGCCATTAATGTCTAAACCGCTGGCAACAAAAGTGAGTACACCCCTAAGTGAAAATGTCCAAATTGGCCCCAAAGTATCAATATTTTGTGTGGCCAGCATTATTTTTCAGCACTGCCTTAACCCTCTTGGCATGGCATTCACCAGAGCTTCACAGGTTGCCACTGGAGTCCTCTTCCACTCCTCCATGACGACATTATGGAGCTGGTGGATGTTAGAGACCTTGCGCTCCTCCTCCTTCCATTTGAGGATGCCCCACAGATGCTCAATAAGGTTTAGGTCTGAAGACATGCTTGGCCAGTCCATCCCCTTTACCCTCAGCTTCTTTAGCAAGGCAGTGGTTGTCTTGGAGGTGAGTTTGGGGTCGTTATCATGTTGGAATACTGTCCTGAGGCCCAGTCTCCGAAGGGAGGGGATCATCATGTTCTGCTTCAGTATGTCACAGTACATGTTGGCATTCATGGATTTCTCAATGAACTGTAGCCCCCCCAGTGCCGGCAGCACTCACGCAGCCCCAGATCATGATTCTCCCACCACCATGCTTGACTGTAGGCAAGACACACTTGTCTTCGTACTCCTCACCTGATAGCCGCCACACACACTTGACACCATCTGAATCAAATAAGTTTATCTTGGTCTCATCAGACCACAGGACATGGTTCCAGTAATCCATGTCCTTAGTCTGCTTGTCTTCAGCAAACTGTTTGTGGTCTTTCTTGTGCATTAGAAGAGGCTTCCTTCTGGGACGACAGCCATGCAGACCAATTTGATGCAGTGTGCGGCGTATGGGTTGAGCACTGCCAGGTTGACCCCCCACCCCTACAACCTCTGCAGCAATGATGGCAGCACTCATATGTCTTTTTCCCAAAGACAACCTCTGGATATGATGCTGAGCATATGCACTCAGCTTCTTTGGTCGACCATGGCGAGGCCTGTTCTGAGTAGAACCCATCCTGTTAAACTGCTGTATGGTCTTGGCCATCGTACTGCAGCTCAGTTTCAGGGTTTTGGCAATCTTCTTATAGTTTAGGCCATCTTTATGTAGAGCAACAATTCTTTTTTTCAAATCCTCAGAGTAGTTCTTTGCCATGAGGTGCCATGTTGAACTTCCAGTGACCAGTATGAGAGAGTGAGAGCGATAACACCAAATTTAACACACCTGCTCCCCATTCACACCTGACACCTTGTAACACTAACAAGTCACATGACACCGGGGAGGGAAAATGGATAATTGGGCTCAATTTGGACATTTTCACTTAGGGGTGTACTCACTTTTGTTAACAGCAGTTTAGACATTAATAGCTGTGTGTTGAGTTATTTTGAGAGGACAGCAAATTTTCATTGTTATACAAGCTGTACACTCACTACTTTACATTGTAGCAAAGTGTCATTTCTTCAGTGTTGTCACATAGAATAAAATATTTACAAAAATGTGAGGGGTGTACTCACTTTTGTGAGATACTGTATGTTTGTCCCAAGTATGTGTGAATTCACATACTGTTCACTGACTCACTACCTTTGCTGGGAGTCTATTTCAAGCATTGACTATTCTTTTGATAAAATAATACTAAGATTAGTTTTGGACTTTCCTCCTTTTAGTTTGAAGCTATGTTCCTGTGTTCTTGATCTTGGCTTCATATTGAAAATACTGCC
Source organism: Aquarana catesbeiana (assembly GCF_042186555.1). NCBI lineage: Eukaryota > Metazoa > Chordata > Amphibia > Anura > Ranidae > Aquarana > Aquarana catesbeiana. The sequence goes on along the minus strand of NC_133329.1, from coordinate 140,782,375 downwards.
CTCCTAAACCTTATTTACCCCCTTGATGTATTTAAAGGTTTCAATCATGTCTCCCCTTTACCTTCTTTCCTTCAAACTGTAAAAATTAAGTTCCTGAAATCTCTCCTGATATGTTTTATCCCTCAGATCTTTCACCATTTTTGTTGCCCCTCTCTGGACCCATTCTATCTTATCAATATGTTTTTTGTAAGTGAGGTCTCCAGAACTGGACACAGTATTCTAAATGAGTTCTGACTAAAGATCTCTATTAGGGAATCAGGGCCTCCTTTCTTTTGCTGGTGACCGCTCTAGCGATGCATCCTCAAATTCTATTTGCTTTTCCCAGTGTTTCTGCTTCCATTCCATTAAATTTATACTTGCACAGTCACACATGTACATGCATGTACACACATTTATATGAGTACATACTGTATGTATGTATGTACTGTATGTACATACTTTTGGCTTTATGGATCTGACGGCAGTAGAACTGTGTTCATAAAAAAAACACAGTACTGATAAAAAAATTCAGCCTTTTTTGTGGCTGTGTGCATGTCCTCTAATTATAATGCCGAGTGTCTGGTTTGAGGACACTGCATAACAAACCAGACTGGTTTAATTGTGGGACTCAGGTGTCAATTTTCTTCAGAATTGACAGCTGTACCTGCATAAATAAACCATGCAAAGACAATTTGCAGGTTTCATTGACAAATAAATTGTAATGATATTATTACATTGTATTGTATTGTATAGTTTCTGACTCCTGATCAAGTGATCACTATGAAAGCCAATGATAGTTTCCACATAGCTTCACTTACAAAAACAAGCTGGCACCAGTTGGCGCTGTCACTTTGATAAAAAAGTATTTTTTTAACATTTTTGCCCATTTTTCAGCTTAAAAAATAAAATGTTATTAGAATATTTATTAACCCTGTGTACTAAATAAAAACCTTTAATGTCTTTAAAAGCAATGTAGAAATTATATAGGTAGGTGTCACGCCTACCTCTAGTGTTGATAGTTTAGGCACTATAGCTGGTTCTATGTTTTTCACCTATAGCAGCTCTATTTCCCATAAGGCAAGCAGGCCCACCAGTACTTGGTTGCTCCAGGTCTTGTACACAATGCTATAGCACTTGGCTACCATGCCGGAGCAGGCATGAGCTAAGCACAGCAAATATGTACTTGCAGTTGGTAGACAGGCAGGGTGGTCCAATGGCAGTCCGGATTTAATGCAGGCAATGCTCAGAGAGTGGTTAGGGTCAATCCGAGGTCAATAACAGGAATCCAAACTAGCAGGCAGGACTGGGATCAGGCAAAGGCAAAGGTCAAGGTACAGGAACAAGACAAGCAAACAGGGAACTTGAAACACTTGTTGCAAATGCTATCACAAGCATGACATTAAGAGCTTGGCAGGCTTAAAACAGGTTTGGTCTCCCCCCAGTGGCTACAATAATCACCTTGCATGCGGACAGTGAGACAGGGAGTGCAGCTCAACCAAAACCAGGATGCTAGAATGAGACCAGCAGCTGCCAAGAAACAGGAGCGTTACATGCGCCTGACAGTAGGCAAATTGGTCAAGCAGTTATCATCAAGTTAAGTGACAATGCAAAATTTGGCCTGGGCACCTAGACATCAATGACCTCTGGTCACGAAAAGATTAAGTGTATATGTGTTTTTAAAGTATGTCTTAATGTATTTATGGTGGTATTTAATTTCTGTTATTGTCAGGGCTTTTTTTTTAGTGGGAACGCGGGGGAACGCAATTCCGGCACCTTTAGCACAGAATGTATGAAATGGCAAGGGGTGCTGGATTGTGTTACAGTGTCTATTGATGCTGGGGGATCTATTGTTACTGGAGGTGCTATTTTTTGCAGGGGTTTATTGTTGCTGTGGAGGTCTATTGTTGCTGCTGGGGGACCTATTGTGACTGGAAGCAATCTATTTTTGCAGGGGGAGGTCTGTTGTTGCTGGCAGGGGATCTATTGTTGCTGGCAGGGGATCTATTGTTGCTGGTGGGGGTCAGTTGTTGTTGAGGGGATTTACTGTTGAGGGAGGAGTCTATTGTACCTGGCTGCTGGAGAGTCTATTGATGCTGTCTATGGGGGGATCTGTTGTTGCTGCCGGGGGTCTATTGTTGCTGGAGCGGGGTATTTTTTTGCAGGTGGTCCATTGTTGCTAGGGGGGAGAAGGGGTCTATTGGTGGCTGCAGGGGATCTTTTTTATATTGCTTTTCTTGTTATCATTAACAAATTTCTTAGTACCACAAATGTTACTTGGTTCTGTATTTTCTAAAAGGGGCAGTATTGGGAGGTGGATAGGGGGTAGAACCAAGTAACGGTGCTCCGAGGTGGGTAGGAGCAGAGACAAGGGCTAACTCCGAAAGGCAGAGTTCCTGCACCTATTCTCTGAGAAAAAAAGCCCTGGTTATTGTGATAACATAAAGTGACTTTTTTGAATAGGAGTGATTGTGGCTGTTGCTTTACTGATTCTCAGCTTTCCTCTGTTTGGTCCTTTTGCTTTCTATGCTTTCCCTGCTCACCACCTCCTGGGACATGTCACAGGTCCCAGGTCCCAGGAGGCTTTTGGTCATTTGAGAAAGAGCAACTTTACTCTCGCATGCTTAGTGGGAAGCTGGCTGTGAAGCACCAAGAAGTCACAACCGCCTTTCCACATCCACGATATCCGCAATTGGGGCCCAAAGACCAGCGAAACATCAGCCTGGGTGAGGACAGCGCTGGACTATGTGCATATTGATTAAAAAGTCAGCAGCTACAGTATTTGTAACTATTGACTTTTATTTTTTTCTCTAGAGTGGAGTTACTCTTCACGAATGCAGTCCTGCAATGCGCTGGGAAGTGTTCTCGAGAGAAGATCAAGTGGTCCACCAAATCTGCCCTACTTTATGTTCAGTGAGGGAAAAAATATTTGATCCCCTGCTGATTTTGTATGTTTGCCCACTGACAAAAAAATGAACAGTCTATAATTTTAATGGTAGGTTTATTTTAACAGTGAAAGACAGAATAACAACAAAAATATCAGAAAAACGCATTTCAAAAAAGTTATATTTTGATTTGCATTTTAATGAGTGAAATAAGTATTTGATCCCCTATCAATCAGCAAGATTTCTGGCTACTAGGTGTCTGCTATACAGGTAATGAGCTGCGATTAGAAGCATTCTCCTAAAGGGAGTGCTCCTAATCTCAACTCGTTATCTGTATAAAAGACACATGTTCACAGAAGCAATCAATTAATCAGATTCCAATCTCTCCACCATGGCCAAGACCAAAGAACTGTCCAAGGATGTCAGGGACAAGATTGTTGACCTACACAAGGCTGGAATGGGCTACAAGACCATCGCAAAGCAGCTTGGTGAGAGGGTGACAACAGTTGGAGCGATTATTCTCAAATGGAAGAAACAAAAAATAACAAGTCAATCTCCCTCGGTCTGGGGCTCCATGCAAGATCTCACCTCGTAAAGTTTCAATGATCAGGAGGACAGTGAAGAATCAGCCCAGAACTACACGGGAGTATTTTCTCAAGGATCCAATCTCTCCACCATGGCCAGATTCCAATCTCTCCACCATGGCCAAGACCAAAGAACTGTCCAAGGATGTCAGGGACAAGATTGTTGACCTACACAAGGCTGGAATGGGCTACAAGACCATCGCAAAGCAGCTTGGTGAGAGGGTGACAACAGTTGGAGCGATTATTCTCAAATGGAAGAAACAAAAAATAACAAGTCAATCTCCCTCGGTCTGGGGCTCCATGCAAGATCTCACCTCGTAAAGTTTCAATGATCAGGAGGACAGTGAAGAATCAGCCCAGAACTACACGGGAGTATTTTCTCAAGGATCTCAAGGCAGCTGGGACCATAGTCACCAAGAAAACAATTGGTAACAAACTACGTCATGAAGGAATGAAATCCTGCAGTGCCCGCAAGGTCTCCCTGCTCAAGAAAGAACATGTACAGGTCCATCTGAAGTTTGCTAATGAACATCTAAATGATTCAGAGGAGAACTGGGTGAAAGTGTTGTGGTCAGATGAGACCCAAATTGAGCTCTTTGGCATCAACTCAACGCGCTTTGGAGGAGGAGGGATGCTGCTTATGACTCCAAGAACACCATCCCCATGTCAAACATGGAGGTGGAAACATTATGCTTTGTTTTTTTTTTTTTTTATGCTAAGGGGACAGGACAACTTCACCGCATCAAAGGGACGATGTACGGGGCCATGTACCTTCAAATTATGGGTGAGAACCTCCTTCCCTCAGCCAGGGCATTGGAAATGGGTCATGGAGGGTATTCCAGTATGACAGTGACCCAAAACACATGGCCAAGGCAATAAAGGAGTGGCTCAAGAAGAAGCACATTAAGGTTCTGAAGTGGCCTAGCAATTCCCCAGGCCTTAATTCCATAGAAAATATGTAGAGGGAGCTGAAGGTTCGAGTTACCAAACGTCCGCCTCGAAATCTTAATGACTTGGAGAGGATCTGCAAAGAGGAGTGGGATTAAATCCCTCCTGAGATGTGTGCAAACCTGGTGGCCAACTACAAGAAATGTCTGACCTCTGTGATTGCCAACAAGGGTTTTTCCACCAAGTAAAGTACTTGTTTTGCGAAAGGGTCAAATACTTTTTTCACTCATTAAAATGCATATTAATTCATAGCTTTTTTTAAATGCGTTTTTTTCTGGATTTTTTTGTTGTTATTCTGTCTCTCACTGTTAAAATTAACCTACCATTAAAATTTTCGACCGATCATTTTTTTGTCAGTGGGCAAACGTATAAAATCAGCAGGGGACCAAATACCTTTTTCCCTCACTGTATGTATGTATGTATGTATATATATATACAGGCATGCCCAACTTTTAAGTACACACTGGGGTTTATTTACTAAAGCTGGAAAGTGCAAAATCAGAAACCAATGAGCTTCCAGGTTGTATTACCAAAGCCTAATTGAAAAAGCTGGGGTTAGAAGCTCATTGGTTTCTATGCAGCAGTGAGCCTGATTTTGCACTTTCCAGCTTTAGTAAATAAACCCCATTGCGTACTTAGAAGTGGGGTATGCGTGTATATATATATATATATATATATATATATATATATATATATATATATATATATATATATATATATATGTGTGTGTGTGTATGTGTGTGTATATATATATATATATATATATATATAGTTTTTTTTTTGTCTGAATATAGAACTGTTTGTGCCAAGCATGCTTGAATCCACTTACTGTTGACTGACTCATTGCCTCTGCTGGAAGTCAGCTTTAAATTATTTTTCGTCTTAGCTATTTTCGTCTAAATATTCACTAATTTTTTCTTTTCTTCTGTTCATGTTTAAATGTTTTTGATTTTGATAGGACAAGTCAGGTGGTACAGCTACTGAGGACTTGGTAGCTTCAAAGACCCAGCTTGAGAAAGCAGAAAGGAGAGCCTACATATGTGCATATGTAATGAGAAAATATTCATAAGCACACTGTGGGGATTCATTGTCAAACTGAAAAAAAGTCAGAGCCCTTACTGGTATTAGTTCCATTGCATTCCAGACAACTTTTATTTTGGTCTAAAAGAATACATAAAAACAAGCTGTTCCCTTATTTTTCTTGGAACACTCAAAAATAGAAGTGTTTGTCCATTTGACCATATCTTTGAACACTTTATGCTCCCACTTTTTATACAGAAAATCATGAATGCTGCTGCCAGACTCATCCACCAAAATTCAGTGCCTGATACACCTCTCTGCCAATTTCTCCACTGGCTTCCACTCACCCAATGAATTCAAAGTACTAACAAAAACTTACAAAGCCATCAACAACTTGGCCCCCAGCTACATCACTAACCTAGTCCAAAATACCAACCAAATCATTCTCTTCATTCTTCCCAAGACCTCCTGCTCTCTAGTTCCCTTCCAATAAGCAAGCAATTGAGCTGCAAGTTTGAAAATGACTTGCTAAGCTATTGCTAGACTTAGACACGTATGTTGCACACTTGCAGAAAGTTTGCATTGTATGACTCCAGATCAACTTTTTTTGTAAACATTCTGTAAGTCTGCTTCAAGTTCTGGTTCAGTTAAGTTGTGCAATAGTCATTCCACCACAGGGGTCACTGTGACTTGCAGAGCTCTTGTTGTAGACTCCCCACTGCAACTTTGCTCTTGCTAGAGACTTGCCATGCAAATTTGCTACAAATTGGAGAAGTGCCAACTAGAACTTGTGCTTTAAGTGCTCTGCAAATATACAACTTGCCAGTGAAAATGTGTAGCAAGTTAACATGACTTACAAATCAACATTGCCTCAATATTGTGGAAAGTTATCCTTGTTGTCTGGGATGGGGCGTAGGTTAAGCTTGGTGGGATCCAATGAGGGCTTTTTGAGTATGGGAGTAACTAGTGAATGTTTTAGAGAGTTGGGGAAGATGCCAGAAGAGAGGGACAGATTGAAGATGTGAGTTAGAGAGTGTAGAATAGAGCCAGAGGGTGACCGTATCATTTGTGAGGGAACAGGGCCCAGGGAGCAGGTAGTTAAGTGGACGTTAGAAAAAAGTTTAGCAACCTTGTTTATAGCAGTGGGGTTTAATGAGGAAAGTGTTGACTGTACCTGTGGACATGGAGTGATAAGTGGGAGAGATATCTGTGCAGCTCAGATCTCGATCACCAATTGTCTCAATCTTATTTTTGAAGTGATTGGCGATCTTCTGGGCAGTGAGTGAGGTAGTGGGTGGAGGCAATGGAAGACAAAGTAGAGAGTTGAAGGTAGAGAAGAATTGACAAGGAGTGTATGAGAATGTGTTAATGAGAATGATAAAATAGGTCTGCTTGGCAGTGAGGAGGCAGGATATTTGGAGGGCAGATTTATGTTGGTTGAAATCTTCTGAGACTGAGTCTTACGCCACAGGTGTTCAAGAGCGTAACTGTGCATTTTCAGACTTCTGGTGTCATCTGTTTGCCAAGGTTGTAAGGGTCAGAGCCTGATTCTGTGAGTAGTGAGGGGGGTCAAGCGTGTCCAGGGAGGATAACAGTGAACCGTTGTAGACAGAAGTGGCTAGGCTGGGGCAGGAAAGGGGTGAGATTTTATCATAGAGATGGTCAGTAGCAGAGTAGAGAAGAAAAGTGTTAAGTTGGCGAAGGTTTCTGAGGGTATCTATTAGGCGGTTGGAGGGAGAGCAGGTATAAGACAGGGTGAGAGCAAAGCTAATAAGGTAGTGATCAGAGAAAGTGAAAGTATTGTTGAAGAGGTAGCAGGGAGTGCATAGGTAGAAGACAACAAGGTAAAAGGTGTTGCCGTCAGAGTCAATAGAAACCTGTATCTATTGCCTCAGGTCAAAAGAAGAGTTTAGTCTGAGAAGTTTAGAAGTAACAGGAGTGTTAGTATTAACAGGGATGTTGAAGTCACTGACAACAATTGTGGGAATTTTCAAAAGAGAGAAAGTAGGGTAGCCAGGCAGAAAAGTAATCAAGGAAGGTTGTTACTGGGCCTGTAGATCACAGCAATTCCTAAAGAAACTGGAGAAAATAGACAAATGCAATGTGCCGCAAACAAGGAGATTGACATATTTTTCATGGTCATGAAGGCAGCCTATCATAGAGATGAGCCAATAGGAATATGTAGGGAGTGGGAGTGGATAAGCTTTGCATATCAAGAACACAATGGTAAACATTGGGGCTAGACTGATGTAGATAGGTAAAAGCTGCATTACCAAATTAATGAAGGATAGTAAATAATCATATAATTGTTAATAGTCCATAAATTAGTCCATGATGTATTCGATCAGCACATGGAGGCAGCACGCTTAGAGCAAGGCATTGGGCTCTGTGAATAAAGCAGGAACAGAGGGGTGCCAGACTAAGTGCAGTATAAAATCGTAGGTTTAATAATAAAATTCAAACTTTGCATATCAGACTGGTTTGGAAATTGTCTATATCGTTGTCTATATTTCCATCACACACTTTCCTAGAGTAGGGCCCGTTAGTAGTTGGTGCTGTAGCGACTACCAGCTGGATATTAGATACATCTCAGATAAATGCACATACTCGCCAGCACACTATGAATCTTCAAATGTTGCCCAAAGCTTTTATTGCAGAAAGATTACATCACAAAAGAACAAGTGCAATGTTTCAGAGCTGCACAGGACCCCTGAGGCCTGATTCACACCTATGCATTTTTAGTGCTTTTTGCATTTTGGGGATCTGCACTATAGAACGCGTTCCATAGGAAACCATGTTAAATGGACTGTAGTGCAAATCTGCAAAATACAAAAAGCACTAAAAATTCATAAGTGTGAATCAGCCCTTAGTCAGGCATGTGATGATTGGCTTGGAAATTGGGTAGTATGGTGAGGAATTGTAGGCTGCTGAATGTAGATATTCCTGTACTTAAAACAGCTTATTTATTTTTTATTTTTTGTGATGGGGTCACTTTAAGTTGCTTACTAAAAGAAATTATTTTTTAAGTGAATTATATTTTATTACAGCTATTTTAAAATAAAGAGAAACATAATTTCCTCAAGCAGCGTCCATAATTGTTCATTATAAATTAATTATTCAGAAAACACAGCAGTGACTTCAAAGCACTCTTTTATAATGCTAACAAGCATGTCTGGGCTGACTGTTACCCAACAATATCAGAGTTGCTAGCATTGGTAAATCCTTCCCTACCCTGTTAGAAGCTTACTTTTGAGAGTAGTGGAAGATACTGTATGGATGAGTAGGAAAATATTGTCTGTATAGTACTTCTTGAATGCTTACTGTCTTTTTGTCTAATATTAATCTGGAAATTACGGTGGAACTGTTTGTAAGTCAGGAATAATTATGCGTTTTCTTATGTTTGTTTCTATATGTGCTTTTTTTCTTAGGAAACATCAAATAAAAAGTATCTTAAAAAAATATTTACAAGTTGTAAGTCACAAAAATAGAACATAAAAGTAGCATGGTTGCAGAACCATAACTTTTTTTACCTTCAAGGACTCCCGTAACACCCAATCCAGATCTGAAGGATTCTGAAATTCTTATACAGCTATCAAGCTTTTGATAATTAACATTATACAAAGGCAAACCATGCCATTCTCCTCCCATAGTTGAAAATGCTTGGCCTTTGTGAATTGCAACTGAGACACCAAGTACTGAACAGCCGGAGGCGTATGATGTATTCTGTTCTCAAATACACAGAAGTTCCTGGTCTTCTGGCGCTGTTAATTTCCTTACTCGTCAAGTCTGGTCTAAAATAAAACACCTTCCTGCCACAATGGTAGAGTAAATAAGCTGATCATCCAAACCAGATAACTGGAATTATTTCATTTATCAGGGAACCCAGGCCTATCCCATCTTGCCATATCCCACTCTTAGGGTCTGGGCAGTAGCTAGGAGCAGATTCTGCAAATCCAATAGATGATCTCCCTTTAAAGCATTGTGGGGCAACCAAAATCCTCTGCATCTTCGCTCCATCCCTGACCCTCAGCTCTGGGCTAGATATGGGTTAAGACTTTGCGTGACATTTTCATGGCGGACACACTTCTTTCATTTGCAGAGCTCAGGGCCAAATTTAAATTGCTCGGTTGGATGATTTGCATCTTGCCTCGCCATGGACTCTGTTGAGGAACTGCTGGCTCAAGATTCATTGGCTAAACCCTTGTCTTCTCTTTACTTAGATCTGCTTAGAGTTGAATCTCCTAAGATGGAGCGTTTGTGGGATCAGTGGAGGGCTGACTTACCTGACCTGGACAGAGAAGATTGGGAAGCACGTCTTGAGGACAGTACTAAACTGCTGATTTCTTCTCGGGATTAATTAATCCAAATACATTTTTTGCATAGGGTGTACTGCACACCTCAGAGACTACACAGAATATATCCCCAGAGATCTCCAGAATGTACCCACTGTAGGTGAGATGTAGGTACCTATCTTCAGGTACCTATCTTCTGGAGCTGTCTGAGGGTGGTTCGCTTCTGGGGTGAGGTAGTAGAGCTCATGAATATCCGTCTCCAACTGGCCCTTCTGACTACCCCCGAATTGCTCCTACTAGGTGTCCAGGATGATGACCAAAGGCCTAGATGTACTAAACTATTAATCTCTTACTTGTTCTACTATGCTAATAAAGAAATTATTATCAAGTGGAATCCCCCCCCCCCCCCCCCCCTCCCTAGCTTCCTGGGAAATGTCTATTAATGCTGCTCTTTCTATGTATAAATTGCCCTAAGAAGTTTGATAGGGTGTGACAGCATAGGACCGCACAGGGCGGTTTTCTACCTGCTGAAGTGGCTGATATACCCTCTCGCTGTGATTCTTTGCTGGTTTTTGGTGCACGGGCAAATTTGCTGTAGGACTTTTATATTTCACCTTGCTTTTGTATATGCTCTATTATGATGACTATGCTCCTCACTTATTGTTCATGTATATCATATTACTTTGTCTATTTCCATTTCTGTGATTTTGTACCATGCCTTTGTTTCAATAAAGGAACTTTCTGTTTTTGTTAAAAAAAAAAAAAAAGAATCAGTAGGAGTCAAGCTGTATTTGTACCTTCCCCCACCACTGGAAGATATGCTGTGAAGGAGGCATGACCAACACAGCCCTTTTAAATCATAAGACAATTATAAGTTAGTGGTCAACGGAAACAGCATTTAAAAAAACCCCAAAAAACAGCTGTGGTTTTATAAAAGGGCATTGAAGGTATCTTATGAAAACAATGTGACGTAAACCCCACACTGGTCCCACTGCTTGTCTCAGGTTCTATTCCCTATTAGGCGCACAGCTGCTAGGCACATGATATTTTATCAGCCTCTCCACACAATAACCAGGCAGATAGTGTTTTTTTGTGGTTTTATTGTTTGAAGAACTGCGATAGGGATTAGGGCGCATCTTGGGATAACCAAAACTAGTGCAAACTTTGACTGAGGGCACTATCTAGCAACAGTTAAAATGGTTGTAAAGGCTAAAGTTTGCATAGAATGCATGAAAGTAAAAAACCTTCAGTGTGCAGCTCCCACCTCCTCAGCCCCCCTAATACTTACCTAAGCCCAATCCCAATACAGCAATGTGCACGAGAGCCAAGGCTCTACTGGGTCGCCCCTTCCTGATTGGCTGAGATGCAGCAGCAGCAGCCATTTGCTCCCGCTGCTGTCAATCACAGCCAGTGAGGTGGGAGCGGGAGGCAATACTAAGCCGTGCTCCTTGTGTCTTATGGACACAGAGAGCCGGCTCGGGAGTCAGCATTCAGGAGTGCCCCCATAGCAAGTGGTGGGGAGGGACCCAAGAAGAGGAGGACCAGGGTTGCTTTGTGCAAAATCATTACACAGAGCATGTAAGTATAACATGTTTGTTATTAAAAAAAAAAAAATCCTTTACAATCACTTTAACTTCTTCAATAAGGCCTCCAACATAAGAGAATGTGAACATACAGCTCAGGGGGATCCCAAACAGGAAACAGCTTTGGCCAACAAATCTGGAACAGTCTCTTGACAATAGAGCAAAACACAGCAACAGTCTCTCTCCAGGATTTCTCTCAGGCCTCGACTCACTGTGTCCCTGTATACATGGATGCCTCCTTCCAGTATATGCCAGACCCTGTACCGTGAGCTTCCTGGCAAAATCTTCAGCAGATTTTGCTCCAAACTGTTCCAGCAGCTTTTGGACCCCACAGAACCTCCTGCAGACTCCACTGGATCACTTTGGACACATTTTAGGGGGTGTTTAGGGTAAGCACTACAATGGAGCTGACAAAATACATTGTTACGTGACTAGGCTAGGTGTGTATGGGCCCAGGATAGCATGCTGGGGAGGTTAGTGAAGGCAAATATGCATAAAGGACAAAAAAAGGAGCAGTAAAAGCTTCGAGCATGCATGAGGACAAAGAGGACATTCACAGCATATTACAATCATGGTAATTAGGGAATGATGAAATAAATACAATACATTAGCAAACATTAAATACATAGAATGTGATGTTAAAGGAGAAAACTAACCTTAATATAGTCCTTCTTCAGGACCTGTATGATGGCAGAACAGGTCTCTGGAATAATGATTCCCAGAGCCTGGGGGAAGTCGAGAACCTGATGTCCTGCAGACTTCTCCCCATCGCCAAGTACCGCAAGGTGGCGACGAGCCTTTGTTCGGGAGTGATGGCTTGCCATATGCAGGTGTCCTGGTAATATAAGGGGACAGCAAAACCAACAGACGGTGAAAAACGGGGTCCGTCATCTGGAGATAATTCCTGAAATCATCAGGATTATTCTCCCGCAACAAAGGCATATGAGAGAATTGGTCACGCTGGATCAACCAATTCTTCGTCCATGAACTCCTCCTCGCCCTGTTCATGGACTGGACTTGGGTCAAAGCAAGAACTCCAACACCAAGCCCTTACACAGCACGAACTCTACGACAAGAACGTACCCGCAACATGGCTAGATAACGGTCGGCTGGTCAGAACAAACTAAGAGAACACACTTAAAATCAGAAAGAACCTGAGAAGAACGATCTAAAAATCAGAAACGAGCGGACAAGAACGCACTGAAGAACAGATACGAACTATTAAATAGAACGCACTCAAAGACAGTAACAAACTGACAACAGGCACTGAAGAACAGATACGAAACCACAAGCACAAACTGACAAGCAGAAACTAACTGAAAAGTACAAGGCTGAAAGCGCGAATCATCTCTCACCAAACTTCTACTAACATGAGATAAACACAAGAATAGCAGAAGGAGCCCAAAGGGTACACACTGGCTATTGGACTTCCTCTTTATAGACCTGTCATACGTGTTGTACGTGTTCTGGACGTTCGGAATTTCCGACAACATTTGTGTGACTGTGTGTATGCAAGACAAGTTTGAGCCAACATCCTTCGGAAAAAAATCTACGGTTTTGTTGTCGGAATGTCCGATCGTGTGTATGGGGCATTACTGTACTAATGACACTGGCTGGGAAGGGGTTAACATCGGGGGTGATCAAAGGGTTACCTGTGTGCCTAGCTAGTATTTGTGTACTATCGGGGAGGTGCTTTTTTTTTCACAAGAAAGAACTTTTTTATTTAAGATTTTAACATTACAAGCGATGCATAGGCACATTTAGATATGGTAACAGTATATATGTAGTCACAAGATAGACGATTAATTTTTCACATAGACAATAGAAATAAGTATGAGAGCAGTACATGACATTTCAGCAAAATATTGGTGTAGAGGTAGCAGATTAGAACAATCAATCAAGGAGGTCTTGTGGAAGGGGATGGGGGGGAGAAAAGGGGGGGGGGGGATTAAGGATACTTAAAAGATGAGGGGGGGCGGGAGGGGGAGGCAAGGAGGGAGCCACAGATACCTCAATAGCTTAACTGAGCATATACATTAGGTGAAGTTTAAAGAGAACTCAATCATGTTGTATAATCATACAGCTGGTATCTCAGCGTCAACTTGGACATCATTCACAACCTCAGCACCCCATGCGTCTATCCAACCCAACCATATTTTATCAAATTTCTTGGGGCAGTTACGATTAAGATATGTACGTTTATATAGTGGGAATATAGAATTCATTGCTAGGCGCCATGAAGATACTCTAGGGGGTGATGCATCCTTCCAGTGGAGAAATATTTCTTTTCGGGCATAGAACGTAGCATAGCTTAAAAATAGTTTGGTATATTTACCTCTAACATTGGGATTGAAAATGTTCAACAGCATTGCCTTAGGATGAGCCCCCACATCTAGGGAGGTAACCTGATTGAGAGTGTTAGCTATCTCTGTCCAATAGTCTCTGAGACGAGGAAAAGACCACACCATATGGAGAAAGGAGGCAGACTCTAGACCACACCTGGCGCAGGCCACTGGGCTGTCAGGTGTCATAATCGTCAGACGTTTTGGGGTGTAATAGGCCCTGTGGAGGAACTTGACCTGCATAAATCGCTCTCTGGCCAATATCGTGTTGATCACAAAGGAGGATACACACGTTTCCCATTCCTCCTCTGATAAGTCAGGAATGTCTGCTTTCCACTTGACCAGAGTTTTCTCAAGTTTCTTTGTAGGGGGTATGGACAAATGAAAATATAGAGTAGATAATGGTCTATCTATGATTTTAGCTGTAAGTAATCCCTCCACAGGATCTGATTCTCACTGGAGGAGAGATGGAAACTGTTTTCTATAAGCATGTCGGAGTTGATAATATCTAAACAACATCCAACCTGGTAGTGAGTAAGCGTTTTTGAGATCAGAGAAAGTTCTTAATTTGCCACCCATCACAATGTGTTTTAGCTTAACAATTCCCTTTCTTGCCCAGACTTGGGGGTCTGGGACCGACTGCAAATGCGGCAATCTAGGGTTAACCCACAGGGGGATGTGCGGGGAGAACCTCCCTGGATTGTTAAAGCTATTCCTGGCCCTGTTCCAAACTGTAATGGTGGTGTTCATCAGATCCGTAATGCCAGAGTGGGATTTCATCCCTCTGAACACCACATTGCTGAGAGAGGAGTAGGACCCCATGATGGCGGCTTCCAGGGTCACTACCGGGTTATCACATGGTTGAGAAAACCACCATCTAACCGTCACCAGGACGGCTGCCCAGAAGTATACCTGGAAGTCCGGTAGGGACAAACCCCCCTGAGTAACGGGCAGCTGGAGAGTAGTCATGGCCAATCTCGGGGGTCTTCCGTTCCAGATAAAGGAGGATAATATACTTTTCAATTTAGCAAAAAATGAAGCTGGGGGGATCAAGGGTGAATTTCGAAAAAAGTACAGAAATTTGGGCAGGTATATCATTTTAATTAAGTTTACCCTCCCTACTGGAGAGAGGGGAAGGGTTTTCCATGTTATACATTTTTGTGAGAGATTCTTCAGTAGTGGCTGAAGATTCAGTTCAAAATATGTAGACAGTGGAGCTTTAGCCCTTACTCCTAAGTATTTAAATTCAGATGTCCAGTTTAAGGGGGTACCTGTCGGTGGGTTTTGACTGGATGCACTTAATGAAAAAATTATCAATTTTCCCCAATTTACCCTAATGCCCGAGAACATGCCAAACTCATCAATTATTTGAAGTGCAGGTGAGAGGGAGGATATGTCTTTAAGAAACAGTAGGGTATCATCAGCATAAAGGGATATTTTGTCTACCACTACTCCTACCTGGATGCCCTGCTCCAAGGGGGCGGCTCTAATATGAGCAGCCATGGGTTCCATGGCCAGGGCAAACAGTCCAGGAGAAAACAGACAGCCCTGCCTGGTACCCCTAGATAAAGGAAAGGACGATGATAGTGAGTTATTTGTTCATATGCGTGCCGAGGGATTATGTTATAGCATCTGCACCCAGCCAATGAAGCGAGGGCCAAATCCAAATTTGCGCAGGACAGCCCAGAGGTAGCGCCACTCCACCGAGTCGAAAGCTTTCTCGGCGTCAAGAGAGGCCACAACCTCCGGACCGTCCCCGCCTGCCCTAGAAAGGTGTGTAAGGAGACGTCTGATGTTGATATCCGTCCCCCTTCCTGGCATGAATCCAGACTGGTCTGGATGGACCAGTGCCGTGATCACAGTGTTCAACCGTCTAGCCAGTACTTTATACAATAGCTTGGCGTCCACGTTAAGGAGTGATATTGGCCGATACGAGGCGCACTGATCAGGGGGCTTGCCAGGCTTAAGGATGACCACAATGACCGCTTCAGCCATAGTCGGCGGTAATGAGCCCCTCTCCGTGGCTTTTTGGAGCATTAACCTAAACGACGGAAGAATTTCTTCAGCATATGTTTTGTAGAATTCGGCTGGAATTCCGTCTGGACCTGGTGTCTTACCATTTTGCAAGGAGGCTACTGCTCGCTGAATTTTTTCTAGTTGGATAATGCTTCCCTAAACGTGGATGTCAGGCAAGGGAGCTCCACCCCATCGAGGTACGCAATCAGTTCCGCATCCGAACAACCCATCCGAGAACCATAGAGGTCCCGATAGAATGATGCAAATTTATTGTTAATATCTGCGGGATCAGTCAAGATCGTCCCGTCCGAATCACAAATAGTTGAGATAGTCACCGGGGAGGAGCTTTTCCTCTCCAGCCATGCCAGCATACTTCCTGTTTTTTCTCCATGTTCAAAAATTCTTTGTGACTGGTGTAAGAATTTGGTTTTTGGGGTCGCCGTGCGTAATAGAAGAACATCTCTCAACGCTGCCTGGAAGTCTGAGTATATCCCAGGGGATCCCGTCGCGGAGTATTCCGCCTCTAATGCTGCCACCCTTCCCTCGGCTGTCTGTGTTTCCCTCCTCAGATCCTTCCGGATCTTATGGATATGTGTTTGAAAACTGCCTCTAGTAAAGGCCTTAAATGCGTCCCAGGATGTGGTCAGAGTCATGGATTGGTCTAGGTCTCTCCAATAATGTATCGCCTCGGAACTATAGGGTTCAGATACTCTATAGTCAGTCAACCAGAATCTGGACAATCTCCATAGATTCTCCCCTGGGGCATTGGACACACAGAGCTTTAAAGCAAGCGAGGCGTGGTCGGATATGCCACAGGGGAGTATATTGATGTCCCGCACCATGGGCAGGACAGACCCCCCGACATATGCAAGATCTATCCGTGACAGGGTCTTGTGGGAGGCTGAGTGACAAGTGTAGGCAGGTCGAGAAGGATGACACCACCTCCACACGTCGGTTAAATTAGACGCCTCAGCCCATGAGGACAGCTCTGATGGCAAACCTGTCCCCGGTGTGAGCCTGTCCATTGCAGGGTCTGGGACCAGGTTGAAATCCCCCAATATTACCACATTATCTGTACCAAAGGCAGCTATTTTAGAGATAATTTGGTTAAGTATCCTTATAGAGGCCGGGGGGGGGGGGGCAGGTACAGTCCCACCACCACCAACTCTAATCTGTCTATAATGGCATGTAAGATTACAAACTGACCGTCAGGGTCAAGCTCCAGTGCCAGCAATCTAAATGGCATGGATTTGTTCACTAAAATGCTAACCCCCCTGGAGTAGTTAGTATACGTGGAGTGGTATTGGTGTCCCACCCAGGGTCGCCTTAAACTCAGAAGTTTGCTTCCCATCAGATGGGTCTCCTGCAATATGCAGATTTGGGGGTGGTATGTTTTGAGGAATTGGAACACCAGTGACCTCTTAACAGAAGAATTCAAGCCCCTGGTGTTCCATGAAATTATGGTACAATCAGTCATCTACGATCAAAATCACATTTTCCATCCATATATCACCATATAAGAACAGATGCAAGGCCCGGACCCTTAACAAGGTCAGGACATGGCACCTGGCGCATCTTGTGACAAACATAAGTACATTGCCTGTGAAAGAACAACAAATCAGCAAATTATAACAAAACTTTCCCAACCAAGCCCCCCACCCCCCACCCCGCCAGCCCCGACCCAAACCTCGGGGAGGCTCAGGATCCCAACTCAGAACCAAGGCAAACACGCCTGTAATGGGGTACCGTGAGCGGAACAGCAACCACAGTGCAGCAGTCAGATGATGGAGAACGTCCAGTCTTCTGCTGGAGATCGGATCATAAACCACCAGTCGGCCATGGCACACGTAGCTAGAAATAAACATATTTTCTTGTGTGGTAAAACTTATCTGTGAGGTAGCGTGTCGATCCACGTGGAGGCATCCTCAGGAGAATTAAATAACCGTACCGATTCACCATCCTCCACTCGCAATCTTGCCGGAAACAGCATACTGTATTTGATATGCTTGGCTCGAAGTCTGGCTCTCACTGTGTCAAAGGATTTCCGTTGTTTCTGCGTTTCCAGAGAATAATCCGGAAAGATCAGGAATTTGGCATTTTCAAAGCGGAGTTCTCCCTGTGCTCTCGCCTCCTTCATCACCAGGTCACGATCCCGAAAGTGAAGTAATTTAAAGATGAAGGCGCGGGGCGGTGCACCTTGTGGGCCCTTGGTGAATGGTATGCGATGTGCTCTTTCCACGGTGAAGAATGGCGAAAACCGTGCCGAGGGGAGCAGTTGTTGGAATAGACGTTCAGTAAACGCAGTGGGGTCCGTACCCTCCGCTCCCTCCGGAAGCCCCAAAATTTGCAAGTTGTTCCTTCGTTTGCGATTCTCGGCATCTTTTGCTCTGGCCTCCAACACTTTAACCTTGGTTTTTAGCACATGCAATTCAGCCCCATGGTCACGTACCGTGTATTCATTTTGTGAGACCCTCTGCTCCACCTCGTGCATGCGGCCTCTCAGTTTATCAAAATCCTTCCTGATAAACTCCACATGAGTCTGTATATGATCTACTTTTTCTGTCAGGGAGGTTATGGCCTGCATTACAGCTTTGAAATCCGCCGCCGGGTCCGGGAGCCGCTCCGGCTCAGTCGAGAGTTTAGGCGAGACCGCGGCTTCGGCCCTGTCAGTGGTTCTCAGCAGCACGGCCTTTTTCCGAGCTTTTTGCTGGGAGGTCCTCCTGTACATACCCCAGAAGTGTCTCAGGGATGAAGGGGGCACTGGATGGTCGTTTGCACTCCAAGGAAGAGGATTTATTTCCGGTCTGCGCCGGCCTGATTCCCGATGTGGGCAGGAGAATCAGGCGAGGCCTATCCCAGAGATTTTTGTTGGGGGATTTCTCCTGTACACACCCCAAGGTGTCTTAGAGGTGAGGGGGGGTACAGGAGGGTCTTTTCCTCGGCGTCTGCAACCCAAAATAGGAGGATTCTTCTCTGATCTGCGGGAGCTCAGGCCCCACACATCTGCTCCCTCTGCCATCCCGGACATGCCCGGGGGAGGTGCTTTTACTACGGGAAGACATGGATCCTTGTCCCTGCTTTGCAGGAACACAGGATCCACGCCTTCCCTACTGGCAGAACAGCAATCTGCCTTGACTGCCATTCTGCCTCTCTATTGAACCATCATTGGGTGCCAGCAGACATTGAGTCTGCGGTACCCACCGATTGGCTCTGGCTGTACATGCTCACAGCGGGAGTGAGCCACCAGCGCGCACGCTACCCGGAAGTGCAGGATCATGTGTGTATATATATATATATATATATATATATATACGTGATCCGGCCCATAGCGGCTGTCCTGTAGCAGTAAAACTGCTATAGGGCGGTCGTGAATTGGTTAAATAGGAACCAGCGGTGGCTGGTGGTATATTTTTTTGGGGGGGTGGCAAAAAATGCACCCACAGCCATCGGTTGGTCACCAGCCCCGCACTTACCCCATATAGGTCACGGGCAGCGCTTCCTCTAGGCGGCTTTGCCTGCGTCTCCTCCTCCTAGGCGGTCAATAAGATTGCTTCTCCTCTCGGCCAATCGGGTGACAGGTCTCAGGACCCGCTTCCTGATTGGCTGGGAGGACAATAGAGAATATCAATTTGCTATTGTCATACAACTGGGTGGGCTCAAGGTGCAGTGTTCTGCGCCCCAAGCCCACCCTTTTTTGAAGCCAATTAGAGCCTCAGGTTCTAATCATGTGCTTCTGAAAAAAAAAAAAAAAAAAACCCATTGGAATTCATGTGTCCAGCACCCTGTATGTAGATTAGGGGCCCAGCACATGGATTAGGGAGGTGGCTGATAGGAACTGAGATTGTAATCTTGGGAAAAGTACCTGTATTTAAATGTTTTGGGGCTTTGCCCCTTCATTATAAAGATAATTACACCTCCCAACAGTCTCAAACTCTGCTGGACTGTCCCTGATTACAACCCAAATCTCACAGTCTTGTGGACCTGAGCATTGTCCTGCAATATCCTATTTTTATCTTTATCTCACTGACAATATTCTTCTGCACAGTGAGTGGACCATGCCTTCCACACTTTGCCCACATCACCCCATGTCCTGAGATGATTAATCTAATCTCTACCTGGAGCTGGACAAGCCAAAGAAATGACATATTCAAGGCTGGTGGGAGGGGGGAACTGGAAAAGGAACAGAAAGCAGGGATAGCAAAGGGAGAAGGGAGCACTGACATATTTACACACCTTACACAGAATTTTTTTTCTATTGACAACAAAGTGTTCCTTGACCCCTAGTTGTATCTGAGGGGATACAAATGTGGTGGGGCATGCACTGTCCTCTTTCACTCTGAATCAATATGTACACATGTGGCAGCCTGGAAGGATGTGCACTGTGCTTTTCCACTCTAGTCTCTGGCAAAGAGGAGGAGGAAGCACAGAGCAGCAATGTGGGACAAAGACTGCGGTGCAATATAAATGTTTGCCACTTACACCAGTGTTTACCACCACTGGGCATTATTGTCTCCTCCACCTTCCGGTCAGTCTTATTCCTACCCACCATGTGATTATGCGATTGGCACTATTATTCTCCCCCCCCCCCACTTGGTACTTTTGTTTTCTCCCACCCCCGTTTGCCACTATTGTAGCCCCCCCCGCTGACAACTATTGTTTTCCCCCCATCCTCTTGTTAAAGTGGGAGTAAACTCCCATGCATAATTTGTACCTATAGGTAAGCCTATGATAAAGCTTACCTATAGGTTCTGTGAATATCTCCTAAACATGCACCGTTTAGGAGATATTTACTGTCCATGCTGCCGGCTACATCACCGGCGCATGCACTCTGAAGGCAAGGGCGTCATCGCGGCTCTGGCCAGTCACACAGCCGGAGTCTGCAAACCCAGAAGGAAGATGGGTGAAGATGGAAGCCTTGTCAACGGTGAAAGCTTGCAGCTGGAAGGGCTTCGTTCTAAGGTAAGTTTCACATAATGTGCTAGTATGTGATTCATACTAGCACATTATGGCTTTGCAGGTTCCAAAAAAAGAACTGTGGGAGCTGTCACAGACTCTCATCAAGAGTGCCCGACTATGCCCGCACTTTTTGGCCAGCTCCGCCAATCATAGAAGCGGTACCACAGCTCCTATGAATGGAAAGTAATATATGAATGGAGGATGGGTGGATGACTGAAAAGTCTGCCCCCTTTATTCATAAAAGCTGTAATACAGATTCTGTGAATGGCAGAACTGGCCAGAATGGACAGGCATAGAGAGGCACTCTTGACCTGCCCAAGAAGATTACAGTGACGGTGTGGGGGGCATGGACAGAGGAGGATTTCACATAATAGAAGAGGAATCAGCATAAGGGACACAGGGACACATCTCACTGACTGTAATGCCGTGTACACACGGGCAGACTTTTCGACCTGACTGGTCCGGCGGACCGAATCCGGCAAACAATCCGACCTTGTGGGCTCCATCGGACCTGCAGAGGACTATTTCGGTCAAAAATCTGACAGACTTTAGATTTGGAACATGTTTCAAATTTGTCGGATGGACTCGAGTCTGGTTGAAAAATCCACTCATCTGTATGCTAGTCCGACGGACGAAAACCCACGCTAGGGCAGCTATTGGCTACCGACTATCAACTTCCTTATTTTAGTCCGGTCGTACATCATCACGTAGGAATCCGTCAGACTTTGGTGTGATCGTGTGTAGGGAAGTCCGTTCGTTCAAAAGTCCATCGGAAGTCAGTCGAAAGTCCGTCGGAAAGCCTGTTGGACCAGTCCTATCGAAAAGTCCGCCCGTGTGTACGCGGCCTAAGTTATGTCCCTTGTGCTGATTTTTGTTTTTTATTTTGGCTGTGCTTAGGCTTTAACCACTTAAGCCCCGGACCATTTGGCTGCCTAAAGACCAGAGTGTCTACTTTCCAAAATGGGGTAATTTGGTAATTTGTAATTACAATAAAAGTAATTGAATCAAAAAGTACCCTAGACTGTGATCACAAGAGGGAAACAAATCAAACACAGAGATTTCTTTAATTTAGTCATTTTTGCAGTGTCTGGTGTGGATCCAGGTGACTTTTCCTTCAAGTTTTGCAAAAACTGTACATGAAATAGATGCTGTATTGAGTCTCCAAACATTTCCTTATATATAAATGTCTCTTAACAATCCACAAGTGACCTGGCTTTAGTTTTAGATCCTTCCAAACTTTTAGGATCTGGAATTGGGGAGAAAACACATAAAGGGGTTTGTCAAAAAACCTTAAAAGATCAGCAACATTCTCTGTGAAATCCGAATGGAGGATTTCAGCTGCTGAGACAAAATATAAGCAAGTGAGTAACACACTCCCAAACCAAATCCCATAGGGAGAGAGTCCAACATCCCCCCTAGGGGCTTGATAAAATATAAGAAAACATTCAGGCAAAAGTTTTCTAGTTTCTTACTCTACTTTGTCTGCTACATTGTAGACAGTAAGGGGTGTAAAAATAAAACCTCAAAACTTCTATTAAGGACTCTCCTATAAAAAATGATTTCCTCTGTTACTCTTTGT
Source organism: Aquarana catesbeiana (assembly GCF_042186555.1). NCBI lineage: Eukaryota > Metazoa > Chordata > Amphibia > Anura > Ranidae > Aquarana > Aquarana catesbeiana. The sequence goes on along the minus strand of NC_133329.1, from coordinate 140,760,194 downwards.
ACTTTCTGGCACTCTGTACTTACAAACTACTTCTGATAACACTTTTTACTGTGGCCTTTGCAGTAGCATTTGCCACTGGCCACCAAAAAAACATGTCCATACAGACAAAATGCATACTCGTAAGATCCTAACTTGGGCATCTGGATATATCTTTTTGTAATCTCTGGAAGGGATGTTCAGCTTTTGGTAACACCTTTGGTAACAGGTAAAACAAGAAGTGGTATGTTATAAAAACAACTGTGGAGAACCCTGGCTCTATCCCATGCTCATTTACTAAGGCAGCCATAACTTCTTGTGACTGATGACACGGTCCATGTGTCAAGCTGAAGGGAAAAGAGGGGCTGGCAGACATAAATGATCACCTTTTCCAAAGTCCTGTTTCATAAGAAGTTGCCCCCCGTGGACCACTTGTTCTTCTCGTTCTGGGGTCCTTAAAGTTGAATTATTAATCCCAGCTATACTGGGCCAGAACTAGGGTGGAATCTGTGAGTTGCACAGACCCATCAAGTGTCTGGGGCTGTAAATGCAGCATCCTTAGTCACCTGGTCTGCTTCCATGTGTGAAAGTTAATATGGCTACCTCAGCAAGAACCTGGAAGGCTGAAAACAGCCGATCAAATTAACTTAGCATGCTTTATTGGTTTACCTGCCGAAGTAAAAACAAACTTCTGGCCCTTTAAATGGAACCAAAAGCTCTCTATATCTCGACTATCTATATAAATATACACTCTTTTTACAGCTCACAGGCTTTGCTAAAACATGGAGCTCTGTTTCTTGAGCTGGGGAAAAAGGATCCAATGACTTTGAATACAGAGTATCCTTCTGGGTGATAAACTGCATACTCAAATCTACAAAAAATTAAATATCTGGGTCTTCAGGGAGTGTGTTCTGCACTGTGCTCACAGCAGCTGATTCCTACACCATCAATTTAACACACGTGTCTTCCTTTGTCTCCAGCCTCCTCCAATAGGGGCAATAAGGTGGCTGGATTCAAATGTACATATTTTTCATTGTTATATATGTACATAAACAAACTCATATTTTAAACCTTTCATTAGACAAACATTTAGTTATCTGTATATTTGCTGCACAGAATGTCGGACCATTAAAAATTAAATGTTTGACCAAAACAATATCTAACTTTGTCTAATAGCACCTTTGCATAAAAGCTGCAGCTCTGATATATCGGGGTGAACCCTTCATTACTGGGTCCAGCTTCCATAAATATATTACAATGGCTTATTTTCTTTCATGCTGTTTGTGTAAGAACTCCAGTTTCATGTTTCAAAAGACAACTTTTTCCTGGCAATATTATAATGATGACAATACCCTGCGGTCATGCAGAAATGCCCATAAATCCAAAATATTCTTGCTTTTATACCACGGCACTTACAAGGAAAAGGGGCACATCATTTCACAAATCCACACATTCTGCTTTGGATTTCAAAAATAAAAATAAATAAAAACAAAAGGATCAACAATCTGTATGATGGACCAGAAAGCATCAAAAATTATAAAACAACTGGCTGCAGGTGGCATTTATCCTAACAGGGTGTGTGGACTTGATGTGATGGGTCTGTTATATTTAAATTTTATTTATTATTACTCTCACATCATGGACCGCACATCAAGTTATTATCAAAAACCTTAAAATTTCATTTTTGTAGAAGAACTTCTTATGTATCCCATCCATCTTGGCTTTGTTAAATATTATGGCAGCTTTATTCCAAATAACAACCTCATCTTAATCTTTTTTTTCTCTCAATAAGGGCTTATTGTATAAATGTAAAATTACAAAATTGTTATCTTAATCTAAACTAATCTCATTCATTACAAATTTCCCCATTAACCTGGACTTCATTTCCAACCAAAGGTTGTCTAAACCAGTTTCAATATATCTATATTATTAATAAAATTGTTAAACTCATATTAGAAATTAATACTCATTATTACTTAATTTTACTTAATTTCCCTTTTTTAAATGCAGTGTTTCCACTATCAAAGGATATTCAATTTGTGTAATACACGGTTAAATGTATCCTTCATTTTACCATGTTTGGAAAACAGATTCAAAATAATTGTGATCACATTGTTTACCATTAGATTCGTTAACCCGGCACATGTTTTGTCTAAGAAACTGGAATTGGCATGGTGTCCTTCCAGCTTATCACTGACTTCTCAGGGACATTCTTTCAGGAGAGCACAAAGGAGGGGGTCACATCTGCGTACATGACACACACAAGCAATAGAACTAAAGGTCCCAGCATTCGCACACACATACACCAATATCTCTCTCACTTTCTTTTAACTCTCATTAATATTTTCCTGTCTAAATTCTACTTTCTTTATTTTGTTCAGATATCTTTTATATCTATCTAGCTTCTATGATCAGACGGTCAGCCAGAGTGCTCATCCCATCTTCCCTCTCTGACAACATATAAAGTATTCTGTTTTAACTCTCATTTCTCTGTTTCTGACTCTAATAGTTGTAGTGCCTGACCCCAAATTCATCCCACAACTTAACATGAAAATGTCCCTTTCTGTCTAGTGTTAATGTCACCCTTGATCCATCCTGCTCACATAGATAGCTGTTCCTCTAGCTGTTTACTCTGCATGATTCTTAGTCCCTGTGGACCTTGGTAACCCAGTTACCCATTGTGGATCCCTGTCCACTTTAACCATTAATCTAGGGGCTCAGTATAGGCGGAACCGCACCTTTGGTTCATATATAGCGCTCCTCTTGCGCTGGGCATTTTTGAGGGTCTCTTACCCTTCATTCCCTTACTTAATTCAATGCCCATAATGACTGGCCAGTCTTCTCTCTTCTCTACGTGTGCCTATACCCTCTTGCCTCTAAACTACTTTATCTAGCAGATGTACTACATATACCTGTGAACAGCACTATTCTTCCCTTTCTTATCTATAACACTCCAATGGACAATAGACAGGGACAACATAACATATAACCACCAATCAAGACAGTTTGATTAAGGGGAGTAAAATAGGTACCCTTTGTCCCGAAAATGCCTTACCGATCAAGGAAGTCTGATAACTCAAATGTAAGCAAAAGGCTTACCTCAGCCGGCTGATTATCAGAAATTCCCGGATCGTCTCAAGCTCCTCATTTCGGATACTCAGGGTCACCTGAAATCCCCTCCTAAGGCAAAGCTCGCCATGCTGACTCAGTTAAATTGATGATAGGCAACTCCTATCCTCATATTGATTAGTGGTTCCAAATTAATAATAACTACTGCAGTAGGGAACAGACACAAAAGATACGCTCAGCATCTTTCCAAATTACTGTTCTGCTTTATTATGACGCAATTGAAGGTTTTTATGCACATGATTACGTAGGTATCACATTAATATTACAATTGTAGGTTTATCGTAACAAGGGGCATTACATAGGCAGGCTTATTCTAATCAGGACTCGAAAGAATGTAAACATTTACTGAAAACATTTTTTAGTGCTGTGTGCACAGTGAGGGCAATGTGCAATACATACAAAATAGAATACAATTATATACAGAACTTACAAATTTCCATTACACCAGTACGTTGCTGGTCCTTGTTGGGCATATATTGTAATCTTTTTTTTTTTTCATGCAGCCTATGGGCTGAACGAAAAAAAGAGATTGATCAGTGGGTATGCCCACCATTAGAATACCTCCCTTTATCCACCCATTTCTAATGATGGGCATACATGCACCATTTTGTTTTTAACTGTGGTGGTAAAATCACCTCCTACAGCGCTGGAGTCATGGCTTTATGTATCGTGGGAGCAAACGATGTTGCTGTCAAGATTAATAAAACAGTGCTGCAGCTGAATGGCCTAAAAAAATATAGGCCAAAGCATGGGGGCATCCGCCCCAAAAGTTAGGAGCAAATCACTCCTCCACCCCTGCTGCCCCCATGCTTCGGCATATATGCTCTTTTTTAACTGTGGTGATGAAATCACCTCCTACAGCGCTGGAGTCACGGCTTTATGTATCGCGGGAGCAAACGCTGTTGCTGTCAAGATAAATAAATCTGCGCTGCAGCTGAATGGCGTACCTGAAAACAAAAAAATGGTTAACAAGAAAACACAGTAAACAAAAAAAATAAAAAAAATGACATACCTGAAAAGAAAACATGATAAAACATAATAACAATAAAGCATTGCAAAATAGAATACAGTAAAAAAAAGAGCTGAACAATAGAGAGAGAACGATAAAACGACAACTATTTTTGTTTTTTTAATTCATATATTTTTTTGTGTTTTTTTTTTTTTTTACACTTTTTTTTTGTAAATGTAAGGGTTGTAACAGTAATGGTTCCAGGTTCGGGTCTCTCAAAATGCGATGGCATCTTGGGAGACCGTGTGAAAGTGTGTCCTAGTCTGTGCAGTGCTGTACCCTACGCTGAAACTCCACTAGTGTATGGTAGCGTTCAAAACATTCACCAATGCAAAGACCAGGATTTTCAGGACAGGAGGGACAATAATAGCGGGTGTCATGCCTATATGCTTGCTACAGACACAACATCTTCTTTGGGGGGCTCGTTGAGTAGGGGTACTCTGGAGGACATATGGAAAATGCCTCTCATGCAGCCGGCTTACAGCATTTGGATTGGGAAGGTGAGGTGGTGCACCATCTGGAAACAGAAGGGCTCTGACGATCTCTTCCTGGAATTTAAGGAAGGATCCAGTCCATCCTGAAGCTCTGTATAGCACATGAGCGTTCAGCAAAGCCAATTGAAAAAAAGTATACAGTCACTTTTTTGTACCAGCGTCTGGCCTTAAGGGCAACTAGGTACAGTGCCAACAACTGGTCCTTGAGGTCCACCCCTCCCATATTTTGGTTATATTCATGGACACAGAGGGGTTTCTCCACAACACCAGTTGCCATAGGAATTTGGACCATCATGTCTGCATGAAGGGAGGAAAGAACAAAAACATTCTTATTATCCCTCCACTTCACAGCGAGCAAGTTATTACACTTCAAGCAGGCTCTCTCCCCCATCCTAAGACAGGAATCTACAAGCCGCTGGGGAAAGCCCCGGTGATTAGATCGCACGGTGCCACATGCGCCAATCTGATGATCAAACAAGTGACTAAAAAGTGGCACGCTCGTGTAATAATTGTCCACATACAAATGGTACGCCTTTCTGAATAAGGGTGACACCAAGTCCCACACAATCTTGCCAGCGCTCCCTATGTAATCTGGGCAGTTCGGCGGCTCTACGTGACTATCTCTTCCCTCGTAAACCATAAAACTATATGTATAGCCTGTGGCCCTGTCACAGAGCTTATACATCTTGACCCCATATCTGGCACGCTTGCTGGGAAGATACTGTTTGAAAGACAAGTGGTCAGAAAACTTAATCAGGGACTCATCAACGCATACAACTTGATGGGGAGTAAACAAGTCTGCAAAACGTTGGTTGAAGTGGTTTATGGGCGGCCGAATTTTGTAGAGTCAATCGTATCCAGGGTCTCCACGAGGACGACAGAGTTCATTGTTGTTGAAATGCATGAACCGCAAGATCTGCTCGTATCATGCTCTGGTCATGGAGGCAGAGAACATGGGCATATGGTAAATTGGGTCAGTGGACCAATATGACTGCAACAGACTCATTTTAACTATGCCCATGTCGAGGGATAGGCCCAGAAAGGTCTTAAATTCGGAAACTGTAATTGGTTTCCAATCTCTGGCAAGATAGGACTGGGGATTAGCTGCAATGAATTGACCAGCATACAAATTAATTTGGTCCACAATAGATCTATAGAGATCTTCGGTCAAAAATCAAGTGATGTAAAATCAACTGTTTCCACCTGAATTCCGGGTTGGCCAGTGAATGGGGGAAGTAGGATTGGCAAATTCTGCAGGAAGTACACTATGGGCACGACGGGCCTGTCTTTGTCTTCTTGGTGGCAGCGGGACACTACTTGTGCTTGCCATCTCGCCAGCTTGGACTGCACTTATGGGACTCGCCATGTCACCACGTGTTACTGCAGTGCTGGTTTGACTATGACCAGGGTGTACTAGGCCGCTGGTGCTTGCCAGTTCACCAGAAGGTTGAGCGGCACTAGTACTTCTCTGCTCCATACGAGAGCCGTGTGGTTCTTGCACCTCAACAATAGCAGAAGAAGATCGGGGTCTGGTACGCCTGACCTTGGCAGGGACCACAACTCCGTCATCAGAGCTATCTGTCATGGAGCCGCTGTCATCTACAGGATCGTATTCTAAACGTGAATCTGACAAATGAGTGACTTCCTCTTCACTATCTGTCATGCTCAGAAACGTGTAGGCTTCTTCACTACTGTACCTTCGATTTGCCATTTTGGGCTCTAAATTTACTGGTACAGTAGTGAGACTCACAGGTAAAAAAAGCTCCTAGGCTGTCAGCAACTGTATCATCAATTCTATCAAAAAAACTGTTAGCGACCGCAGGGATCAGGCCTGACTCTGCGAAAGCTGCAGTTATGTGTTTAGTGTTTTGTAAGTGACAGTGATCGATCGATACTGCACTTGGGTGGAGTGGGCTGGGCTGGGCGGAGGGGCAAAACGCAGGTGCTAGCAGGTATCTGGGCTGATCCCGCTAACACTGCATTTTTGGGAATCCTAAACTGCTGGGGACGCTAGTATAGATCTGATCAGATATTGATCCATTCAGACACTATACCACTAAGGGAGGTGTATGCTGCGTTTGTGGGTGTTAGCGGTACTGGCACTAATCTGACGCTGTCTGGGGCGATGCAGACCCTATCTGACCCCAAAACCTAACTGATATCATCCGCCGGGCGGTCAGGGAGTTAAACCTTTATTGGGTAATAAACGGCAGGTATAAAAAACAAACTAACTAACCAGTGTCACCCATAACACTTATACGGTGATCACTGGTGAAAGGGTTAACTAGGGGGCAATCAGGGGGTTGAAACCTTTATTAGGTAGTATATGGGGGTACCTGATGCTATAAAAAGCTGACAATGAACCTAAATAATGAACAGGCTAACTACTAACTAGCGACACTTATATGGCGATGAGAAAAATGATCGATTAGTGACACTGGCGACAGGGGGTGAAAGGGTTAACTGGGGGGCGATCAAGGGGCTAAAGCTTTATTAGGGGTGGTTAGGGGGGTACCCTAACAGACCTAACACTTATAACAGTCACAAAATGACACCAATGCAGTGATCAGTAAAAAAATAAAAACTGCTATTGGTGTCACTGTGACAGGGGGTGACAGGGGGTGCAAGGGGGGTGATCGGGGGGTGATTGGGGGGTGATTCACATTGATGTCTTCTCTCCTAGGGCGTCGGAAAGAAAAGGCTGCACGAGGAGAGATGACATCACTTGCTTTTGTTTACTCTTCAGAAGCAGAGGAAGCTTCCCCTTCGTCAGGAGCGATCGTGAGGGGGTGGCCATGAATCAGTGGCCCCCCCTCAGAGTGGATTGCTCCTGCAATGATGCCGACCGCCTTGGGCACCGGTGGGGGCGCGATCACGCCCCCCGCCCGTGGGAAGGGGAGCATCGTACGGGTACGTTACTCTGCCTGCTCGTGCCATTCTGCCAACGTATATCATCGTGAGGCGGTCAGCAAGTGGTTAAAGAAGTTGTAAAGGTTTGTGTTTTTTCTTGCATCACCAGCCCCGTAGCCCCCCGTTTTACTTACCTGAGCCCTGGAACTTGACCTGGCGGGGACACGCTGTCTCCCTGCCTGGGGTTCTCGGCTCTTGATTGGATAGAGTGATAGCAGCGCAGCCATTGACTGTCAATCAAATCCAGGGGGGGCGAGGCCAAGTCCTGCATTCGGCCTCTATGGATGCCAAATGCTGGACTCGGGAGTGCGCCTGCAAGGTAATCCCCTGGGAGAGCGCTTCTCTCAGGGGGTTATCTGATGGGAGGAGGAGCCTCGAGCCGCCGGGAGACCCCAGAAGAGCAGGTTCGGGGCCACTCTGTGCAAAACGAGCTGCACAGTGGAGGCAAGTATGATATGTTTGTTATTTAAAAAAAATATATAAATTACCCTACAATCACTTTAACCACTTCAATACCGGGCTCATATGACGTCCGCAGATGGTATCTCCCATTCTGAGCGGGCATCATATGACGTCCTTGGCTTCTCGCCAATCAATTTTCAATGATTTGCACCATAGCTTGTAGACTCTATAACTTTCACAGAGACTAAATGATATCCACTAATTTGGGTTATTTTTACCAAAGAGATGTAGCAGTATACATTCTGGCCCAAATTTATGAACAAAAATGACTTATTTGCAAAATTTAATCATAGAAACTAAAAAAAAGGGTTTTTTTTCAAAATTTTCGCTCTTTTTTCACTTATGTCGCAAAAAATGAAAAACCCAGTAGTGATTAAATACCACCAAAAGAAAGCTATATTTGTATGAAAAAAATGATAAAAAGGTTGTTTGGGTACAGTGTTGCATGACTGAGTAATTGGCATTCAAAATGTGAGAGCGCTGAAAGCTAAAATTTGGTCTGGGCAGGGAGGGTGTATAATGCCCTGTTTTGAAGTGGTTAAAGAGGGGTTCCACCCAAATTTTGAACATTATCTCTATGCATTCTCTTCCTTGCCTAGATGCTGACATGCTGTGTAAAAAAATTTAAATCGCCGTAATTACCTTTTTTTTTCTAATCTTCTTAGCACTTCCTGGTTTTTCTCCCATGGGAGTAGGCGTGTTTCTAGCCTCTCCCAGACCTCCCACAGTCCCCTGGGAGCTAGTCTCAGGCTTCCCAGCATGCATTGTGCAACAGCGTCATCACAACATTATTATTATTATTATTATACAGGATTTATATAGCGCCGACAGTTTACGCAGCGCTTTACAACATTAGGGCAGACAGTACAAGTACAATACAATTCAATACAGGAGGAATCAGAGGGCCCTGCTCATTAGAGCTTACAATCTAGGAGGGAGGGTCAAGTGATACAAAAGGGTAATAGCTGTGGGGGATGAGCTAATGGAGAAAATAGTGCAGTTGTTAGATGGAGGCAGGATAGGCTTCTCTGAAGAGGAAAGTTTTCAGGGATCGCCTAAAAGTGGATAAAGTTGGAGACAGTCTGACAGATTGGGGTAGGGAATTCCAGAGGATGGGCGAGGCTCGGGAGAAGTCCTGGAGGCGGATATGGGAGGAGGTGATGAGGGAGCTAGAGAGCAGGAGGTCTTGGGAGGAGCGGAGATGGCGATTAGGTTGGTATTTTGAGACTAGGTTAGTGATGTAGCTGGGGGCAGAGTTGTGGATGGCTTTGTAACTTATTGTTAGTATTTTGAATTTAATTCGTTGGGCGAGTGGTAGCCAATGGAGGGATTGGCAGAGAGGGGTAGCAGACACTGAGCGGTTTGTAAGGTGGATGAGTCTGGCAGCAGCATTCATGATGGACTGAAGGGGGGATAGTCTGTTTAAAGGTAAGCCAATGAGGAGTGAGTTGCAGTAGTCATGGCGAGAGATAACCAGGGAGTGAATCAGGAGCTTTGTGGTTTCATTGGTTAGAAAGGGACGTAGTTTAGAGATGTTGCGGAGGTTGAGGCGGCAAGCTTTGGAAAGTGATTGGATGTGGGGCTGAAAGGAGAGTTCAGAATCCAGGATAACACCTAGTACCCTGACATGTGGGGACGGGTGGATGGTTTTGCCATTGCTCTTGACAGAGAAGTCGGGGGAAGAGGAACGTGGGGGAGGAAATATTATAAGCTCGGTTTTGGACAAGTTGAGTTTGAGGAAGTGGTGTGACATCCATACAGATATGTCGGTTAGTAAGTTAGTGATGCGTGAGGAGACTGATGGAGTGAGTTGAGGGGTGGAGAGATAGATTTGTGTGTCATCAGCATAGAAATGATATTGAAAGCCGTGAGAGGCTATCAGCTGACCCAGGGAAGAGGTGTAGATTGAAAATAAAAGAGGTCCAAGAACAGAACCTTGGGGGACCCCGACAGAGAAGGGAAGAGGAGTGGAGGAAGTAGAATTGTAAGTGACACTGAAGGTGCATTGGGATAGGTAGGATGAGAGCCACTGAAGAGCACAGTCACGGAGACCGAGGGAGTAAAGTTTTTTGAGGAGGAGGGGGTGGTCAACCGTGTCAAAGGCAGCAGAAAGATCCAGAAGTAGGAGTACAGAATAGTGTCCATTGGTTTTTGCAGTTAGTAGGTCATTTGTGAGTTTTAAAAGAGCAGTTTCTGTGGAGTGTTGAGAGCGAAATCCAGATTGAAGGGGATCAAGAAGGTTGTTTTTAATGAGGTGGTCACTCAGTTGGTTGTAAACCAGGCGTTCAAGGAGTTTAGAGGAAAAGGGGAGCAAGGAGATTGGGCGTAGGTTGTTAAGATTGGTAGGGTCCAAGGACGGCTTTTTGAGTATGGGGGTGACCAGTGCATGTTTTAGAGCATCGGGGAAGATGCCAGAGGTGAGGGAGAGATTGAAGATGTGGGTTAGAGAGTGTAGGATGGGGTCAGAGGGTGACCGTAGCATTTGAGAGGGAATAGGGTCCAGGGTACAGGTGGTTAGGTGGGCGATAGAAAGGAGTTTAGCAACTTCATCTGTAGTAGTAGATTTGAATAGGGGGAGTGTCAGTTGTATCTGTTGACGTGGGGTCTTAGCTGGGGGAGATACCTGTAGAATAGAGATTTCATCATGGATTGTATCAATCTTGTTTTTGAAGTGATTAGCGATTTCAAATGCTTCAAATGCCCACAATGAAGATGGAAACCGCCTTCAGTGAATTTTATAAGTTATTCTTTACAACGAAATCGGACACAGGCGGACTTATTACACAGAACATGTGAGTAGATAATCATGAGAAGAAAAGTTTGTGAATGAACTCCAAAAAAAAAAAAAACGATAGATAGGTGGACCCCCGCTTTAAGCAACAACCAATATTTAGTGCAATTTAGCCATGGCCATTTTTATCAGAGTGCAAAAATGTTTAACACCATTTTTTTTAAGATATGCTGGTAGCTCATTTGTTCACTTAGCTCTTGTTGATTCTGATGCTGTTATTAATATGTCTGTGTCAGGATGATTTATAATCGATAGTCCATCTGTTTGTCCAGTAGCCGTTTGTCCATCACAACTGCTTTTTTCACAAATAATTAAATCTTTAGAGATACCTAAAAAAAAAAAAACTTGGGCAACTCTCTTATCTTTCACTGTACAGTATATGGTTCCAATTCATAAGAAGGAAATCATTTGTGAGAACTTTTGGAGCAGGATCTCCTTTTTTTTTTCTAATATTTTTTTATTGAGATATAAAAAGGTTTAACAATGATGCATGCGCACCCCATTAAGGCAGTATTCCTGTGGGAAAGGGACCTGGGACCGCTCATGGGAGACCAGTAGGATGAAGCATTGCAATCAATCTACCTGCTCTTTAAATGTTGGACATAAAGTATCGCAATTATACATTGTACTCAGGTTGAATTATACCCCGCAAAAGCTCCACAAGATGGGCAGGCTGGCAGACCCCTTGTGTGGTAGGCATAGGCAGCACAATGGGGACCTTATCCATCTCCTCTGGTGATGCCCAAAGCTTCACCGTTAATGGAGTAGTGTACTTGGAACACTCAACCGGGTGTTCCAAACTGCTGTACCTCTAAGTCTTATTCACTGTATACTGGGAGTTCTGCAAGACATGACCCCAGCGGAGATGGTAAGGGCCGCATTCTCCAGGGCACTGTTTCAGACCCTAAAACTTATTCTGATGGGTTGGATATCGATCTCACTGCCCACTGTTGCCTCATGGATAACACACATGGGGAACACCCTTGTTATGTAAAGATATATCTATCAACACAGGGGGAGCCCGGGTAGATTTGAACGTATTTGGTTACCATGGTTGGATATGCCAGAACTGAGCCCAGGGAAATGGTGATGTCCAGGCTTCTACAATGCCCTACAGGATAATTATGCCATGTTTCTGACACAATGTAACAGTTGTACAAAATTTATGAACAAGTTTTGACATTATAAGATCTTGGTTAGTATGTATAATACTTTTAGTATTATACTTGTACTTTTAGTTAGTATGTATAATACTTCTACTATGATAACCCTGATATGTAAATGCAGATTTTTACAAATGCAATGTATGTACATGGGAAGTTGTTTATATATGTTTAATAAAAACTTTTTTGATTAAAATAAACAAAAAATGCATAAGAACAGTTTTGCATACCATACATAGGGCCTGACCGAGGTCACCAACCACCCTGACTTAATGTGTATCTCCTTTTTTGGACACTAGTATGGCAATGGTGTATAATCTGCATATTGCTGGCTTACAAATTTAAAGTTGTCGTCGGCTTATTGGAAATGTCCAGTAGACCTGGAGAAGTAGGCCAAAACATCTGACAACTTGGTCCCACATTTCAGTTTGCTACAACCAATTTGTCAGAATTGACACAAAGATATCAAAGACTTATGAACTCCTGGCTATCACACTTTTTTCATAACGGTTGTTTGGTACATACAATATCTAGGTGCCTCTCGTGGTCAAGCTGAAGGGTTTGTCTCCATAATTTATGGAGCATAAGTATGTTGTTCCCATTGAATAAATGAATTGCCCTACAGTGGTTATTTCACTTTTTACCTTCTGGTAAACAGGCTCATATTTATCCCATGATGCAGGCTGAATACATTTCCTAAAAACCGTGACATTTTTAAATTCACTGCTAAAGCTTCTCCACCTCCTAGTGATGTCGAAGCACAAAGAACTGCTGTAGCAGCAATAAGCATATTCCTTTGCTATAGAGAGATTTGGAACTGAACATAGGGGCAATCTTGAAAGTGCATCTGCTGCATTTTAGGTCCAGGTCGATATTTCACTTTAATTCAGTAAGTGAGAATACAGAGAATCCACCTCCCAATTTGGCAGAGTGAGAAAAGTATATTACTTCTAATGGCTTTTGGTCAGAACTTCAAAATCAAGTCCACAAATAAATAAATCTTTCAAAAAGAGTAAAAGCCTTTTCACAATTTTGAAGTGTTACCTCTGAACATCAGTTTTTTGTTTGCATATTTAATTGTAATTTCCAGTGTGTTGTTTCTAAACTAGACTGACCCCTAAACCTGCAGGGCTTGCAGCAACAATAATTTGGGTCAGTGCAGTTGGAACAAAATAATCTAGATTTGTGATGCAAGTAAATCTTGTTCATTAAATGCATCTTATTCAACGCACCCCCCTTCTATGGATCTGTCTTGTGATAAACGTGGCATCTATGTAATAAACTTGGTGCAATAATTTACTAATTAACTCAAACCTATGCACTCCTGTATGATTCTCAGAGTTTTTACATCAAAATAGTTTTGGAATAATACTTTTTACTTTTCCTGATTGAAGGCCCATTCACATAATTGCACCATAGTAAAGTGTTAAGTGCGATGTGCTGCTATTTATTCAAAACAATGCACCTTCTAGACATGTGTATTGCAATGTGGTGTGCTGCCAAAAAACTACATGCATTTTGATACGTTAGAAAGCTCATTCAAATGGGTAATTTAAAAAAAAATCGGGGATTGTAAATGAAATGGGTGACTGTAAGTGAAAAAAAAAAAAAACAAGTAGGTTCTGAATTGCACAGAACAGCGCCGAAACTCCTCTTCTCAGGTCCCCCACTGGCACTTCTGGATCCTCCTCCTTGGTAAGTGCCCCCATAGTAAGCCACTTTTTATGGGGACACTTGTGCATGCTCAGTCCCAAACCACGCTGTTTGCGTCTATTTACACAGACAGCGGGACTCGACCCCCCTCCCTCGTCTTTGATTGACAGCAGCAGGAGCCAATGGCTCACCCTGCCTCAGCAAAGGCAGTGAGGCCAGGAAGTGAGAGAAAGGAAGAGTTACAGATGGGCACAACACTGGATCGAATGAGGGCTCAGGTATGTAAATGGGGGAGGGGGAGGGAGGTAAGGGGGGATATTTATACCTAAACATTTTTACCTTAAGGCTTTAGAACCAATTTAACGTAAAACGTTACTAGGTGTACTATCATAGCACAATAATTTGCCTAGTTCCTAAAAGTCAAGTCTTTCTATCTTAAAGCTGAACTCCCTCTTTTGTTAGACCTTACAGTAATGGTCCAGGCATGAGGTATTTAGGGAATGTGGAAAGGGAAACCTTTTTGGATCAGTTTTCTTAACAGTAATGCATAGAAACCTAAATATGGAAAAACTGAATAATTCAGGTTGATTTACATAAAGTATAACTAGGCAAAACGTTTTTTTTTTACATTTTGGATGTAATGTTTACCATTATCATTTAGAAGTGAAAAAAAAATCCCACATTTTTGTCTGTCCCCAGAAAAGTAATAGGGGGGAAATCTTCCAATGGGCAAACTGGTTCTGGTGACCTGGAGATCCCCAGAGGATTCTTTTATTTTTTTGGGATTTCCTCTAACTTCCTGTTTTAGCTATGGGACAGGAAGTAAAGGGAAATCTCCCCAATGACAAAGCTGTCTTTTTATTGGTAGAAGAAGGGTATTTAACTATTTTCATTCAATATTGTACATTTATAAAGATATTTTGTATTCACTTAATTGAACTTAGTTGTTTTTGATACGCCACGTGTGTCCTGCGAAAGCAGCTTCCCTTTGATTGGTATTCTAGTCACATTTTTTCTTTTGTATTATTACATATGCTGCAGGGACCGCACTGGCTTAGTGAGTTGGCAAATTTCTATGGTTTAAAGAGGAAGTAAACTTCCATGGATTGCTTGTACTTATAGGTAAGCCTATAATAAGGTTTACATACTGTATAGGTACTGTAAATATCTCCTAAACGTGCACCGTTTGGGAGATATTTACTGTATACGCTGCTGATGACATCATCAGCACATGTGCTGTGAAGGAATGACCACCCATGCCGTTTCTTCAGAGCCCTGTGTTATGACTGGTGCCTTCCACACGCCTGTGCGGGAGTGATGTCACGCGGATCCGGCCAGTCACATAGCAGGGTTCTGCGGACCCGTAAGAAAGATGGGCGAAGATGGATGCAGCCTCCATTGGTGACAACGAAGGCTTCGTTTGCAGGTAAGTTTCACATAATGTGCTAGTATGCGATGCATACTAGCACATTATGCCTTTACTTTGTAGGTCAGGCAAAAAAAAAGTAAGCATTTACTTCCTCTTTAAACCATTTTACCTCTTTGTTAGACCCCTTTTCACACTGGGGTGGCGGGTTCATTAGTGGTAAAGCACTGCATAATGTGTTAGCGGTAATTTACTGTTGTTTTAGCGGCGCTTTTCAACCGCTAGCGGCTGAAGAAAGGGTTAAAAGCGACCGTGTTGCGGCGCTCCTGAAGCGCTTTACAGGCACTTAGAAAGTACTGCTCATTCATTCGAGTGGGCAGGGGCGGTGTAGGAGCGATGTATACAGCGTTCCTACACCGCCCCAAAGATGCTGCTTGCAGGACCTTTTTTCCCGTCCTGCAAGCGCACCGCCCCAGTGTGAAAACACTCGACTTTCACACTGGGGAGGCATGAGAGGCAGTTTTCAGGCGATTTACAGATGCTATTTTTAGCACTAAAACACCTGAAAACTTCCTCAGTATGAAAGGGGTCTTAGCTTTAAAACTGACAGGGGATTTAATCCTCCTCTTCTGTATCTATTCCACCTGATATCACATGAGATAAAATACAGAATGGTTTCATGAGTGAAATACCTCACATTTTGATTAAATAACTCATGCTTTATTTTAGTAGCGGTTTTTTGTGAATTGCATAAAAAAGTTTGAAAACATCTATGGGTTTTAGATTTTTAGAGCAAAATAACTTTTTGTAAATTGAGCCCTGTGTTCTGGGTTTGAGCCAAGACTTCCAGCCTTCCAGTCTCATACCCAGAACACAGATTGGCTGAGTCAGAGAGGTAGGCTGATGATGTCACATCCTCTGACTCAGCCAATCAGAGGAAGCCTTGTATTCATTGATAGAATACACCGCTTTCTGTGAATAGCTGAAAAACTCTACTGTGTTCTGGGTACGAGACAGAAAGTCTCAGTTCAAACTGGGAACACAGTGTGATATGCTGTATGAAGCCACACCTACATACAGTTTATTCCGCACATCCAGTGCCCTTACATGTTAGCGAGGGACATAGTTTGTTTGAGCCAAGGTGGCCCAAATGAACTATGTAAGGTCTAACAAAAGATGGAGTTCAGTTTAAGTTCTGTAAAGCCACACCAAGTCTCTCATCATGCTCATGCTTAGTTCCTAAATAATCATATTGTTTGAAATAATGTGAGTACCCTGTGAGTGTAATCTTCTGTTTGATAAACCTCAAAGAATATACTAAATATCAGCTGTTTGCAACTAAAAAGATCCTTACAGCTTACAAAAGTAGTGATGGCACATGTGTCAAACACAAGGCCCGGGGGCCGTATCTGGCCCTCAAGGCCATTTCAAGTGGCCCTCACACCTCTCCTGCAGCTGCAGCAACCCCCTCATTGTTGCCCTCACCTTGTCTCAGCAGTTAGCAGCAGAGAGGAGGACAAAACTCCTATCCAAATCCTGCACTTTTCCATGCAGGCACGGAGAGGCTCATATCTCCCCCCACTTTCCCATCTCAGCTCTTACAGATCCTATGCCTCTCTGTGCCCCTCCTCTCCACCTTCCCTGGTCTCAGCATTCAGCAGGCTCTGGCCCTCCTCCAGACTCTGCACTTTCTGCTTTTCAGCTCCGCCCCTAGCATCTTCTCGGCAGCAGCACAAGGTAAGGGGGTGCACTGTGATTTAAGGGAAGGTGAGGGACTCTTGACTTCTGATGGTAGGGGGGCTCTTGACATCTGATGTAAGGGGAGTGGGGTGCTTTGGACATCTAGTCTTACAGATACAACTGGCCCTTTGATGGCAACCATAATGCTGATGCGGCCCGCAATGAAATTCAGTTTGACACCCCTAAACTTAGACCATTGTCCAATCTACTTAAAACCTTTAAATTGATTTTATGGAGAATATTCTCAACAGTGGGAATTAGATTCCTTACTCTGGTTACAGCTTTGATAGCACAGCTCATATCCGCACATACCCAGATATCAGATCTCATTCACACTGCAAATAAGACAGGAAGTCAGGGAGTTGGTCCTGCCTCTGTTTTAATAATATTATGTTCCTCTGGGTTAAATTCAAGTTTAGGGCTAGGTGGGTGCAAGATGATTTATTTAATTTATGTTGTTTGGTGGAACCTGATGGACAGGTGTCTTTTTTTTAACCCGACTAACCATGCAACTGTTTAACATCAAGATTTTGTTCTTCAACTCTCCTCAATTAAGAAAGTCTACAGATTGGCTCTATAACAGGCTTTATGTCACTGAGAATCTTCACAATCTTTGCATTGTGACAGCTCTTAGTATTTCCTGTCATGTTACCAAGCAAAGGGGTTCCTCATATCTGCAGCAGATTTTTAATGACAGAGTCTGTTTAAAGTTGAACTCCAGGCAAAAAAAAAAACCTATTAAACTGCATAAAGGAGTTATTTTTACTGACCAAGTGATTTATATTTTTGTTCATCTAGTCCTGAAATTTACACAACTCTGCCCCCCCCCCCCAGACTAGCCTTGTCTAGCAGAAAAGGGGACCTGATATTTCTCTGCTGCAGTTTTACTTTGACTTACTGGTCCTATCCCAACCTCATCCTGTGAATGGACAGTGAAATAAGAAGGAGCACATTGATGATCATAGCACTCATTTTTCTCTCTTATATTTAAATTTTCCTTGTACTACTGCACATCTAATTGGCTCCTTGTGGTGCTTCTCCCTCCCATTCTGAGAACTCTGTTGCATAGACTGTACAGTTAACAACAACACGCTGATATCAAGGCAAATTCAAATACTTGCACTACTTGAAGTTGAAAAATAAATCTAATGATGCATAAATGATTACAGAGCTGTACTTTTTCTGTAGCTGCCTGGAGTTCAGCTTAAAAGTGGTTGTAACCCTCTAATATGAAAAATGATCAGAGCATTTACCTTTTTAGTGTGTACTTGCCTCACTCCAAAGCACCTAGTGTGATTTCTGTCTGATCTCTCATTCCTCTGCATGAGTCCTGTCAGTTTATGCTGGCATCAGACAATCCCAGGAGATGGCCCCAGCCCCGCCCCCCTCTGGCACGCAGCATGTCTCTCTATGAGACTGTATGTGTATGTGTGAGCAAGGGGGTCCTTTCCCTCCACTCAGGTCTCAGATTACACTCAGCTCTCTGCTTTATGCTGTGCAGTGTGTGATGTCAGATCTCCACCGCCTGCATTCTGAAGCTTAGAGATGCTGTGCAAATTCTGGATGCAGAGAAGAGATTGCTGCAGATAAACAGGTACAACTTAAATGTACCTATGTATCACCTGAGGCTTGTCACTTCAGTGGATTTATGTAAGCTTCACAACCACTTTAAGTATGAAGGATAAATAAGTCAAATTTAGAGCTTTCTCTAATGTATAACCTTTGAATCTCTATATTTTATACAGTATCAAGAATATGGAAGCAAGCATTTAAAAATGTAAAAGTCACTTCAAACTTAGTTAAATAAAAAATATCTCAGATAATATGCCCTCAATGTAAATGATTACATTAAACACAACCCCTATTTTGTGCTATACAGTATGTTCAACTTAAATAGTACTGTATATCTTGATTGCTATTCAAGACTGATGTTCTCAAGCTCAATTAAAACACTTTTCAAAGAAATGATATAACATGCTCAGTTTGGTCCAGTGGGCATAAAATAGCTTTGAATGATCCATGAGAAATCCGAAACAAGAGCTGGCAGTTTTGCTTGAAAGAGATATGGTTTGAAAGCTCTCTATTATAGATAAGTCTTTAAAGGAATCGAGTGATGAGGCAGACTATTGGAAATAAAGGTCAGAAGCGGAATGACCTTGAGAATGAATCCCTGAACCCATGCTGTGCTGGAGATATACCTGTAGGATTGAAAAGGTGACGTAGCTGATATCTCCACGTAATTGGAAAACCCTAGAGGTCACAGCAGAATAAGAACTGACTGTCTGAAGGGAAAGAATGAATCGAATACTTGATCCTGTGCATGTACATTGTGTCAAAGTTTGACCTTCGCTTTACCAAGCCAAGGTATATAACTGTACAGACTAAATGCTGTGTGTATTTGGATTAACCAGACAAACTATTGTGCGTATAGCAAGCTTAGTAAAGAGTACAGGTACATTATTTAATTATATATATATATATATATATATATATATATATATATATATATATATATATATATATATATGATGCCAGAGCATTAGAGTGGAGCTGTCTTAATCTCTAGCAGTTTTCATATACTCAGCCAATAAAATGTATCTCTTAAGTGCCCATTTCTAATTTAAAGGAACATGTCAAGAAAGAAATATGGTCACTGCCATTGCTAATTTGTTTTGAATGTGCAAGCTTTTGGGCTTCTAACTTTATTCTTCCTCCACTACTTGGGGATTTAAAGATATAGAACAAACATGTAAATATTAAGTGCCAAGACACTTAGTATGAAACTCTTGGTCACTGACTCACTAAGTAATGAAGCCAGGGTGAGGGTTACAGTTTTAGCTAGATACACAGATGAATATATGCATGGGAACTGTTTTCTTTGCCAAAGCATGTGTACTGCCAGTTTTGTGATCCAGGCACCCCTTTCAGACAGTACAGTTGGACCCTGAACTTCCACTGCAGCAGCAGCACAGCTTGGCTCAAGAACACTGGTCAAAAGGCAACCCAACCTTCTGATTGGACTCCTCTGCTAGGTCACTCCTTGGCTCTGATATGTCATATGACACAGCCAAGAAGCCTGGGAGGAATTTCCCTCAATCCATGTGCCACTCTGATTGAGGGATTGAGGTTTGGTGAGTGCACTACATGGAGGAGGATTATGCTGGGGGGGGGGGGGTGATGATGGAAGTGTGTATCAAAGAAAGGGGTGAGATTTTAACTGGGGGGTGGAAGGAAGGGTGGACATTTTTATTTGTGATGGTAGAGGGTGGGAGAGATTTTTGCTGGGGTGAGGAATGGGGCAGAAGAAAAGATTTTTGCTCAGGGGCACAGTGAATACATTTTTGAATGTACATTGCCCCTTTGTTGACTGCATGTTGTTATGGACAGTTCGTTGTCTACATATTGTCACAATTGACTGTTTTATGTCTACACATTTTCACGATCGCCCAATTTTTGCCCATATGTTGTCACTGCTGCCCTTTTGTAGCCCAGATATTGTCACAATTCTCCATTTATTGCATTCATTATATCACAACTGCCTGTTTGTGACATGCATTGTATTGTATGTAATTATCCATTCTGTATTGTCTGCATTGCATTTTTTTGTCTTCCTAATGTCAAATCAGCATTGTTAAGAGGACCATATTTATATAATTTAGTCCTCTACAGGTCCCTTATCAAAGCGCACTGCTATTATACCCATATTTCAATATTTTCCTAATTTTTTGCTATTGAACATTTAGAGTTTATTTTATTTTCCATGCTGGTATTATCCCTTTTTTTCACCATGGTGCACTTTGCATGCGTCTATTAAAACCTTGAATTGTTTTCTTTTACCTACATGGCTACATACAACATTCTGATCTGAAAATCTTCACTGCATCTTTTTTCGTGCCCATTATTGATATCCATTCAGTCTCATGATTATTGCTAACAATATTTTGACATACAGAACAGTTGAGAGAAAATAATCCTGCGGCCTGCCACTATCCTGCTGTGCGAGAATTACAGGAGACTGAATCTGAAAAAACTAAATCAGGTACTTACACTAGTTGAATTTCATTTTATTAAATAAAAGCAATAACTGCATGAATTGATACATTGTATATCAGCTTTAAAGAGACAGAACATAGAGAAATGTGCATGTGTTGCAGAGATGTAGTACATGTTTTTTTCTTTATTTTTGCTTTTACCAGATATACGGTATCTCACAAAAGTGAGTACACCCCTCACATTTTTGTAAATATTTTATTATATCTTTTTATGTGACAACACTAAAGAAATGACACTTTGCTGTAAAGCAGTGAGTGTATAGCTAGTGTAATGCCCCGTACACACGGTCGGACATTGATCGGACATTCCGACAACAAAATCCTAGGATTTTTTCCGACGGATGTTGGCTCAAACTTGTTTTGCATACATGCGGTCGCACAAAGTTGTTGGAATTTCCGATCGCCAAGAACGTGGTGACGTCAACCACGTATGACGAGACTAGAAAAGGCCAGTTCAGAACCAAGCGCGGCACCCTTTGGGCTCCTTTTGCTAATCTCGTGTTAGTAAAAGTTTGGTGAGAGACGATTCGCGCTTTTTCAGACTCGTGGCTTTCAGATCGTTTTCTGTGGTTCTGTGTGCTTGTGGGTTTGTATCTGCTCTTCAGTCCGTGCAAGCAAGCTACACGTGACTCAGTTATTGTGTTCTTGTTTGTTCGTTACTGTTTTTCAGGTCGCTCTTCACAGGCCTTGCTGTTCTTCAGTGCGTTCTGTTACATCGTACTGAGCAGCCGACCGTTTTCTAGCCATGTTGCATATACGTACTCCTCGTAGAGTTCATGCTGTGCGGGGGCTTGGTGTTGGGGTCCTGACCTTGACACAAGTCCAGTCCATGAACAGGGTGGGGAGGAGTTCATGGACCAAGAATTTGTTGCTTCAGCGTGACCAGTTCTGTCATATGCCTTTGCTCCGTGAGATCCATGAGAATAATCCTGATGATTTCAGGAACTTTCTCCGGATGACGGACCGTTTGTTGCCTTCGCTGACCCCCTATATCAGTAGGCAGGATACCTGCATGAGGCAAGCCATCACTCCAGAGCAGAGGCTCGTCGCTACCCTGCGGTACTTGGCGACGGGGAGAAGCCTGCAGGACCTCAAGTTCTCGACAGGCATCTCCCCCCAGGCTCTGGGGATCATCATCCCAGAGACCTGTTCTGCCATCATCCAGGTCCTGCAGAAGGAGTATATGAAGGTAAGATTTTTAGCCTTTAATATCACATTTTATTGTATATAATGTTTGCTAATGTATTGTATTTCTTTCCTCATTCCCTAATTACCATGATTGTAATATGCTGTGAATGTCCCCTTTGTTCTCATGCATGCTGGAATTTTTTATTTTTTTTGTCCTTCATACATATTTGCCTTCACTTACCTCCCCAGCATGCTCTCCTGGCCCTATATTCACATCATGTAGTCACTTAACAATGTATTTTATCAGCTCCATAGTAGTGCTTTACCCCAAACAACCCCTAACATGTTTAGAAATGTGATTTGTGCTTTAAATTCAGGCAGAGTGCCAGAGGCTTTTTTTTTGTGGTGTCCCCAAATCATTTTTAACCCTCCCTCCCCCCAACTGCTAAGTCAGCTGATCCCAATTCTCTATCTATCCTCAATCATCTATCTGCTGACTTTGCCAAACCCATACACACTATACCCACCTTTTTTGTGGTCAGATTTATGGATGAATTCCCCAAAGCATGTAGTGCAAGGGCCTTCCTGTATACTTTCAAATGGTACTGTTTAAAGTTTTTGTATCCTATTATTATCTTGATAAGTAATAGCAGAATGTCCAAATGTGCTCAAATGTGTACTGTGTGTATTTATATCTTTGTATTATGACACTTCTTACCTGTCCAGTGGGCTGCCAATAGTGTAACTAAGGAGGGGCTGGCCAAAGTAATACCCATTATTTAGGCATTCATCTCTCAATGAAGTGGAGAGGGTTACCTGTCCAAGATCCCCCCCCTATAATGTTAGAAATGGCCCATGAGAGGGGGGGAGGGGGAATATGATAGGTGTACCTTATACTTTGGTGTTGTAAAATTCCCCTTAATAAATGTTATCTGGATGTTGGCCAAGAATGTTTGTGTCTAATCTGCTTTCCATGTTTGTGCAAAAATACTAATTTATTTTTGTTTTCCTCAACAGTTTCCTTCCACGCCACAGGAATGGCAGACTGTGGCCTCCCACTTTGCCCAGCGGTGGGACTTTCCTAACTGCGGAGGGGCAATTGATGGGAAACACGTCCACATTGTCCCACCACCCAACTCGGGGTCCTACTATTATAATTACAAGGGGCTCAATAGTATTGTGATGTTGGCGGTGGTGTCAGCTAATTACGACTTCTTGTATGTGGACGTGGGGAAGAATGGCCGGATGTCCGATGGTGGAGTCATCGCCCAGAAGGAGTTTTACAGGCATCTCCAGAATGGCAGCTTGGACTTGCCAACTCCAGAAGAGAATGTGAAAGGACTCCCATTCGTCTTCGTTGTGGATGAAGCATTTGCGCTGGGGGACCATCTTATGCGGCCATTCCCGATGAGGACCCTCACCCTGGAACAGAAGGTTTTTAATTACCAGCTGGCCAGAGCCAGAAGAGTGGTGCAGAACACATTTAGAATCATGGCCAGCCGGTTCCACCTATTTCTTACACCCATCCATATGGCGGAGTATAAACTGAATCATATAATCCTGGCATGCTGTGTTCTACATAACTTTTTACGGCAACATTCTGCCAACTATACTGGCTCAGTTGGGCCTGAGGCCGGAATTATAAATGAAACAACCCTGACGGCGCTTGAAAGTGGCCGTCCTGGCTTGCCCTCCCTGAGTGCCCGTGATGTCCGGCTAAGATACCTTGAGTTCTTTGCGGGTAGGGGGGCCATCAATATGCCAGACAATTTGTGAAACCTTGATCAAATAAAAAAAATTAAGCAAATCTTTGGTGACATTTACTGCTTGTGTTTGTTTTAGCTGACCCTGACCGAAATGTGGTGAGTCCTGAAAATGGCGCGATTGTGTAACCTTATACAAAGCACTGTTGGGTGTTATTTACTAAAGGCAAATACACTTTGCACTACAAGTGCACTTGAAAATGCACTGAAACTGCACTTGTAGTGCAAAGTGGATTTGCCCTTAGGAAATAACACCCATTGTCACAGAAAGCAGCAATTACATTACCACAAAAGTGTTGTAGCGTTGAGACAATAATCCACAAATTCTTGATTAACAATCTTTTTAATACCTGCGCAATCACATGTGCATTTAGAAAAGGTTTTTAAAACAAACCAACATGTTTGTTGTATAACAATTTTTGGGGTGGCATTATCAAAAATAGAAATGTCCATTTAAGATAAAACAGGCATGTATCAAAACAACAAGAAAGACACAAATCTTGAACTTACAAAGTTCACATATGGTAAAACTTGAAGGCAATATCAGACATGAGTATTTAGGAACTGTGTTTGATATTGCGTTCAGATGCGGTGAAGTCACCCCAGGAAAAGCCAAATTTTGAAGATGCACACCAATTTACGAATGTCAACATGTGCTAGCTGCCATCACGGGGGATCAAGGGACGTGTTTTGGGGGACCAACCCCTTCCTCTCAGCTACTTTATTATTGAGGAAGGGGTTGCACCCCCAAAACGCGTTCATTGATCTCCCGTGATGGCAGATAGCACATGTTGACACACTGTGTGCATCCTCAAAATTTGGCTTTTCTAAAAATCGCTTAAACATTTTTAACATTGTAGCACACAAAAAAACAAAGTGATTTTGAGGGGTTTTAAACTCTCCCCAAAACATCAATGATGTTATTATTTTTTTGAATAACATCATTGATGTTTTTCTTGATGTTTTCCAAAGCTAAATTACACCCCATGATCTCCCCGATCAGGATCTGTGCACTTTCCGAGGTGAAATGCCCTGGATCCACAACATCACGATCACCTAAAAGGAGAGAAACACAAAAAAAAAAAACAGGTATTATAAATATGCCGGCATCCATCTCTTACCTGAGTCTGTGGTCGCAGACACTCACCTGTTGTGGTGCCAATTTCCACCACGTCTTCTTCCTCCTCCTGCTCTTCTTGGGTTGGGGGTATTTCCCCTTCTTCCCGAGGTGGGGGGTTCGAATGAGGGGTGTCCTCCGAGTCTTTTCTCCCCTATGTAAAACAAAAATGGTATAATTAGCACACAGATATTTGATGGCCGAAATATAAAGATGAAACATTGCTTGGAAGTGGTGTACAATTGTCTATTTTTGCAGAGTTCCAAGATGTAGAATTTTTATTGTCCGTTGTCAAGCTTCAAGACTTTACCTGTTTTGTCCAAGCTTCACAGATGGAGACCCCCCTATAGTATACACTGGAGTACCTGTGTGGGCCCCCTAATAAAAAGGGTGTTCTGGTGTCCCACACTAGTGCTCCAGCGTCCAGATGTGAAAACAGCTGCTGAGTGTCCTCTCCTTACACAGAATCTAGTTTGCATTTCATTCTAGTAACAAACCCATCTACACAACCAAATATTTTTCATACAAGTAGGCCCTAAAAAATGTGGGCAAATGCATATGGCCTAAACAATGGTGTTTTATAGGCCGAAAGAAAAATGTTTGATACGAACGAATAATGTGCCCATGAACATGAAAGTTGCCATTTTAAACTGTACAACACTTAAGAAAAGCACATGGAGCAGCACGAACGTAATAAAGACAAAAAGAATAGGAACACAGCACAACTACTTACTTTTTTGCAGCACTCTCCGGATCTTTCTGTACTGCTCGGGCTCTCTTAATTTCAGGTCCGACCACCGCTTCCTGAGCTGATCTTTCGATCGACGTACTCCGAAATTCCGGTGCAGACTTTTGACCACTTTCGCCATGATCTTGGCCTTTCTGATATTGGGGTTGGAGTAAGGTCCATACTTTCCATCATAGTCGGCCTTCTTCAGGATGTCAACCATCTCCAACATCTCACCAAAGGACATATTTGAGGCCTTAAATCGTCTCCTTCTGGATCGGGACGTTTCCGGATCTGGGCTTTCCTCCTCCTCGTTGCTATAATTAGCACGCACCTGCTCTGACTCCGCCATGTGCTCGTCACCCACTGCGCCGAACGAAAAAGGGCGGGGAATAGACTAGTAAGAACATCAGGGGCGGGCGGAGTTACACGCATGCGCAGTGTGTATAAAGCGTAACACGCGTGCATAGTACGTACGATCTGTGAGCGGAGGAAGGAGTATCGGAGGCGCCGATCGTGATAACGAAGGTAAGAGCCAAACTTGGGCCTATACTGCTTCTAGATTGAGGCCTATATTGTAACTAGATTAGGAGAGTTTTGCCTGACATTAGGGTTTGTCTTGTGTTGTGTCTTGCAGTGAAAATGGATATCTTGAAAGATACCGACTTTATGGCAATCTTCATAGATATGTTCAGGGAGCTGCCTTGTCTTTGGGAGATAAACCACCCACATTATAAGAACCAAACAAAAAGGAAGGCAGCACTGGATCAGTTGCTGGAATTTGTGAAGACGGTGATCCCCACGGCAGACATGACCTATTTGAAGATCCTAATTGGTGGCCTGAGAAGCACTTATCTAAGGGAGCACAAGAAGGTCCAGGATTCCCAGAGATCCGGAGCAGCAGATGACATCTATGTCCCCAGGATGTGGTACTATGACAGGCTGCATTTTCCGGCAGGCCAGACTGAACCCAGGTCATCACTCTCCAGTCTTCCTTCCCCCCCAGCTGAGGCTTCTGACGCACAACCTGGGCCTTCCAGGCAGCAACATGTGGAGGAGCCCAGCTTGAGCCAGATATAGCATTCCTCTAAATATTTCAGGTTGTCCAATCAATGATGTTAACTAGATGTTAGGAGTACTAATTTATGATTGTGATTGATGATGCAAAACATTAAACCATGTCCCTTTTTCATACACAGGGAAGTCTCAGCCAGGAGGTTGCCGGGCCGAGCAGGCTGCCTGATATCCAGGTCCCTCCCCTACACCCGCAAAGAGAAAGTGGCAGGAAGAGGAGTACCCTGGAGGAGGCTGCCATAGGCCTCTTTTGGAAGGCTACAGAGGCCCTGACAGCCCCCTACACTGTGGAGGAGGACTTTGCTGGCATAATTGCCTGCAAAATGCAGCGAATGGAGGAGGGCCAACAACTCATGTGTGAGTCATTAATTTTGGAAGCTCTCAATAAGGGGTTGAGGGGCCAAATAACATCTGCTACCCACATTTGTGACCTCACACATGGTCCTCCTCCTCCTCCTCCAGATCCTACTACTCCTCCTCCTCCTCCAGGTCCTACTAGTCCTCCTCCTCCTCCAGATCCTACTCCTCCTCCTGCCACATCTCCAACAGCAGAGCCACAGCCAGGAAGGAAGTGTGGAAGGAAGACCAGAAAATGATGACCCTGGATCCAGTCTGGTCTGGCAAAAGATGCAGCCTCTTGTGGTACCACAGCCTGGGGACACAGATGTCATCTGCTGCTTTCCGGATCTCTGGGACTTCTGGACCAGACTGCACTCCCTTCGATATGGACTCCTCAGGCCACCAATTTTGATGTTAAAGAATTGATGTCTGCCCTGGGGGGCCAAGGCTTCGCTAATTTCTGCTGTTTCTCCAGCGTTGCCTCCCTCTTTGTTTGGTTCTGAGCCCTTAATAAAGGATATTTGGTTTCAATTATACTCTCCTATGTGTGTTTTCCTTAAAAAAGGACATTTTGTTTGTGAGGATTCAGGTACATTTGTAAAGTACAATGTGAAGTTAACAAGGGACACCAACACCAAACAATCTCCTTGAGATTAAATAATATAAGATATCAATGGTGTTGTGGTAACTTAACACACAAAACACACACAAAAATATTCTGGAGTAAAACCAAAAATAAAACAAAGATCAGCCTTGGAAAAAATACAAACCTAAAAAAAAAAAAAATACAACACAAAAATAATGTTGTCAAATGTGACAAATCAAAATATATTGAGGGAATCCCAATAAATAGTAAAGAAAGAAGTTTGTGAAAAGTCTGTGTGAATATGAGCAGCAAAACTACTTCATTCTTCTCACATTATAAAGAAGAAGAGAGTGCGCTGTATTAAACCATTTTTAACATTGCAGTGCGACGAAAGTGCTGTATCCATTGCCAACGCTAAGTTTACCAGATCGAGCTGTTCCGTCTCGGAATTTCTTCTGAGCATGCGTGGCACTTTGTGCGTCGGAACAGGCCACACACGGTCGGAATTGACGCGATCGGATTTTGTTGTCGAAAAATTTTATAGCCTGCTCTCAAACTTTGTGTTTTGGAAAATCCGATGGAAAATGTCCGATGGAGCCCACACACGGTCGGAATTTCCGACAACACGCTCCGATCGGACATTTTCCATCGGAAAATCCGACCGTGTGTACAGGGCATAACAGTGTAAATTCGTTGTCCCCTCAAAATAACTCAACACACAGCCATTAATGTCTAAACAGCTGGCAACAAAAGTGAGCACACCCCTAAGTGAAAATGTCCAAATTGGGCCCAATTAGCCATTTTACCTCCCCAGTGTCATGTGACTCGTTGGTGTTACAAGGTCCCAGGTGTGAATGGGGAGCAGGTGTGTTAAATTTGGTGTTATCGCTCTCACTCTCTCATACTGGTCACTGGAAGTTCAACATGGCACCTCATGGCAAAGAACTCTCTGAGGATCTGAAAAAAAGAATTGTTGCTCTACATAAAGCTGGCCTAGGCTATAAGAAGATTGCCAAGACCCTGAAACAGAGCTGCAGCATGGTGGTCAAGACCATACAGCAGTTTAACAGGACAGGTTCCACTCAGAACAGGCCTCGCCATGGTCGACCAAAGAAGTTGAGTGCACGTGCTCAGCATCATATCCAGAGGTTGTCTTTGGGAAATAGACATATGAGTGCTGCCAGCATTGGTGCAGAGGTTGAAGGGGTGGGGGGTCAGGCTGTCAGTGCTCAGACTGTACGCCGCACACTGTATCAAATTAGTCTGCATGGCTGTCGTCCCAGAAGGAAGCCTCTTCTAAAGATGATGCACAAGAAAATCCGCAAATAGTTTGCTGAAGACAAGCAGACAAAGGACATGGATTACTGGAAACTGGGGCTGCATGAGTGCTGTCGCCACTGGGGAGCTGCAGTTCACTGAGGGAACCATGAATGCCAACATGTACTGTGACATACTGAAGCAGAGCATGATCCCCTCCCTTCAGAGACTGGGCCGCAGGGCAGTATTCCAACATGATAATGACCCCAAACACATCTCCAACACAACCACTGCTTTTCTAAAGAAACTGAGGGTAAAGGTGATGATCAGGCCAAGCATGTCTCCAGACCCAAACCCTATTGAGCATCTGTGGGGCATCCTCAATCGGAAGGTGGGGGAGCGCAAGGTCTCTAACATCCACAAGCTCCATGATGTCATCATGGAAAAGTGGAAGAGGACTCCAGTGGCAACCTGTGAATCTCTGGTAAACTCCATGCCCAAGTGGGTTAAGGCAGTGCTGAAAAATAATGGTGGCCACACAAAATATTGACACTTTGAGCCCAATTTGGGGTGTACTCATTCATGTCCTTTTTTTTCCCACAAATAGAGCTTTCAGTGGTGGTATTCGATCACCACTGCGGTTTTTATTTTTTAAACAAAAAAAGACAGACAATTTTGGAAAAAAAACAATATTTTTTATTTTCTGCTATAAAAAATGGAAATTCAAATTTCTTCATCAATTTAGGTCAATATGTATTCTGCTATATATTTTTGGTAAAAAAAATCCAATAAGCGTATCTTGATTGGTTTGCCCAAAAGTTACAGCATCTACAAAAAATTGGATATTTTTATTAATTGAATTATTTGTAAATTTTTTTACTAGTAATGGTGGCGATAATCGACTTATAGCAGGGCTGTGATATTGCGGTGGACAGTCGGGACACTAACTGACACATTTGATACTAAAAATATGCACTGTCACTGTACTAATGACACTGGCTGGTAAGGGGTTAAACATCAGGGACTATCATAGGGTTAAACTGTATGCCTAACCAGTGTTTTCTCACTGTGTGGGAGGTTCTTTTACCAAGGGAAGACATTGATTCATGTTTCCTACTGACAGAACGAAAATCTGCCTTGTTTACATTCTGGCGGTCTGCCTATGTAAACCGCTGTTCTGGCAGACATCAAGTACCCACAGATCAGCTCCCACAGTGTCTAATCACAATGGGAGCGAGTTGCCGGCGGCCCCCCAGACCCAGAAGTGTCGGATCACATACTAGGTATGTGACCCAGTACAGAGCAACCTCCTTGCTGCAGTATATCTGAGGTGGGCGGTCGGGCACTGGTTAAGATGTATAAAAAAAATTGGAAACCGCGCAAAGAGCAAACCAAGTCTAGTGAGCACCTCCAAACAGATCAGCTGCTGGCAAACAAGGTTTACAAAACCTTGTAAACAAATCCAGTATCTTCAGTAAAAGTGCAGCACTAGATTAAAATATAAATGCGGTAACCCTAGTAAATATTAGATATAAAGTTAAATAATGAATAAAAGTCCAAATGATGACTTGGTGAAATCAGTCCGTGTATAGAAAATGTCCTTCAGTGCTAAGACTCACCATAAAAAACAAAGGCAAAACCAATATCCAGTGTGTTCCACCAGGTGATGTTAAAGAAATCCAGTGCAAGTGAGCCTCCACCCAAGTATGAACTCACCAGAAATAAAATATTTTGGAGCTTCAATGTAATCTCTATAACAGGTACTCCTCCGTGTTTCCTCTTGTTAATAGCATGGAATCCTCATCACAGGAACCCACGAAGTGTATATAGAAAGCTCACCACCAGGAGCCCAAAAATGATTATATGGTGTAGTATTTTATTGTAAAACTATTAAAAGTAGTTTTCACATAAAATGCTGAAGCGCAATAACAAATAGGAATAAACTGGTCAGGCTTACAATGGCGGCTGCTGCTCTGAGCACACGGATGCAACAGCATAATGTCAGCACTTGGGCCCCTCCTGATTCAGTTTTGTGCACATGCACATTCTCAAGGGATACACCTCCCTGGAGACACGGACACTTTTTACTCTGGTTTTATTTTACCAAATCATCATTTGGACTTTTATTTGTTATTGAACCTTATAGCTAATGTTTCTTTGGGTTACCACATTTGTAATTTATTTTAACACTGTACTTTTACTGATTAGAAGTCAAAACATCTGCAACTACTAAAAGAAGATATCCCTTCTACTAACACACTGTGAAACAAAGTATTGTGCTAAAAACCAAAATGTATATCAGTTCTTCGTAAATCATTAAAAATACAAAGTGCAAAAAACACATATAAACATGAATAAAAGTGAAAAAAAAAATAGAAAAAAGGTCCATAAAGAATCCCAGAACCAAGAAAAGCCCC
This sequence comes from Aquarana catesbeiana, assembly GCF_042186555.1. NCBI lineage: Eukaryota > Metazoa > Chordata > Amphibia > Anura > Ranidae > Aquarana > Aquarana catesbeiana. The sequence goes on along the minus strand of NC_133329.1, from coordinate 140,729,041 downwards.
CTATTAAATGTGCATCAATCTGGAATCTTAATGATTTCCAAAGCATGCTAATAGCATCCACCAACACCCAGAACATGCTAAAGGTGAGGGCTTACCAGACCACAATGACCCTCTTATTCAGAGCGGTCAACAGAGCTCAGTAATATAAACCTGTGGCTATTACACCTCTCTCTCATGGAACGCCAAGATGGACATCTGAACCCAACACTGAGTAGCCTCCTTCAGCTCCCCAATGGCTTAGATCTATGTGGGAACAAAGGAATAAACACTTCTCATTGTGTAATATGTTAAAATCCAAATTTATTGTATTAAAATCACACTTACATGAATAGTTAAACAATGCGCATTGTAAAAGGACCCGGCCAACAATCTAATCATAGTTCTGGTTTATTTCCCTGCATGATGATGTCACAAAGAGGCTCTGTCCAGCGCGTTTCTTCAGCAAAAGGATGTCTTCTGGGCCATGGTGATCCTCTCATGTCATCACGCATTTATACATAAAAACCAAGCCTTGCTCCCAAGTTTGCGCAAGCCTCATTCGAAGATGGCATTGAACAAACCGGCTGAGTAACCAAGCCTTACTGTGGGAGCATACAACCTAATAATTAGCTTTAATAAATAAAAAGCTAGCAGGTGAATAACAACCACAGACTAATCTGGGATGATTAGTAAAGTAATGAATACTTCTCTTAAGTGAACTTTCCTAGCCTGACCAAAAAAATAATAAGTAGATAAATAAACTGAAAAAAAGAAAAACAATAGAAGTTAATTTACATAAGTACATAAGGGGAAAAAAGAGTTCAGGGAGGACCACCTAGTGGTTGTAAGCGGTAGTTCAATTGAAAAACTGTCACGTACCTGATGGTAGAGCCCGATATGCAGGGAACGGCCTCTCTTACTCCTCTGACTCAGGCCCCCTGATAGAGTAGACAGGAGGCGCAGGAGTGGGACTGGAAACAGCGGCAAGTGGCACGGTCATTCAGTAGGATTCTCCAGCTAGCAAGAGGAGGCAGGTTAGACAGGCCGGGTCATACACTGGCGGGTATGTCAGGAGCAGGTGCGGCGGCAAAGGCGTAGTCAGGACATAGGCTGGGTCGGTAATGGGCTGACAGCCAGGTAGTAGAGGGAGCAGGCAGATGCGGTGATCAGAACAAGTCGGGTCAGAGGCAGGCAGCAGACAGCAGAGTCAGAGGCAAGCCGGGTCGGATAACAGGTATAGGTATCAGGTGCAAGCAAACAGGAACACACAGGAACGCTGTAGAACGGACAGCACTGACAGCACAAGTGTCACTGATCACAGCTCCCTGTAATCGGGAGCAGTGATCAGTGTAGTGACACTGCTAGCCCATCCCCCCTACAGTTAGTAATCACTCCCTAGGACATACTTAACCCCTCCCCGCCCCCTAGTGGTTAACCCCTTCACTGCAAGTGTCATTTACACAGGAATCAGTGCATTTTTATAGCACTGATTGCTGTATAAATGACAATGGTCCCAAAAATGTGTCAAAAATGTCCGACATGTCCGCCATAATGTCGCAGTCACAGTAAAAATCACTGATCGCCGCCATTACTAGTAAAAACAAATTATCAATAACAATGCCATAAAACCATCCCCTATTTTATAAACGCTATAACTTTTGCGCAATACAATCAATAAACGGTTATTGCGATTTTTTTTTACCAAAAATATGTAGAAGAATACGATCGGCCTAAATTGAGGAAAAAAATGTTTTTTATATATTTTTGGGGGATATTTATTATAGCAAAATGTAAAAAATAATGTGTTTTTTTTTTCAAAATTGTCGCTCTTATTTTGTTTATAGCGCAAGAAATAAAAATCGCAGAGGCAATCAAATACCACCAAAAGAAAGCTCTATTTGTGGGGAAAAAAGGACGTCAATTTTGTTTGGGAGACACATTGCATGACCGCGCAATTGTCAGTTAAAGCGATGCAGTGCCGAATCGCAAAAAACGATCTGGTCAGGAAGGGGGTAAAATCTTCCGGGGCTGAAGCGGTTAAAGAGGGTGCCCCCCTAAAAATTACTTGTGGCCTGGGGGGGGTAAAATGAAGATACCTAAAGGCTAATTTTACCTTTTTTTCATAACATAGCCTATTCAGTCAAGTGGCCCCAATAGATTTGTAAAATGAATATTAATTTTATTGCTTTACCTGTAGGGCATTTGAGTCCACTAAGAAGCCTGGCTAATCAACTCCTAGTTAGCAGCCTACACAACCTGTTTTGTTGTTAGGACATGAAAACCATTGTTTTCCAGTTCTGCAATGAGTGAGCATCTAACGGTTTGCACATCCTAGCAACTAGTCAGGACATGGAAGTTGCTAACTAGGAGGTTTTTTTTAGCCAGGCTTCTGAAGGGACCCAAATGGTCAACAGGTAGAATAATAAAATGAATGACCGTTTTACAAATCTGCAAAGATTTTGAATAACTACTGGTGCTCTTTGACTGCATAGGCTATTTTCTGGAAAAGGTAAACGTAGCCTTTAACCGTGTGTTAACGCTTTGTGAATTGAACCTAATGTTTTCTAATTAATGTAAATTGCATGTATTTTCTTGTGCCATTTTTTTTGTCAATGTGTTATCCCCAACCTTTACTCTGAGCTATTGCTATTGGTTTCTTATATTGTTTATTAACATTATTAAATAAGTTTAAATAGGAGCAAATAAACAAAGCATTTCAAGGTTTCTACATTTAAATGTTTAGGGCTAGAATATGCCCAGTGGATAAGCTAAGACAGCAAAATCATTATGGGATTGTTTCACAGTCGGAGAAAAAGGCGAAGGATGAAAGCGTGCCAGTCACCTTGCTTCACTGAAAGGCTTTGTTATGTCGATACATGCATTGGTTGAGGGTCATACATTGTAATTACATTACAATTCACATCACACACTAATTAGCACTGATGACTACCCACTAGGTAATCTTGTAAAGCAAACAGATATTTAAAATGAATAGTTGGGGAAGCAGTGGGAAGATTTTCAATACATTTTTCCTGAAGAATTATTATAGCTTGCTCTATTATGACTGCATTGTTGTAACAATCAGTTGGTTTCTATTTTGGCAATTGGGAACTTGTCAATCACCAATAGTACGCATTTCTATAACATGTGTGTATTTAAAGAGAAATTCACGGAAGACACAAACTTCAGTTATTAAATTCAGTGGGAATATTTATTATCTTTATCGTATTCATTGTGATTTTTTACAAGTTTGAAAGTATAGCAGTATGTAAAATTTATCTGAAACAAAAAGTTGGTTTATAAGAATGTGTTCCCCCAGCACTGCCACCAGCCAACTCCATGTAAAAGAATGATATGTGAACAGGATATACATTTGGTACTGTGGCAACCTACTTCCACTAACAACACATTTTGGGGTCCATGCTCTCAATATTAATTTTTCATTTGCTAACAGCCCCACATATACAGTGGGTATAGAACAGAATCACCCCGCTTTAAATTAATCACATTTTGTTGCTCTGCAGCCCAAAATGAGAGACACAGGTTTTTTTTTATCCAGCTGTATTTACTAGTGCAACTTATAACACCCAAGTAAAAGATATACAGTAACACCAACATGTCAGAAAAAAAAATGAATAAAATAATAAAAAACAGAATCACACTGAGTTGGAAAAAGGATCTCCCCTTTATGTCAGTATTTTGTTGGACCACATTTTGCTTTAATTACAGCCTTTAGTCTGTTGTCTCTACTAACTTTGCACATCTAGATTTTGCAATATTTGCCCACTCTTCTTGGCAGAACTGCTCAAGTTCAGTTAAATTTGATGGTGACCATTTGTGGACTGCAATCTTCAAGTCATTCCACGTATTTCCAATGGGGTTTAAGTCTGGGTTCTGACTAGTCCAAGGACTTTCACCTTTCTCTCCTTCAACCACTGTGTGGTCATTTTTGTTGTGTGCTTTGGGTCATTGTCATGTTGGAAGGCAAAGTTTCTTCACATTGATAACTTTTTGGCAGAGGGCAGCAGAGTTTCCTCAAGAATTTGATGGTATTTTGCCCCATACATTTTTCTTCTATCCTAACAAGTGCTCCAGTCCTTGCTGCAGAGAAACACCCCCATAACAGGATATTACCACCCCCATGCTTTAATGTAGAAATGGTGTTATTTGGATGGTGAGCTGTATTCAAGGGCAGATCCAGAGTATAGTCTCAGGAGGGGCACTGCCAGAAAATATGTTTTTTTTGCGGGCAATTTATCGGGGAAATTGCTGGTGTAGGCTCTTCAATTATCCTGGCACCATGGTTGTTATAGTGTCAGGATGATTAAAGCACATTATTTCTATTATTACATTGTAATACAAAATGAAATAGTTCAATTCATTATAATGCAGAATAAGTGGGAGCCCTGGGTGTGTCACTTGCCGCCATCACCTGCCACCAGATGCGGATTGTTACTTGCCACGTCATCTGCCAGAACTTGCAGATTGTCACTTGTCACAACGCCTGTCACCAGATGCAGATTGTCACTTGCCACGTCAAATGCCACACGTTGCAGATTGTCACTTGCCACGTCGCCTGTCACACGTTGCAGATTGTCACTTGCCACGTCACCTGCCACACATTGCAGATTGTCACTTGCCACTTCACCTGCCACACATTGCAGATTGTCACTTGCCACACGCTGCGGATTGTCACTTGCCAAGTCACCTGTCACAAGTTGTGGATTGTCACTTGCCACGTCACCTGCCACACGTTGCAGATTGTCACTTGCCATGTCACCTGCCACAAGGTGCGGATTGTCACTTGCCACATCACCTCATCAGAGTGAAGTCAGGTAGCAGAGAAATGATGTAATCTCTCTGCTGCCTGCAGCTACCTGCACAGTGAGGGTGGAACTGCAGGGTTGCTGAATGGGCGCCGGGTGGTGAGAGATGATGTAATCTCTCTGCTCCCCCACCTGCCGGCCCGCTGATTGGCCAGCCTTCCGCTCACCCACCGAGCCACCCGCCCGCTCACCCACTGAGCTGCCTGCTCACCCACCAAGCCACCCAGCTGCCCACCGAGCCGCCCACCTGCCCTCCGAGCTGCCTGCCAGCCACCTGCAAACTCACCCGTCAGCCGAGCCGCCCGCTCAATCACCCACACCCACAATCAGTGTCCCATCAATAAATAGATAAAATATTTAAAGCACCCCCATCCCCCATGCTCGTGTGCAAAGGCAAATGCACACATTGGTCCCACATGCATATGTAAACAGTGATCGCACCACACATGTGAGGTATCACCGCAAATGTCAGAACAACAGCAAAAATTCCAGCACCAGACCTCCGGTGTAACTCTAAACTGGTAACCAATAAAGGCTTATAAAGCGTCGCCTATGGAGGTTTTAAAATATCAAAGTTTGGCACCATTTCACAACAGTGCACAATTTTAAAGCGTGATATGTTTGGTATCTATTTACACCATATTTTATATTTTACTGAAAATTTGGGTATTATATTTTCTCTGTGTGCATTGAAATTCGTTAAAATGTATTTATGCATTAGTCTGTACTTGCATTAGAAAAACTGTTGTGCAAATACCGTGTGACATAAAATTTGCAAAACCCACCATTTTATTCTCTAGGGCCTGTGCTACAAAAATATATAATGTTTGGGGGTTCTAAATAATTTTCTAGAAAAAATACATATTTTTACTTGTAAAAAAAAAAGTGTCAGAAGAAGGCCTGGTCTTAAAGTGGTTTAGAGGGACTGTCCCTGGTTCCTCTGTCCCTCTTTCCTCCTCATTTGTCCCTCATTTTGGTCAGATCTATTTAGTTGTATAAAAAATGCACTTTTTATCTTTCAAGAATGACAATGACTTGCATAAAAAGTTTTATGTTTGAGTATTTATTTATTATTATTTTTTTAGTACCGATAAATAGGTTTTTCCAGCAATGAACCCTTACCATAATGTATTCCAATTGTAAACCTGAAAAAAAAAAAACAAGGCAGACAAATGGGGGAGAGAAATGAAATGAATTAATGAAACAGAGATAAGCGCTTCTAGTGTTGGTATTTAAATACAGAAAGTGCTACAAAATGTAATGATCTTAAAATGGTGTAAAACAAAATTACCTCTTATTCAAAATCTTAAAAAATGGTGATGCTGCAAGAATCCTACACCAGTGTTTTACAAGTCCCAGTTAAATCCAAAGGTCTCACAACCCTTTAGAAAGCATCTATTTTCTTCATCTGGTCTTAAAATGGTGTAAAACAAAATTACCTCTTATTCAAAATCTTAAAAAATGGTGATGCTGCAAGAATCCTACACCAGTGTTTTACAAGTCCCAGTTAAATCCAAAGGTCTCACAACCCTTTAGAAAGCATCTATTTTCTTCATCTGGTCATGAAAGAGAGCCAGAATGTTTCTGTCACGTACCTGATAATGAGCCTGACATGAAGAGGAAGGCTTCTCATACAGCTCTGGCTCTGTGGCCACTGGTAGTGAGACAGAAGCCATGGGAGCATGGTAAGGTGAGAGTGCCTGTGATCAGTCCAGTAGTCTGCATGGCAGCCGCAGTCAGCAGGTGGATGTGGCAGCAGAACAGGCTGGTGGTAGATGAGCTGGCTTGGAGTGGATGGCAGCAGACTGTAGATATGCAGCAGGAAGCAAGAACTAGAACTAGATGCAAAAGAGCTGTAGCAGGCTGGATGCAGGGTCAGACAAGCCGAGTCCATAATGGTCAGCATAGGGGTGCGCACAGGGTGTGCCAGGTGTGCCTGGGCACACCCTAATCGCCTTGTGTGGTGCATATCCCCCCCTGTTTAGACCACTGATATTTCATCCAAAAAAATGTTACAAAATAAAATAATTTTAAAAGAATAAAAATACAACTACTGACACCATCAGTACATATACACATGCATATGTATTTGAGCTTTGGGGTGCACACCCTAATGCAATAGGCTGCGCACACCTATGATGGTCAGGCAGATCAGCCATAGACAGCAGACAGCAGAAGAGTTGGGACACAAGCCAAGTCAGCAATGGAAGATAAGTCAGGCAAGAACAGGAGGCAAAAGCAAAATCCAGAGACGACCCAAGGTCAGGGCAGGAAGCAGACAACGAAGTTAACAAACAAGCAGGGTCAGGATCAGAGGTCAACACAAGAGTCAGGAAAGAGCACACAGAAGCTGTAGACCAAACAGCAATGAGCCAATACCGCAGCCTGTTTAAATAGCCCGTTTGGTACCAGCACATCAATGCACATCTGCCCGGCCAGTTGCCGGCCTGCTCATGTGCATATGTACAGTATGTGCCGGGAAACTTCATCTGCACCATGGGCAAGCCTTTCCTGATAGCCTCAACAATTATACATCTTAGCACCCAAAGGGGTATTATCAAACACCTACAGTAGGAAGTCCTATTAATTGCCCTCAACATGAAAGTCTCTAGGTAAACCTAGAATTCAGTTCCATCTTCCCAAACTTGTAGCCAATTCTTACACAGAATACATTTCACTCTAAACTTTCCATTGTTTGATCCTATGAAGAAAACGAATTTAAATTCAAACTTCAGTCAAAACCATTTCTTTATTAACAAGCCTTAGAAATTTCCTAGGGTCAAATTAATCATTAAGATGTTTTCTTGTAAAAAAAATAATAAAATAATAACAATCATAAAAATAATATTTTTTAATAATATCACAATATGTGGTGTTCTAAGATAGGGCAATGGGTGCAGTCTGATTTCCTACCTAACACCAACATAGTTTAAACACCAACATCACATGGCTAAGCCAGTAACATAAGATCAGAAGAAAACATCCTGTCGTTTCCCAGATAAGTAACCATTGATACCAATGATCTTTTCAACTGTCAGCAAAGAGACATTTTTCCACACATGTAAGGTCCATGCTTTCCACTGAACAGCAGTTTAAGGGAAATTATTCTTCCTATTAACCACCAATAAAAAGATCACTATGCCACTTACTATCATTGTAAAGGGGGCTAATAACTCACTGACCACAAATGTAAGGGTATACTGTACCAATGACAGGGGGTCCTTCTCCAACTAGCCACCCACATAAGGGTACACTGCACTGTCCACCAATGTAAAGGAGCGCAACACTAACCAACAATGAAAATGGTAAAAATGATCCTCCCAATGTACCAAAAACACTAGGTACTCCACTGGGTTAGACACCAAAGTATTAACATTATGATGTATTAGAAAACTAATGCTTCAGGAAGTAATAACATAAAGCATTTTAATCATATCCATCTGTAAACAGTATCTAGGGGACCCTAGATTACAATACACTATTTTTCTTTGACTGCTAAAAATGTCTCATGCCTTTAAACTCTATAATATAACAAGTCATCTGAAAAATATATAATGTCACAGCCAATTTCCTGTTAAATTTTGGTTATTTGCTCCTTGTCTTGCTTCTGTTATTCTGCCATTGTTTACTTACTACAGCTGCCTGTGTGGAGAAATAAATGAATATGATTTGTATTGGTTGTAGCTTTTTCAATAAAGGTTTTTGTTAATAAAAAAAAAGAGATGAATATGTAGAAGACGAAAGGAAAGAGAAAATAATTTAAAAAAAGAAAGAAAACTACAAATCCAAATGCAGCGAAATATATAGGTTTAGTTTGGCATATATGATCTCCATAATTTTGTAGAACAAAAAAAGATCTTGCTGGATTTTTTTTTATCTTTCTCAATAAATGCCAAAAATTATTGATGCAATTCAACCTTAGAGCAACTGTTTAACTTAAGAAAATGTATAGTGTTTCTGGAGTGATTTTCTTTCTTTCTTTTTTATAGTGTGTTGGGAAGTAAAAATAGTGCAATGTGTGTTTTTCATTTCTATTTAATCAGGTTAATAAAAAATATTGCATGTGCATATTTCATATTTACCACTTGCAGCCAGCAAGTGGCAAGTGTGAGACTAGTTTCAGAAAGTTTGTTTATTGGTTTGAATAGTAACTAGAAATAAGGCTTGGATTTGTGGCAAAGACCCTGATTTGCAAAGTTTGCAAACTGCAAACTTTTGACTGAAAACCCTGAAGGTTCACCACAAGAAATAAGGAACAATCAATAATGCAATACATAGCCTTTATCTTGGTCAACTGAGTCACAAGAGCCAACAATCTGAAAGCATGGGTATTCCATCCCCCCATCAATAAAAGTGTTGGCTCACAGCACCCTTATTGTTAGTGACTGTTAGAGCAGTTGCGGAGAACTGACATTTCTGGGAAGGAAAAGATACTTTTTATTTATTTTTATTTTTTTATTTTAGCATTGGTGCACGTTTGACAATAGATGGCTTACTAGCCCTATAGTAACAAATTACATTGTGTAATTAGTCAAAGGCAGCATTCAATGACATCCCACTCCTGTCCACGCTATGTCTTTTGGAAGGTCTCATCTCATAGCTCATGCCAGGGGCGGACTGACCGGTCGGTCAGTTCGGCTGTGGTCCGAGGGCTCGGCCGCTGCAGGGGGCCTGACAGCACCACCTGCTGAGACTCTCAGGGCTCCTGTGGGCCCTCGGCGACCATCTTTTCGGGCCCACCCGGGCCCCAGTGCTGCCTCGAAGGGTGGAGGGAAGGGCGAGCGCCGCCAGATCACACCCAGCAACTGCTCTGTCATACGATGTCCCGTCTCCTGGCTCCTTTGACAGACATCACACTGGTCCAATGCCGGGGGATGTGTGACATCTATCAGGTGGAACATTGGATGACACTGGCGCCAGGTGTAACAGCAGGAGATCTGTGTGATCCAATGGCTCTCCTCTCTAACCCCCATGCACTGATCAGGCTGCATTGAGGGGCACTGGTGGTAAGGCTGCAATATGGCACTGGTGGTGAGGCTGCATTGTAGGCACTGTTGGTGAGGATGCATTATGGGCACAGGTGGTAAGGCTGCATTATGGGCACTGTTGGTGAGGATGCATTATGGGCACAGGTGGTGAGGCTGCATTATGGGCACTGGTGGTGAGGCTGCATTATGGGCATTGGTGGTGAGACTGCATTATGGGCACCGGTGGTGAGGCTGCATTATGGCCACAGGTGGTGTGGCTGCATTATGGGCACTGGTGGTGAGGCTGCATTATGGGCACTGATGAGACTGCATTGAGGGGCACTGGCGAGGCTGCATTGATGAACACTGATCAGGCGCTGCATTGATGGGCACTGGTGAAGCTGCATTGATGGGAGATCTTTCCAACATAGACTCGCAAATGGACAGAGAGGACCTGCACACATGCCTGTAACGCCAATATAAGTTGTGCTGCATGCCTCAACGCACTGTGCCTGCTGCAAACCTTCTAGTTCTACCGTCCCAGGTATGGTAAAGGTCGCTGCCTGCCTCCAAGTCCCTCCCTCACCTCGGCAAACAGTGCCCAGAATAGCGGAAGAGGAGAGGACACACCAGCCAGCCACAGCAGCGCCAGGGTGCCAGCCAACCACCCACAGTGACCCACCCACAGCAGGGCCAGGGTGCCAGCCAGTAAACCACCCACGGTGACCCACCCACACAGGATCAGCCAGCCAGCTACCCACGGAGACCCCCCCACACCAGAGATCCAGCCATCCACCCACAGGAGCCAGCCACAGAGGATGCAGGTGCCAGCCAGCCACAAAGGACGCAGGAGACAGCCACAACTACAGTACCCATCGTTAAGGTAAGAGAAGTGCTACACAGTGCCAATTGTCATGGCTCAAGGAGGGGGTCCTGTGAGGACCAGAGTGAATGAAGGTGTTCAATGTACACCCATTATACCTTTTTGTAGTCTCTAATGGGACCTGTGGGGGACTCTTTCTAACAGATGCTATAATGGACACTGAAAGGGCCTCTGTTAGAGAGACCTCCCTCCAGCAGTGGTGGCCCATCCATGGGGGCGCTCGGGCACCGCCCCCCCAAGCTGAAAAAGAATGTCACTTTAAGAGCGACCAGGCGCCAGACATGCTGCGGTCTATGGGAAGCTTCCCAGCCTGCAATCATAGGTGAGCCTAGTAGTAGAGAGTGAGCAAAAGTGTGCAAGTGGGTCTGCATCACACCCATCTGTCACACACTGTGCATGCTCTGTCTACTTTTATAACCTACTGTTACCAAATATTCCTCTATGTAGATGTAAAAAAGTACTGGGAGAAATCTTAGAGTGCAGGATGCAAACCATCCCGCACTGACAACGCTCCCTGCGACACTGTTGCACATTTCCCCCATCATCTTCCAGCTGTCATCCCCATCTGTCCCCCATTAACAGTGCCAGCTTGCTCACTGTACTGTACTGGCAGCAGTCCTTGCTAACATTCTGCTTGCCCTGTAAACTCTCAGCAATCCATGCCTATGAAACAATCCTTAACAATATGCAGCCTTCCCAATCAATACAGTACTTTATATCAGGTCTGATCCAACAGTCCCTGTGTGCCCTGAATGAGTCCCTAGAAAAGACTCCACCTGGATGGCCAGTCTCCATCCGTAGCCTGCCCTGCTTCATTCTGCACCATCAGTCCCTGTGTCGGTGTCCCTGGTCCTGATGTCAGCCTCAGCATCCCAGACTGTGTTCCTGCCTTGTCCCCTCTGCCAGTCCCTGCCTTGTCCCCCTGCCAGCCCTAGCTGCAGGCCAGGTGAAGTGGTGATCTCCGGTCCAGTGGAGTGGCAGAGATGCTGGAGTCATCCCGGGGCTGCTCTCCTTCATCTCAGAGCTGGGATTAGGAGAATTCCCTCATCCCTCCCATCCCTTCCTCTCCCTTCTCTTCAGTCTCACTCACTCCTTTCTCATCTCTTAATTGCTCTGCAGGAGGAGGGACCTGGAAGAGGCTGCAACAGGACACCAGAGGAGAGGACAGTGGGCGTGGGTGGTGCTATTTACATCACTTCCAGTTTCCCGGTCACGGGGTGGAGTCAACTGGGGTGCGTGTGGTGGATTCAGAGAGGAGCGGCGCCATTGAAGGTAAGTGCTGGCCATAGCGCTGCTGACCCCAGAGTCACACTCTTCTCTCGGTCTCTCTGAGACCTCCGAGGCCTCTGAGGCCCACCCCTCCATTCTGCACAGCCACACACACGCTGCCTGACTCCCTTACTGTCCCAGTTCCAATGCCAATGCATGATGCCTGCCTGTGCCTGATTTATCCACACAAGACTGTCAGACTCCAGCTGGACATCAGGGGCCTTTTTTGGGGAATATTATTAAAAGGCCCCTGATGTCCAGATGTGCATGTGTCTGAGTCTGACAGTCTTGTATGGATAAATCATTGTCTTCTTCCAATGGCCTGGATGTCATATGTGTGTATATATAGCTAGCTGTATACACTATATACACACATTGTGAGTACATCTGTCCTGTATACAGGAAGGAAGAAGGTAGGTGTATATAGCTATACACTACCCAGGGCAGATGTACTCACAATCAGTGGCGGAACTACCAGAGTCGCAGCAGTCGCACTTGCGACTGGGCCCTGGTGTTCCGCCATTGTGTAAGTTCACCTTATAGATTTTTCTGTAAAGGTGAACTTACACTTTAAGTAGCCATGCAACAGACTCAAGCAGAAGGGGAGACCAATGAGAATGCTATATAGCAGGCTTTGTGAGAAATGCTATATACCAGGCTTTGTAAAAAATGCTATATACCAGGCTTTGTGAGAAATGCTATTTACCAGGCTTTGTGAGAAATGCTATATACCAGGTTTTGTGAGACATGCTATATACCAGGTTTTTTTGAGAAAAGATATATACCAGTTTTTTTGAGAAATGCTATATACCAGTTTTTTTGAGAAATGCTATATACCAGTTTTTTTGAGAAATGCTATATACCAGGCTTTGTGAGAAATGCTATATACCAAGCTTTGTGAGAAATGCTATATACCAAGCTTTGTGAGAAATGCTATATACCATTTTTTTTTTTAGAAATGCTATATACCAGTTTTTTTGAGAAATGCTATATACCAGGCTTTGTGAGAAATGCTATATACCAGGCTTTGTGAGAAATGCTATATAGCAGGCTTTGTGAGAAATGCTATTTACCAGGCTTTGTGAGAAATGCTATATACCAGGCTTTGTGAGAAATGCTATATAGCAGGATTTGAGGTCTGATGGGGTAGGAATTGGGACTGATCTGAGGGGTGAAGGGACAGGAATTGGGACTGATCTGAGGGGTGAAGGGACAGGAATTGGGACTGATCTGAGGGGTGAAAGGACAGGAATTGGAACTGATCTGAGGGGTGAAGGGACAGGAATTGGGGCTGATCTGAGGGGTGAAGGGACAGGAATTGGGACTGATCTGAGGGGTGAAAGGACAGGAATTGGGACTGATCTGAGGGGTGAAAGGACAGGAATTGGGACTGATCTGAGGGGTGAAGGGACAGGAATTGGGGCTGATCTGAGGGGTGAAGGGACAGGAATTGGATTGATGGGCACAGTATGGCTCCATTTAATGAGCCCATCTTGATGAAATAGACACTTGCATTTGGCAGCAGACTACCTATCTCTCTTTTAAACAGTGGTGGCTGGTGAAGTTTTAGGATAGGGGGCGCCAGACCCCTCCCTTCCTTTTTGACCCCTCCCACTTGATGAAAATGGCCGTGGTTTCAGTGAAATAGTGGGCGTGGCTCTAAGGTGGTGTGGTTAGTGTCTGAGATGAACGAGGGATGGAGGGAAAGCAGGCCCAGATCCTTCACAACAATAGAAATATGTGTATTCTAGAAAGTTTAACAATCAGCAGATAAAGATACTCCAAACACCTGGTGTTAGCAATCATCCCGGCACCATGGTTGCTATGGTGTCAGGATGATTGAAGCGCATTATTTCTATTATTACATTGTAATATAAAATTAAATCATTCAACTCACCATAATGCAGAATCAGTGGGAGCCCTGAGCATGTCACTAGCCACATCGCCTACAACTAGATGCCATCAGGCGTCCCCAGCAGAGTCCGTACTTACATCAAGTGCCCCCAGCAGAGTCCCTCCTTACATGCAGCCTGTGTCACATCATATGCAGCCTGTGTCACATCAAATGCAGCCTTTGTCACATAAAATGCAGCCTCTGTCCCACCAAATGCAGCCTCTGTCCCCCAAATGCAGCCTCTGTCTCCCCAAATGCAGCCTCTGTCCCCCCCAAATTCAGCCTCTGTCCCCCCCAAATGCAGCCTCTGTCCCCCAAATGCAGCCTGTGTTCCCAAAATGCAGCCTCTGTTCCCCCAAATGCAGCCTCTGTCCCCCCAAATGCAGTCTCTGTCCCCCCCAAATGCAGCTCTGTTCTCCCAAATGCAGCCTCTGCCCTCCCAAATGCAGCCTCTGTCCCCCAAATGCAGCCTCTGTCCCCCCAAATGCAGTCTCTGTCCCCCCCAAATGCAGCTCTGTTCTCCCAAATGCAGCCTCTGCCCTCCCAAATGCAGCCTCTGTCCCCCCAATGCAGCCTCTGTCCCCCCAAATGCAGCCTCTGTTCCCCCCCAAATGCAGCCTCTTTTCCCCGAAATGCAGCCTCTTTTCCCCCAAATGCAGCCTCTGCCCCCCCATGCAGCCTCTGTCCCCCCAAATGCAGCCTCTGCAGCCTCTGTCCCCCCCAATGCAGCCTCTATCCCCCCAAATGCAGCCTCTGCCCCCCCAAATGCAGCCTCTGTCCCCCCAAATGCAGCCTCTGCCCCCCCAAATTCAGCCCCTGTCCCCCCCAAATGCAGCTTCTGCCCCCCCCAAATTCAGGCTCTGTTCTCCCAAATGCAGCCTCTGTCACTTCAAACCCCCCCATCCCATTCTCCGCACAGCGGTACTTACCTTGCTGTTGTCCTCTCCTGCGGTGTCTCCTTCCACTGGCAGCGGCGATGGAGCGGCATACTTCCTGTTTCCTCTCTCAGGCGCAATGGGAGAAAGAAACAGGAAGTGACATCTAACTCAGGTCAGATGTCAATCAAATCTGAAGCGCCGAGTAGCTTCCGCCCTGTAGTATATATTACTATGGCCAGGCGGAAGCTACTCGGCGCTTCAGAAAGCGCTGCAAATCGGGCTAAACGCCCGCAAATGCAGCGCCACTTCTGCAATCTTGTGATTGCATAGACGTGGCGCTTCCCATAAGTGCACTTTTTTTTTTAAAGGGCCAGTATTAAAAAAAAACAAAAAAATTGTGGCTGCCTGGAGGGGGGGGGGGCAGCGCCCATGCGCCCCCTATGGACGGGTCGCCACTGTTTTTAAACTTACCCAGATTGTCATTTGACTCATAGGTACTGAATTAATCATTGTGGAAGCAAACACAATTTCTCAACATCATGAAGGAAAATTCAGTTTTATCATTGAAACAATTAGTCTTTACAAGGCGTTCTGATAAAGAGAAAAAGAGGCTAAAGGGGCTTAAAGAGGATAAAGAGGATCGACCCAACTTGCAGATTAATCAGCAGTCGAGTGATCGTGTCGTGGTCAAGTTTAAACTCAAAGCTTTTCCCCCGCAAATTATCAGACACGGAGTTGGCTAGCTGGATGTGATGTGAGTCATGCCTTTTATTGTTTTCCCTGTTTGTTATTTGAAAGTCCTGGCACTGACAAGTGGACAAAAACAGGGGTGTCCAACTTAAAGCATCTCAGTGAAAAGCGCAAGCGGCATGAAAGTACCCAAAGCCATATTGACAACGCTCTGAAGCTCCAATTTTTTGGGAAGCGTAGCATTGTTGAACAGCTAAATGCAAGCTACAGAATTGGAATTAGAAGGCACAATAAAGAAGTCACAAAAAATTGACACATCCTGTCTAGAATAATAGACCATGTAAAATTTTGTGGTGCGTTTCAGCTGGCTTTGCGTGGACATGACGAGAGCGAGAGATCAGGGAATCCCAGGATATTTTGTGGCTTGGTCAATTTTGTTGCTTCTCTTGATGGAGTGTTGAAAGAGCACCTCGAAAATGCCACTGTGTTTAAGGGAACTTCGAAAACTGTGCAGAACGAGCTGTTGGACTGTATGTTGTCTGTTGTGAAGGAGCACATTATGCAAGAAGCACGGAGCAGCAATTTTCTCTCAATCCAGGCTGACAAAACCACCGATATTGCCACTCATTGCCAACTTGTGCTTGTACTGCGCCACATTGATGCCAAAAACAACGTACAGGAGAGGTTTTTTGAGTTTATTCCTCTGCATTCAACCACAGCGGATTCCATCACTACAGCACTACAAGAGTGCCTTGCTGTCATCCTTCCAGAGGATCAGAAGCATAAACGAATCTCCCAAGTGTATGATGGAGCCAGCATGATGAGGGGTGCCACTTTAGTTGTGCAAATGAAGATTCAAGATGTGTACCCAAATGCCCATTACCCATCCATGCCCATCCACTGCTATGCACATCAGCTGAACCTAATAATGCAACATGCCACTTCTCAAATTCCCAAAGTAAGAGTTTTTTTCTACCCTTGGAGGATTTGCCAGCTTTTTGCAAGATCACTCAAGCGCACGGATGTTCTTGATAATGTAGTTGCCCATAGACTACCAACATCAAGCAGTGTAAGATGGAACTTTCGCAGCAGTACCGTCAATACAGTGTTTGAGCACAGAGAGGACCTCATTCGCTGTTTTGAAACTATGCGAGACTCAGGTGACTTTGACCCAATTACCGTCAGAGAGGCAGTAGCCTTTGCCATGCTGTTGGAGGATCAGCATTTTACATTTTTTCTGACGCTTTTCCACAACATCATGTCGCATGAAGACCTCCTCTATGCCAAACTCCAGAAGAAGGACATAGATTCAGTCCACATTAAGGGGAGCATCGAGCGGTTCCAGCAGGATGTACAGAAGATCAGGTAGCAGCTATATTCCTCCTTTTCTATGTGTTGTTGCTTTTATTATTATTTTTTTTTTTAGTATTACTCATACATTTTGCAGAGATTCTTTCACATCCCTGGTTGACAAAATCAGCAAAGGTGGTTTTCAACTGAAGAGGCTGTGTTCGCTCGATCCAGAAGGCCATAAATGCATTGGTGAGTTTTTATTTGTTGCAATATTTGTCTTTTTTGATGGCTTCCTCTTATAGATATGAATATTGGATAGAAAATAATTTTTCTTGCAATATTAATCTAAAAATTATGATGATTTGTTTTTCCCTCTAGTGGATAACGTTAGTATTATGGCCTTCATCTCTGTTAGCTTCCTGAGCATCAAAAATGCATGAAACTTGATGTATTTACTAAGAATGTCTTGTCCATGTGTATGGAGTTCTGAGAAATTATGCATTAAAAAATACTGAAACTGATCTCCCTTTATAACTTAAAACTGAACATTTTAAAGGTTGCAGTCTGCAACCTTTAAAATGACCAGTTATAAGTTATGAAGGGAGATCAGTTTCAGTGTTTTTTGAAACCATAATTTCTCAGAACTCTATACACATGGACAAGACATTATGAGTATATATGTCAAGTGTCATGCATTTCTGATGCTCAGGGAGCTAACAGAGATGAAATTGACATTTTGTCATCATTACCAAATTTTTGTACTTCATTCTATAGGTCTGTGATACCATATTGGTACACACCAAGGAATGCTTCTCCTTCACAAATCACCTTGTTAGTGCCACCTTGCTTCAAGCAGACAGGTTTCAACACTACACAGTGGCATTTCCTGAGGATGCACTGAGCAAGACTTTGCAGGCCTATCCAGTGCTCAATGGGAGTAAATTGAAGACAGAGCTTAGTCTCATCTACAGCAAAGAAGATTTCAGGAAGTGTGATGATGCTGTGGACCTATTCCAGTTATTTATGGAAAACAATCTTGAAGAAATCTTTGGAGAGACTGTCACACTCTTAAAGTCCTCATCACCACACCCATGACCACAGCAGAAGCTGAGAGGTGCTTCTCAACATTGAAGAGAATAAAGACTTTTCTAAGAAATAGCATGACCCAGGAGAGGCTGAATGCATTGGCCATGCTGTCAATGGAAAAGAGAGTGGTGACTGACTTCAATCAGAAGGTCACTGAAAAATTTTCCAGCCAGAAAGAAAGGAGAGCAAAATTTATTTTCAAATAGTACTACTGTTGGCATGAATGGGAATGTGGCGTGCATTTGTATTCGGTTACCTTTACTCTAATTCAGAGTTTTTTTGTTGTTGTTTGTTGTACAATAAAGTTTGTTTACAATTGGTACATTTATTGCATCCTTTAACAGTTGACTTAAACATTAACATTAAACATTAACAATTTCTATATTTTATCTAGCAGTAATGACACATACCGTATATACTCGAGTATAAGTCGATCCGAGTATAAATCGAGGCCCCTAATTTACCACAAAAAACTGGGAAAAACGTATTGACCCGAGTATAAGACGAGGGTGAGAAATGCAGAGGGTCAACAATGCCCATCTGCAGCTGCATGCCTCCCTGTGTCCTGTGCAGCCTACCTGTATCCTGTGCATGTGTCCTGTGTCCTATACATGTGCATGTGTCCTGTGTCCTGTACATGTGTCCTGTGTCCTGTACATGTGTATGTGTCCTGTACATGTGTCCTGTACATGTGTATGTGTCCCTGTGTCCTGTACATGTGTATGTGTCCCTGTGTCCTGTGTCCTGTGTCCCTGTGTCCTGTGTCCCTGTGTCCTGTGCATGTGTCCTGTGCATGTGTCCTGTACATGTGTATGTGTCCTGTGTGCATGTGTCCTGTGTCCCTGTGCAGCCTACCTGTGTCCCTGTGCAGCCTACCTGTGTCCTGCGCAGCCTCCCTGTGGCGATCTCCGATCAGTGTGTGATAATACACTTCGGCTGCCATTCCACTGTTCAAAAGCCGCGCCTCCTCCTCGTCTGTGATAGGTTGACCGCTGACTGCTGACTGCTGAGTGTTCTGCCTATCATGGACATTCTCTCATTCTCATACCATGGACGAGGATGAGAGAATGTCTGTGATAGGCTGTACACTGACAGCTGTTCAGCCTATCGCAGACGAGCAGGAGGCGCGGCTTTTGAAAGCTGGAATAGCCTCCTGAATGAATTATCACACGTCGGCCGCTGTCTGCCTGCATGACACGCTGATCATGCAGACAGATGGCGGTGACTCAAGTATAAGTCGAGGGGGGCACTTTCAGCCCAAAAAAAGGGCTGAAAAATTTGACTTATACTAGAGTATATATGGTAATCACCTGATAAATGCCTATTTAGAGTCCTTCATTACTAACAGTGTAATTTTTCAGTTTGTTTGCGCCGATCTCTAAGGCTGCGCTATATACCATGATCTGTGAGGCTGAGCTATATACTCTGTCCTGTGATGCTGGGGCTATATACTCTGTCCTGTGATGCTGAGCTGTATACTCCTGACACTATGAGTGGAAGCAAGTGGAATACCGGGGACGGAGTGGGTGGATTCTATAAGTGGTGTGACTTTTGAGAAGTGGGAGGGGCCAACCGGGAAGGGGCAGGGT
The DNA here is from genome assembly GCF_042186555.1 of Aquarana catesbeiana. Classification (NCBI taxonomy): domain Eukaryota; kingdom Metazoa; phylum Chordata; class Amphibia; order Anura; family Ranidae; genus Aquarana; species Aquarana catesbeiana. Next base: position 140,709,687 of record NC_133329.1, on the reverse strand, counting down.
CTGGCGCCCCCATCCTAAAACTTCACCACTTCCCTCTAGGTCCCATTAGACTCCTTTGTAGTCTCTAATGGGTCCTTTAGGAGGGTCTATCTCTAACAGAGACTCTCTAATGGACACTGTTAGAGAGAGACCTCCCCCCAGTTCCCATTGGACTCTGTTGTAAACTTTAATAGGACCCAGAGGGAACGCTTTGCAACAGACTGTCTAATGGACACTGTTAGAGAGAGAGACCCCCGTCCAGGTCCCATTAAAAAAAAGCAGAAGTTGTACTTTGTGCAAAATGTAGGGGCGGGGTCAGGGGTGGGCCATGGGTGGGGTCAGGAAAGAGCCATGGGCGGGGTCAGGGACAGGCCATGGGCGGAGTCAGCAGTGGGTCATGGGCAGGGCCTGACAAGGCTCTTGCTTTATTTGTTCCGGGGGCCCTGAGTGTTGCGCTCATCCTTGTCCATTAGCAGGTAACATTCTGCCTTCTCTCTCATCTTCTTCCTTTTCACCTTCTTCCCCTTCCAAAGTCCAAATAGGGCTGACATTCTAAAGCTGGCAATACACTGATTGTATTTTTTATTCAGCCTGCAGTACAACACGGATGGACAAATCTCCAACTGCAACTATTGTATTTTGACAACTGGCTGTCAAAATACCCTTACGCTTTTTTGATTAAAAATTTCTCAGCAGTGGGGATGAGCTTTGAGTTCGAGTCGAACCCATGTTCGACTCCAACATCGCATGTTCGACCTTTCGAATTTCGAACATTAAGGGCCGTTCGCGCCAAATTCGAGTGGCGCGTCACGGCCCATAATTCACTGCGGCATCGCAGTGCATTGCTGGCTGATGATTGTCCAAGCATACACTATGACCCGCAGGCTTGACCAATCACAGCGCCGTCTGTACAGAGAGCCATAATTGGCCAAAGTACACGCTCCACACTATATAAGGCCACCTGTGTGGCGGCCTTGTGTAGTGTGTTGCAGCGGCAGGGGAGAGATAGACAGAGAGACAGTGTCATTTGATTTAAGTTAGAGTAGGCAGGCGAGTCAGTTAGCTGCACTTACAGTCTATTGTGTGTATATATATATATATATATATATATATATATATATGTATATATATATGTATATATATATATATGTATATATATATATATATATATATATATGTATATATGTATATATATATATATATATATATATATATATATGTGTGTGTGTGTATCCTAGGTGTTGTGTGTGTGTGTGTATATATATATATATATATATATATATATATATATATATATATATATATATATATATATATATATATATATATATATATATATATTAGACATGTGCACACTGAAATATTTCGTTTCGGAATTTCGTTTTCGTCTGAAAAATAAATTTATTTAGTTACTCCCGAAATTCGTTTTTATTTATTTCGTTTTTCGTTAAAAATTGCATTCGTCCGAAAATCCAAATTAGGGTTGAATCTGTCATTGAAGGCTTATGGTGTCTGTCGAATGTTCAAAGAAGATTCGACGGAGCAGCTAAACTGTACAATGCCGTATAGTTTACCTGCTCCGTCGAATCTTCTTAGAACTTTCAACAGACACCATAAGCCAAAGTACGTGTGTACTTAGTTCTAGCTATTTTACTGCTCCACCTCTTTGGTTACAATCAGCCAATAACATTCATCATCATAATTATTTTTAATTATCTTTCCTCCCCTACGTTGAATCTTTCCTCCCCTACGTCGAATCTTTCCTCCCCTACGTCGAATCTTTTCTCCCCTACGTCGAATCTTTTCTCCCCTACGTCGAATCTTTTCTCTCTACGTCGAATCTTTTCTCTCTATGTAGAATAATCTTGGACTAATAGAGTTAAGGTTAGGCACATTCAACCACAGGTTTGATGGACACAGATTGTTATTGTCATCATCATGTCGAATCTCCTATCTATATCGAACTGTTGTAGCAACGAAAACGAAAATAAAGCATTTGTTTATGTCGGATCTTTCATTTTTCGGACTCTGCACTTTCGTTATCGTTTGTTAAAACGATAACGAAAATACCTGAAATTCGGACGAAAATGCATTCGGACGAAAACGAATGCACATGTCTAATATATATATATATATATATATATATATATATATATATATACACTGTATTCAGTTTAGCTAGATCCGCTCCTGTTATTCTCTTCCTACTGACAGGCAGGCAGGTGTTTTTACAGTATTTACAGCTACGTGAAGAAAATTGCTGGTGTTCTTCTGATCCTATTAGTCCTATTAGCTACAGTATTTACAGTTAGTGTAGTGCGTCCTCTGCACAGTGTGCACCTAAAGCTACCTGAAGAAAATTGGTGGTGTTCTTCTGATCCTATTAGTACCGCAGGCAGCTGCAGTATTTACAGTTAGTGTAGTGCGTCCTCTGCACAGTGCGCACCTAAAGCTACCTGAAGAAAATTGGTGGTGTTCTTCTGATCCTATTAGTACCACAGGCAGGCAGCTACAGTATTTACAGTTAGTGTACTGTGTCCTCTGCACAGTGTGCACCTAAAGCTACCTGAAGACAATTGCTGTTGTTCTGATCCTATTAATACCACAGGAAGGCAGCTGCAGTATTTACAGTTAGTGTAGTGTGTCCTCTGCACAGTGTGCACCTAAAGCTACCTGAAGAAAATTGGTGGTGTTCTTCTGATCTTATTAGTACCACAGGCAGGCAGCTACAGTATTTACAGTTAGTGTACTGTGTCCTCTGCACAGTGTGCACCTAAAGCTACCTGAAGAAAATTGGTGGTGTTCTTCTGATCCTATTAGTACCACAGGAAGGCAGCTACAGTATTTACAGTTAGTGTACTGTGTCCTCTGCACAGTGTGCACCTAAAGCTACCTGAAGACAATTAAAAAATTGCAAGAACTAATGTGCAAAAACCACATCCTCCTATATAAATAAAAACCTAAGCAAAAATTTGGGTAATGTGGTACCAGAAAGCAGCCAACATAAATGGGTGCACTCAACACCCCAGAACATGGATAACAAAAACAGAATGATATGTGGCGCTGCTCTATCCTCCCGTACCAGACTGCAGGGAAACAAGATAAACACGAATAGGTCAATCAACATCCAGTTGAATCTCCTAGTTACAGGTGCCAAATATATGACAATAGGTCTTAGCCACTAAACCAATATTCCTAATGCATAGCCTGCATGTCAAATGAATAAATAAATAAAACAACTAGTGCAAAAGTGCAATCCCTAGTGCAATAAACCAAACTCCACACTAGAATAAATAATCCAAAATCCCAATGAATAACCTGCATAGTGTAATGGAAATTTGTAAGTTCTGTATATAATTGTATTGTATTTTGTATGTATTGCACATTGCCCTCACTATGCACACAGCACTAATAATGTTTTCAGTAAATGTTTACATTCTTTCGAGTCCTGATTAGAATAAGCCTGCCTATGTAACGCTCCTTGTTACCATAAACGTACAATTGTAATATTAATGTGATACCTACGTAATAATGTGCATAAAAACCTTCAATTGCGTCATAATAAAGCAGAACAGTTATTTGGAAAGATGCTGAGCGTATCTTTTGTGTCTGTTCCCTACTGCAGTAGTTATTATTAATTTGGAACCACTAATCAATATGAGGATAGGAGTTGCCTATCATCAATTTAACCGAGTCAGCATGGCGAGCTTTGCCTTAGGAGGGGATTCCAGGTGACCCTGAGTATCCGAAACGAGGAGCTTGAGACGATCCGGGAATTTCTGATAATCAGCCGGCTGAGGTAAGCCTTTTGATTACATTTGAGTTATCAGACTTCCTTGATCCGTAAGGCATTTTCGGGACAAAGGGTACCTATTTTGCTCCCCTTAATCGAACTGTATTGATTGGTGGTTATATGTTATGTTGTCCCTGTCTATTGTCCATTGGAGTGTTATAGATAAGAAAGGGAAGAATAGTGCTGTTCACAGGTATATGTAGTAAATCTGCTAGATAAAGTAGTTTAGAGGCAAGAGGGTATAGGCACACATAGAGAAGACTGGCCAGTCATTATGGGCATTGAATTAAGTAAGGGAATGAAGGGTAAGAGACCCTCAAAAATGCCCAGCGCAAGAGGAGCGCTACATATGAACCGAAGGTGCGGTTCCGCCTATACTGAGCCCCTAGATTAATGGTTAGAGTGGACAGGGATCCACAATGGGTAACTGGGTTACCAAAGGCCTCAGGGACTAAGAATCATGCAGAGTAAACAGCTAGAGAAGCAGCTATCTATGTGAGCAGGATGGATCAAGGGTGACATTAACACTAGACAGAAAGGGACATTTTCATGTTAAGTTGTGGGATGAATTTGGGGTCAGGCACTACAACTAGTAAAATCAGAAACAGAGAAATGAGAGTTAAAACAGAATACTTTATATGTTGTCAGAAAGGGAAGATGGGATGAGCACTCTGGCTGCCCGTCTGATCATAGAAGCTAGATATAAAAGATATCTGAACAAAATAAAGAAAGTAGAATTTAGACAGGAAAATATTAATGAGAGTTAAAAGAAAGTGAGAGAGATATTGGTGTATGTGTGTGCGAATGCTGGGACCTTTAGTTCTATTGCTTGTGTGTGTCATGTACGCAGATGTGACCCCCTCCTTTGTGCTCTCCTGAAAGAATGTCCCTGAGAGGTCAGTGATAAGCTGGAAGGACACCATGCCAATTCCAGTTTTTTAGACAAAACATGTGCCGGGTTAACGTATCTAATGGTAAACAATGTGATCACAATTATTTTGAATCTGTTTTCCAAACATGGTAAAATGAAGGTTACATTTAACCGTGTATTACACAAATTGAATATCCTTTGATAGTGGAAACACTGCATTTAAAATAGGGAAATTAAGTAAAATTAAGTTATAATGAGTATTAATTTCTAATATGAGTTTAACAATTTTATTAATAATATAGATATATTGAAACTGGTTTAGACAACCTTTGGTTGGAAATGAAATCCAGGTTATTGGGGAAATTTGTAATGAATGAGATTCGTTTAGATTAAGATAACAATTTTGTAATTTTACATTTATACAATAAGCCCTTATTGAGAGAAAAAAAAAGATTAAGATGAGGTTGTTATTTGGAATAAAGCTGCCATAATATTTAACAAAGCCAAGATGGATGGAATACATAAGAAGTTCTTCTACAAAAATGAAATTTTAAGGTTCTTGATAATAACTTGATATGCGGTCCATGATGTGAGAGTAATAATAAATAAAATTTAAATATAACAGACCCATCACATCAAGTCCACACACCCTGTTAGGATAGATGCCACCTGCAGCCTGTTTTATAATTTTTGATGCTTTCTGGTCCATCATACAGATTGTTGATCCTTTTGTTTTATTTATTTTTATTTTTGAAATCCAAAGCAGAATGTGTGGATTGTGAAATGATGTGCCCCTTTTTCTTGTAAGTGCCGTGGTATAAGCAGAAGAATATTTTGGATTTATGGGCATCTCTGCATGACCACAGGGTATTGTTATCATTTATTATAATATTGCCAGGAAAAAGTTGTCTTTTGAAACATGAAACTGGAGTTCTTACACAAATAGCATGATAGAAAACAAGCCATTGTAATATATTTATGGAAGCTGGACCCAGTAATGAAGGGTTCACCCCGATATATCAGAGCTGTAGCTTTTACGCAAAGGTGCTATTAGACAAAGTTAGATATTGTTTTGGTCAATGGTCCGACATTCTGCGCAGCAAATATACAGATAACAAAATGTTTGTCTAATGAAAGGTTTAAAATATGAGTTTATTTATGTACAAATCTAACAATGAAAAATGCATACATTTGAATCCAGCCACCTTATTGCCTCTATTGGAGGAGGCTGGAGACAAAGGAAGACACGTGTGTTAAATTGATGTGGGAATCAGCTGCTGTGAGCCCAGTGCAGGACACACTCCCTGAAGACCCAGATATTAAATTTTTTGTAGATTTGAGTATGCAGTTTATCACCCAGAAGGATACTCTGTATTCAAAGTCATTGGATCCTTTTTCCCCAGCTCAAGAAGCAGAGCTCCATGTTTTAGCAAAGCCTGTGAGCTATAAAAAGAGTGTATATTTATATAGATAGTCGAGATATAGAGAGCTTTTGGTTCCATTTAAAGGGCCAGAAGTTTGTTTTTACTTCGGCAGGTAAACCACCCAAGCATGCCAAGTTAATTTGATCGGCTGTTTTCAGCCTTCCAGGTTCTTGCTGAGGTAGCCATATTAACTTTCACACATGGAAGCAGACCAGGTGACTAAGGATGCTGCATTTACAGCCCCAGACACTTGATGGGTCTGTGCAACTCACAGATTCCACCCTAGTTCTGGCCCAGTATAGCTGGGATTAATAATTCAACTTTAAGGACCCCAGAACGAGAAGAACAAGTGGTCCACAGGGGGCAACTTCTTATGAAACAGGACTTTGGAAAAGGTGATCATTTATGTCTGCCAGCCACTCTTTTCCCTCCAGCTTGACACATGGACCGTGTCATCAGTCACAAGCAGTTATGTCTGCCTTAGTAAATGAGCGTGGGATAGAGCCAGGGTTCTCCACAGTTGTTTTTATAACATACCACTTCTTGTTTTACCTGTTACCAAAGGTGTTACCAAAAGCTGAACATCCCTCCCAGAGATTACAAAAAAGATATATCCAGATGCCCAAGTTAGGATCTTACGAGTATGCATTTTGTCTGTATGGACAATTTTTTTGGATGTCCAGTGGCAAATGCTACTGCAAAGGCCACAGTAAAAAGTGTTATCAGAAGTAGCTTGTAAGTACAGAGTGCCAGGGAGTAACAGAGGAAATCATTTTTATAGGAGAGTCCTTAATAGAAGTTTTGAGGTTTTATTTTTACACCCCCTACTGTCTACAATGTATCGGACAAAGTAGAGTAAGAAACTAGAAAACTTTTGCCTGAATGTTTTTCTTATATTTTATCAAGCCCCTAAGGGGGATGTTGGACTCTCTCCCTATGGGATTTTGTTTGGGAGTGTGTTACTCACTTGCTTATATTTTGTCTCAGCAGCTGAAGTCCTCCATTCGGATCTCACAGAGAATGTTGCTGATCTTTTAAGGTTTTTTGACAAACTCATTTATGTGTGTTCTCCCCAATTCCAGATCCTAAAAGTTTGGAAGGATCTAAAACTAAAGCCAGGTGACTTGTGGATTGTTAAGAGACATTTATATATAAGGAAAAGTTTGGAGACTCAATACAGCATCTATTTCATGTACAGTTTTTGCAAAACGTGAAGAAAAAGTCACCTGGATCCACACCAGACACTGCAAAAATGACTAAGTTAAAGAAATCTCTGTGTTTGATTTGTTTCCCTCTTGTGATCACAGTCTAGGGTACTTTTTGATTCAATTACTTTAATTGTAAGGGATATATATATTTGAAAAGTTGTTAGCCATGTTGAAGCCATATTTTGTCTTTTGTACGTTTTCCATTTTATGTAGAATTGTCTGTGTTTACATATGCTGATAAGTCAGCATGCCCACAATTCAGCTAGAAGGCCATTCTGGCCACAGGAGTGTACAGCCAGTACTCTGTAAATATGTCTTATCAATCATTTGTTTTTCACAATGAAAAGTCATTTTGTAATGAAAAAGTTGCTCAGCTATTATTTTCTCCACAATGGAGTTTTTTTGCCTCTTTGGCCAGGACTACCTCTACCTAAGCGTGTGGAGGTTCCAGGTTAAAGGTGATAGCAGGTATGGTTAGTGATCAAAATATTGATCAAAAGAGGGGAGACTGTAATGGAAATTTGTAAGTTCTGTATATAATTGTATTGTATTTTGTATGTATTGCACATTGCCCTCACTGTGCACACAGCACTAATAATGTTTTCAGTAAATGTTTACATTCTTTCGAGTCCTGATTAGAATTAGCCTGCCTATGTTATGCCCCTTGTTACCATAAACGTACAATTGTAATATTAATGTGATACCTACGTAATCATGTGCATAAAAACCTTCAATTGCGTCATAATAAAGCAGAACAGTTATTTGGAAAGATGCTGAGCGTATCTTTTGTGTCTGTTCCCTACTGCAGTAGTTATTATTAATTTGGAACCACTAATCAATATGAGGATAGGAGTTGCCTATCATCAATTTAACCGAGTCAATAGCAAAATAAATACATTAATAAATAGATAAAGTGACTTGTGCACAAGTGCAGTCCCTAGTACAATGACCAATATCCACAATGTAAACAGTACTCAGAGTGACATACTAATAACTCTAAAATACAATCCAAATAATGTAAAAGTGCAAATTGTGCATAACATGTGCAAAAATATTGAATAGTGCAAAAAATATTGAATTCTAACGTGCTAAAACATGTGACCTCGTCTATTCAGAAGTATAGTGACTAAACCAGTGTAAAAAAATAATATATCCTCAATAATATGCGACTACAAATGCCAAAAAAATGCTCCGCAGCAATAAATAGAACAAGAAAAATAATTACATCAGTGCAGTAGATGATATTATTATACACGCAACCCTTAAGTATGAGATGCGAATAGAGCACTAACAAAAATAGGAAAAAATGAAAAAATAAAAAATAAAAAATGTAAAAAATGATTGTAGTGTATGTAGTCCAAAAATGTGACAATGGTGCAATGCAATCCACACCAATATCATGCAATCTGTGACTTCAAGTGTTCAAAAAGTCTTTTAAAGATGTGCAGATAACAGTGACTTGTGCTGTTCTTTGCTTCTGGTGGACACACCAATTATTCCCCCCAGCCTCTCACCTCCAGTAGCGGCCCCCAGTGGGCCGATTCAAGCAGATGGATAGTGTTATTATCACGGGGATGTGTTTCATGCAGCAGCAGCGTCAGCATTCACCTTCCCTGCGGGGTGACCGTAGATCTAGCTCTCCGCTTCACCTCCCGCCAATCATAGTAGTCCCAAGGCAATGGTTAGAAAAGAAGGAATAGCTCCCATAGTGTAGTCATTAAAATTCAGGTTTATTATAGCAAATGTAGTAACTTACATATAAAATTCACAACGAGCAGTGAGAAAAGTGTAAGGCTTCCGGGTTCGGCCATCCCTGAGAAGCGTCGGCACCTGGCTCCTCCTACCCTGACGCGTTGCGTCACACCACGTGACTTTATCAAAGGGAGAGCTAGATCTACGGTCACCCCGCAGGGAAGGTGAATGCTGACGCTGCTGCTGCATGAAACACATCCCCGTGATAATAACACTATCCATCTGCTTGACTCGGCCCACTGGGGGCCGCTACTGGAGGTGAGAGGCTGGGGGGAATAATTGGTGTGTGCACCAGAAGCAAAGAACAGCACAAGTCACTGTCATCTGCACGTCTTTAAAAGACTTTTTGAACACTTGAAGTCACAGATTGAATGATATTGGTGTGGATTGCATTGCACCATTGTCACATTTTTGGACTACACTACAATCATTTTTTACATTTTTTATTTTTTCATTTTTTTCTAATTTTGTTTGTGCTCTATTCGCATCTCATACTTAAGGGATGAGTGTATAATAACATCATCTACTGCAGTGATGTCATTATTTTTCTTGTTCTATTTATTCCTGCGGAGCATTTTTTTGGCATTCGTAGTCACATATTATTAAGGATATATTATTTTTTTACACTGGTTTAGTCACTATACTTCTGAATAGACAAGGTCACATGTTTTAGCACGTTAGAATTCAATATTTTTTGCACTATTCAATATTTTTGCACATGTTATGCACAATTTGCACTTTTACATTATTTGGATTGTATTTTAGAGTTATTAGTATGTCACTCTGAGTACTGTTTACATTGTGGATATTGGTCATTGTACTAGGGACTGCACTTGTGCACAAGTCACTTTATCTATTTATTAATGTATTTATTTTGCTATGCAGGTTATTCATTGGAATTTTGGATTATTTATTCTAGTGTGGAGTTTGGTTTATTGCACTAGGGATTGCACTTTTGCACTAGTTGTTTTATTTACCGTATTTATTCATTTGACATGCAGGCTATGCATTAGGAATATTGATTTAGTGGCTAAGACCTATTGTCATATATTTGGCACCTGTAACTAGGAGACTCACATGGATGTTGATTGACCTATTAGTGTTTATCTTGTTTCCCTGCAGTCTGGTACGGGAGGATAGAGCAGCGTCACATATCATTCTGTTTTTGTATACCTGAAGACAATTGCTGTTGTTCTGATCCTATTAATACCACAAACAGGCAGCTACAGTATTTACAGTTAGTGTACTGTGTCCTCTGCACAGTGTGCACCTAAAGCTACCTGAAGAAAATTGGTGGTGTTCTTCTGATCCTATTAGTACCACAGGCAGGCAGCTGCAGTATTTACAGTTAGTTTACTGCATCCTCTGCACAGTTGCACAGTGTGCACCTAAAGCTACCTGAAGACTAGGGATGAGCTTCGAGTTCGAGTCAAACTCATGTTCGACTCGAACATTGGCTGTTTGCAAGTTCGCTGAACAGCGAACAATTTGGGGTGTTCGCGGCAACTTCGAATGCCGCGGAACACCCTTTAAAAGTCTATGGGAAAATCAAAAGTGCTCATTTTAAAGGCTTATATGCAAGTTATTATCATAAACAGTGTTTGGGGACCTGGGTCCTGCCCCAGGGGACATGGATCAATGCAAAAAAAAGTTTTAAAAACGGCCGTTTTTTCAGGAGCAGTGATTTTAATAATGCTTAAAGTCAAACAATAAAAGTGTAATATCCCTTTAAATTTCGTAGCTGGGGGGTGTCTATAGTATGCCTGTAAAGGGGCGCATGTTCATTGATAAAAACGGCATGGGAATTCCCCACAGGGGAACCCCGAACCAAAATTTTTAAAAAAATGACGTGGGGGTCCCCCTAAATTCCATACCAGGCCCTTCAGGTCTGGTATGGATATTAAGGGGAACCCCGGCCAAAATTTAAAAAAAAAAATGACGTGGGGGTCCCCCTAAATTCCATGGATTTTAAGGGGAACCCCGCGCCAAAAAAAAAAAACCGGCGTGGGGTCCCCCCAAAAATCCATACCAGACCCTTATCCGAGCACGCAACCTGGCAGGCCACAGTAAAAGAGGGGGGGACGAGAGAGCGCCCCCCCCCTCCTGAACCGTACCAGGCCACATGCCCTCAACATTGGGAGGATGCTTTGGGGTAGCCCCCCAAAACACCTTGTCCCCATGTTGATGAGGACAAGGGCCTCATCCCCACAACCCTGGCCGGTGGTTGTGGGGTCTGCGGGCGGGGGGCTTATCGGAATCTGGAAGCCCCCTTTAACAAGGGGACCCCCAGATCCCGGCCCCCGCACGGGACATGACAGGACTTCCCTGTGGCATTCCCTGTGACGTCACAGGGAAGTCCCGTCAAGTCACCGTGCGTCAGAGGGGGGCGGGGTCATCGGGTGGCCCCGCCCCCGTTATTTAAGAACCGTCAGACGAGGAGACGCGTCACACAGCGGGAGCCTCCCACCATGCCAGCATGGATGCGGAGCGGCCCGGACAAGAAAATGAAGAAGAGAAGACGAGAAGAAGATGAAGCAGAGAAGAAGATGAAGAAGAAGATGAAGAAGATGAAGAGAAGAGCGGGAGCCTCCCCCCATGCCATGGGTGCGGAGCACCCCGAGGAGAAGAAGATAGAAGACGCCGCGGAGGAGATGCTGGACGAGAATGCCAGAGGAAGAACCAGAAGAGCCAAAAGAACCAGAAGAAGAAGATGAAGGAAGATAGAAGAAAGAAGAAAGAAGAAGCATTTAAATAAAGGAATTGTCAAAAACTGTCTCTTGTCATTTTTAACATTTTTGACAGTTTTTTAGTGAAATGGTAGGGGTACTTTTGTACCCCCTTACCATTTCACACGGGGGGGGGCAGGATCTGGGGGTCTCCTTGTTAAAGGGGGCTTCCAGATTCCGATAAGCCCCCCGCCCGCAGACCCCACAACCACCGGCCAGGGTTGTAGGGATGAGGCCGTTGTCCTCATCAACATGGGGACAAGGTGTTTTGGGGGCTACCCCAAAGCACCTTCCCAATTTTGAGGGCATGTGGCCTGGTACGGTTCAGGAGGGGGGGGGCGCTCTCTCGTCCCCCCTCTTTTCCTGCAGCCTGCCAGGTTGCGTGCTCGGATAAGGGTCTGGTATGGATTTTTGGGGGGACCCCACGCCGTTTTTTTTTTGGCACGGGTTCCCCTTAAAATCCATACCAGACCTGAAGGGTCTGGTATGGAATTTAGGGGGACCCCCACATCATTTTTTTTTTAAATTTTGGCCGGGGTTCCCCTTAATATCCATACCAGACCTGAAGGGCCTTGTATGGAATTTAGGGGGACCCCCACATCATTTTTTTTTTAAATTTTGGTTCGAGGTTCTCCTGTGGGGAATTCGCATGCCGTTTTTATCAATGAACTTTTATGTGTATTGTCGGACCGGCAATGCAATAGCCGCGAGTAGTTTTAAATGGCTTTTTTCCTTTGAAATATCATTTTGCTGTCAGACTGTTCTAAACACGGGAAACATGCACCCCTTTACAGGCATACTATAGACACCCCCCAGCTACGAAATTTAAAGGGATATTACACTTTTATTGTTTGACTTTAAGCATTATTAAAATGACTGCTCCTGAAAAAACGTCTGTTTTTAAAAGTTTTTTTTTTTGCATTGATCCATGTCCCCTGGGGCAGGACCCAGGTCCCCAAACACTTTTTATGACAATAACTTGCATATAAGCCTTTAAAATTAGCACTTTTGATTATTCATGTTCGTGTCCCATAGACTTTAACGGTGTTCGCGTGTTCGAACAAACTTTTTTCCTGTTCGCATGTTCTAGTGCGAACCGAACAGGGGGGTGTTCGGCTCATCCCTACTGAAGACAATTGCTGTTGTTCTGATCCTATTAATACCACAGGCAGGCAGCTGCATTATTTACAGTTAGTGTACTATGTCCTCTGCACAGTGTGCACCTAAAGCTACCTGAAGACAATTTCTGGTGTTCTCATACCAATAATACTACAGGCAGGCAGTTGATTCTGCTAGCTGCAGTATCAGTATATATATATATATATATATATATATATATATATATATACATCCCAGCTTTGTGCAGCTACATCTCACTACAGGCCATTAGTATATCTGGAAGGCCAACAAGGAGAGGCAGACAGTCACAAGCCAATAAAAGAGGGCAAGCCGGCTCTGTGTCTAGAGGCAACAGTGCTGGTCGTGGAGACGGTGTATCCTCATCAGCACGTGGCCGTGGGACACACTTGTCATTTTTTTGGTAGCTGGCTGTGTTGACCCGCAACATGCGGAAGACTTGGTAGAGTGGATGACCAAGCTGTCCTCATCCTCCTCATCCTCTCTCACCCAGGCTCAGGGTACTTTGTCTGGCAAAGCAGCTGCCAACGCGGCCTAATCTCTTGGCTCAATGGCATCAGTCACTCCTTCTCTAGTCCCACCATGTCCTCCTGAGGAGTCCCCCGAACTGTTTGACCACAGTGTTGGGTACATGCTCCAGGAGGATGCCCAGCGTTTTGAAGGCTCTGATGATGGTACCCAGCTAGAGGAAGGCAGTAACATGAGCCCAGGGAGAGGGGGTGCCCAAGAAGGACAGCAATCTGGCAGTCACGTTCCCCCAGCTGCAGCATACTGCCAGCTTTGCTCCAGTGATGAGGAGGTAGGGGATGATGAGGTCACTGACTACAAGTGGGTGCCTGATAGGAGAGAGGAGGAGGAGGCACATCTCCAACGATGCAGGATGCCCTCCAGGGGCCAGCTTAAGGGCAGCACACCGACTGCATCACACCGCAGAGCTCCGCATGTGCAGGGCGCTGCTGTCTCTGCAAGTCATTCCAAAAGTTCTTTGGTGTGGGCCTTTTTTGAGACGAGTGCATCAGATCCCACCACTGATATTTGCAACATATATCTCAAGCGTATCTCACGTGGCCAAAACACTACCCGCTTGGGCACCACATGCTTGACCAGACATATGTCAACCTGCCATGCAGTTCATTGACAAGCGTACCTAAAAGACCCACACCAAAGAACAAAGTGGACCTCTCCTTACTCCTCATCAGCTGAGATCTCCAACCCCATTATACCTTCATCTCTCTGAAACCTGCACTGAGAGGAATGAAGGTGTAGAATTAGGTGTGCCACAGCCAAGTACTTGCGGGCAATCTGCTATCGGTACACCGACGTCAGATTGCACTAGGAAAATTTCCCTGCCCCAGCTGCTGCACTGCCGAAAGAAGTTCGCTCCCAGCCATCCACATGCCCAGCGGTTGAATGCTAGCTTGGCTAAATTGCTAGCACTTCAACTGCTGCCTTTTCAGTTGGTAGACTCTGCCCGCTTCCGTGAGTTTGTGGAATGTGCAGTTCCTCAGTGGCAGGTTCCCAAACGCCACTTTTTCTCACAGAAGGCGATTCCAGCTCTCTACCGGCATGTGGAAGGCAATGTCTTGGCCTCGCTGGACAGGGCGGTCAGCAGTAAGGTGCATATTACCGCTGACTCATGGTCCAGCAGGCATGGACAGGGACGTTACCTATCTTTCACTGCGCACTGGGTGACTCTTCTGGCAGCTGGGAAGGATGCAGGATATGGTGCAGTAGTGTTGGAGGTTGTTCCGCCACCACGCCTCCAAAATTCTACTAGTGGTGATTATTCCACACCTCTCTCCTCCACCCCCTTCTTTTTCTTCCTCCATGGCCTCTTCCTGTGCTGATTTGTCCTCGGAACCAGCGGTGCTCCGTAGGCGTTCAAGGGGCTACGCAAGCACGCAGGCAAAAAGATGCCATGCAGGGCTTGAGCTGATGTGCTTGGGGGACAGGAGCCACACTGGGGCAGAGATTCTGTCAGCTCTACAGGGGCAGGTTCAGAGGTGATTGACGCCACGCCAGCTTAAGGCAGGTATAGTGGTTTGCGACAATGGCACCAACCTCCTCTCCGCCCTCCGACAGGGACAACTGACCGATGTGCCCTGTTTAGCTCACGTCCTTAACTTCTTGGGCAGGTACCTGGGCTTACAGGATGTCCTGAGGCAGGCCAGTAAAGTTCTGTGTGCATTTGCGCAGGTTATATAATGCCAGTGCTCGGCTGGCTGACCTCCAAAAGGAATTTAACCTGCCCAAGAACCGCCTAATCTGTGACATGCCCACCAGGTGGAACTCAACGTTGGCCATGCTGCAGCGGCTGCATACGCAGCAGAGGGCCATCAATGAGTACCTATGCAACTATGGAACTAGGACAGGGTCAGGGGACCTTGGTTTTTTTCCCCACGCCAGTGGGCTATGATCAGGGATGCATGCACTGTCCTGTCACCATTTGAGGAGGCCACGAGGATGGTGAGCAGTGACAGTGCATGCATCAGTGACACTGTCCCTCTTGTCCACCTGTTGGAGCATACGCTGCATGGAATAATGAACAGGGCACTTGAGGCAGAACAGAGGGAGGAAGAGGAGGACTTCCTTACCTCTCAAGGCCCCCTTTATCCAGACAGTGTTCCTGCGTGCCCGCCGATCACACAGAAAGAGGACGAGGAGGAGGATTGTGTCAGCATGGAGGTGGAGCCTGGCACTCAACATCAGCAGCAGTCTTCAAGGGATCATTTACAGTCAGAAGAAACCCATGGACTTGTACGTGGCTGGGAGGAGGTGGCTGCGGATCATGTCGTCCTTAGTGACCCAGAGGACTCTGGACCAAATGCCTCAGCAAACCTATGCTGCATGGCCTCCCTGATCCTGCAAAGCCTGCGGAAGGATCCTCGTATTCGTGGTATCAAGGAGAGGGATGATTACTGGCTGGCAACCCTCCTTGATCCACGTTACAAGGGTAAGGTTGTGGACCTTATCTTGCCGTCACAGAGGGAGCAGAGGATGAAACATCTTCCGGAGGCCTTGCAGAAAGGTTTGTGCAATGCGTTTCCAGAGCCTGGGAAGTTACAATTTCCTGGTCCTCCTTGTCAGCATGTTGCTGAGGCTTCGGTCAGTCACAGAAGGAGCGGTGGAGAAGGTGGCCGTCCATTCAGACAATTTTTTAGTCCGCATCCCCAAGGTATGATCGGTTCCAGCAACCATCGCCAGCGTCTGATTCACATGGTGCAGGATTACCTAGGGGCAAGATCAGACTTGGACACCTTTCCCACCGAAAATCCTCTGAGTTACTGGGTCTTGAGGATGGATCACTGGCCAGAGCTTTCACAGTATGCAATTGAGCTACTGGCCTGTCCTGCATCCAGAATTCTTTCGGAACACACATTCAGTGCTGCTGGAGGCTTTGTAACCAATCACAGGGTGCGCCTGTCCACCAAATCGGTCAATCGGCTGACCTTCATAAAAATTAATCAGTCTTGGATCACCAGCTACCAAGCACCTGATGCTGATGTAACCGATTGATTTTTTTTTAATGTGAGATCCCTTCAAGACTGCCTATGCTGATGCTGAGTGACTATCCTGTTATGCTGAGTGACAATCCTCTTCCTCCTCAATTTTCATGCTGATAGCTTATAAGAACATTTTTGGTTCTGGGCACCGCCACCAGTAGCCAAGGCCCAATTTTTCTGCCCCTGTTTAACAGGGTCGTGTAATTACAATTTTTGATGCAATACTTTGCAGCAGGGCTCATTCCTGCGCTCCAACTATAGTATCTCTGAGGGTTGCAGTGTTGTGGCACCAGCACCTGTGCCCAAGGCCCAATTTTTCAGCCCCTGTTTAACAGGGGCATATAATTACAATTTTTGATGCAATACTTTGCAGCAGGGCTCATTCCTGCGCTCCAACTATAGCATCTGTGAGTGGTTGCAGTGTTGTGGCACCAGTGCCTAAGGCCCAATTTTTGTGCCCCTGTTCAATAGGGACATGTAATTACAATTCTTGATCTAATATTTCACAGCAGGGCCCATTCCTGCGCCCACCAAGAGTAACTGTGAGGGCTTACAGTGTTGTGGCACCAGCACCACCACCAAAGACCCAATTTTTCTACCACTGTTCAACAATGTTATGTAATTAAAATTCTTCATCTAATATTTCACTGCACGGCCCGTTCCTGCGCCCACCAAGAGTAACTGTGAGGGCTTACAGTGTTGTGGCAGCACCAACACCTAAGGCCCCAATTTCTGCAGAGTATATAGGGCAGGCCCCTACTTTAAAACATCCAACTTACAAATGACTCCTACTTGCAAACGGAAGGAGACAACAGGAAGTGAGATGAAATCTACCCCTAGGAAGGGAAATTCTCTCCTGTAATGCCCCGTACACACGGTCGGACTTTGTTCGGACATTCCGACAACAAAATCCTAGGATTTTTTCCTACGGATGTTGGCTCAAACTTGTCTTGCATACACATGGTCACACAAAGTTGTCGGAAAATCCGATCGTTCTGAACGCGGTGACGTAAAACACGTACGTTGGGACTATAAACGGGGCAGTGGCCAATAGCTTTCATCTCTTTATTTATTCTGAGCATGCGTGGCACTTTGTCCGTCGGATTTGTGTACACACGATCGGAATTTCAGACAACGGATTTTGTTGTCGGAAAATTTTATATCCTGCTCTCAAACTTTGTGTGTCGGAAAATCCGATGGAAAATGTGTGATGGAGCCTACACACGGTCGGAATTTCCGATAACAAGGTCCTATCACACATTTTCATAATGCCCCGTACACACGGTCGGATTTTCCGACGAAAAATGTGTAATAGGACCTTGTTGTCGGAAATTCCGACCGTGTGTGGGCTCCATCACACATTTTCCATCGGATTTTCCGACACACAAAGTTTGAGAGCAGAATGTAAAATTTTCCGACAACAAAATCCGTTGTCGGAAATTCCGATCGTGTGTACACAAATCCGACGGACAAAGTGCCATGCATGCTCAGAATAAATAAAGAGATGAAAGCTATTGGCCACTGCCCCATTTATAGTCCCAACGTAAGTGTTTTACCTCGCCGCGTTTAGAACGATCGGATTTTCCGACAACTTTGTGTGACCGTGTGTATGCAAGACAAGTTTGAGCCAACATCCGTCGGAAAAAATCCTAGGATTTTGTTGTCGGAATGTCTGAACAAAGTCCGATCGTGTGTACGGGACATAAGAGTTAATATGGGAAAATGTGTCTCCTCTTCACTGATGCTTTATCACCAATCCTTGTTTCACTAAAAACCCCAAATTTTCAAAAAACATTTGTCATTGGGACAGAAAGTGAGGTGAAATCTTCTGAAGAGGTGCACAGACAGCAAAACAAATGTTACAGGGGTGATAACCCTTCCCTATGTTTTCCAAAAAGCTTAAAATAGATTTTTTGGCTGGAGCTACACTTTAAAAATGTACCAGTTCAAAATTACAAACAGATTCTACTTAACAACAAACCTACAGTCCGTGTCTTGTTTGCACCGCCTGTATACTGCTGTTCAGAGTATATATGGCCTGGGGGCCCCACGCCTTTCCTTTTTTTTATTTGGGTGCGGGGTTCCCCTTAATATCCATACAAGACCCAAAGGGCCTGGTAATGGACTGGGGGTGGGGGGTACCCATGCCGTTTATCTCACTGATTTTCATCCATATTGCCGGGACCCAACATTACATTAAAGCCGCAAGCAGTTTTGAATTACTTTTATTCCTTTAAAAATGTCATTTTGTGCAGGGACTGTTCCAAGCACAGGAAACACGCGCCACTTTACAGGCATACTATAGACACCCCCCAGGTACGATATTTAAAGGGATATTTCACTTTTTTTTTTTCACTTTACCCGCTTGCCGACCGCCTCCCGCAGATATACTGTGGCAGAAGGGCTCATACAGGCAGAATCACGTACCTGTACGTTCCCCTTTAATAGGCGGCCAGCGCGCGCGGCGCGCCGGTGGCAAGCTCCGTGAGTCGGGTCGCGGGTCCCGCGGACACAATCGCCGCGGGGATACCCGCGATCGCCTCATGGAGAGGAAGAACGGGGAGATGCTAATGTAAACAAGCATCTCACCATTCTGCCTAGTGACAGTGTCACTGATCTCTGCTCCCTGTCATTGGAGCGAAACTCTGGCTCACTTTATAATCAGTTACAGCAAACAGTTTTGCTGGAACTAATAATAAAATAACGTTTTTTCATGAATAGATAAAAGCTGATCATTTTAATCACCCCTGCCAACTTTAAGTGGTTTGACTTATCCATGTAAATTGATACATTCTTCTGGAGCTCTTGTGCTTTTGAAAAACAACAGTGTTGCTGTTTGGATTACCAGATGAAAATAAAAGAAAGAAAGCCTAAAAAAGGAAACTATTACAACATCTAATAATTGGTAAGTGCAATATAATAAATGTTTGCTTTTGGATTTAACCACTTGCCGACCGTGCTATAGCCGAATTGATGGCTACAGCGCAAACGACTCGTTTTAGTAGGCCGTCATATGACGGGCTCCCATGATTGCACCCACCGCATGCCTGCTGCGCTATGTGATCAGCAGTGTCCATATTACACTGCTGATCACAGATTGAGATAAAGAGCCAATCAGCGGCTCTTTACCATGTGATCAGCTGTGTCCAATCACAGCTGATCAGGGATGTAAATAGAAACCAGTTATTGGCATTCTTTTCCTCATGCTGACAGCATGAGGATCGGAGAAGAGAGCTGATAACTGGCTTCTCTAAAATAAAACATCTATACTGATAATCAGGGCACTGATTATCAGTGTCCTGATTATCAGTGCAATCCAAACAGTGCTGCCAATGTGTGCCCACCAGTGCTGCCAATCAGTGCCCACCAGTGCTGCCAATAAGTGCCCATCAGTACTGCTGAACAATGTCCATCAGTGCCTCCTCATCCGTGTCACTTATCAGCGCTGCCTATCAGTGCCCATAAGTGCCGCCTATCAGTGCCCATTAGTGCCACCTATCAGTGTCCATCAGTGCCACCTATCAGTGCTGCCTATCAGAACCCATCAGTGCCACCTATCAATGCCCATCAGTGCCGCCTATCAGTGCAGCCTCATTACTGCCCACCAGTGACTCCTCATCCCTGCCAATGTTAAGTGGTTTGTCTCATCCATGTAAACTGATACATTCTTCTGTAGTGGTTTTGCTTTTGAAAAACAACAGTATTGCTGTCTGGATCACCAGATGAAAATAAAAGAGAGAGCCTAAAAAAGGAAACTATTACAGCCATCACTTATAAGAATTGGTAAAAGCAATACAATAAATGTTTGCTTTTTGGGTTTACCACTTGCCGACCGCGCTATAGCTGAATGGCGGCTACAGCACAGAAGGCTAGTTCTGGGAGGCCGTCATATAATGGCCTCCCCTTATCACGCCTGCTGCGGGGTGCGGGCAGCACTCCCTGTGATCACAGTGTTCAGAGGTCACTGCTGATCACAGATTGAGGTAAAGAGCCTATCAGGGACTCTATACTACGTGATTAGCTGTGTTCAATCGGCACTTTTCCTCATGCTGACAGGCTTCTCTAGGGGCATCTACACTGATAATCAGGGCACTGATTGTCAGTGTCCTGATTATCAGTGCAGTCCAAACAGTGCCCAGCAGTACTGCCAATCTGTGCCAACCAGTGCTGCCAATGTGTGCCCATCAGTGCTGCCAATCAGTGCCCACCAGTGCTGCCAATTAGTGTCCATCAGTGCTGCCAATCAATGCCCATCAGGGCCTCCCCATCAGTGCCGCCTATCAGTGCCCATCAGTGCCACCTATCAGTGCCTCCTCTTCAGTGTCCACCAGTGCTCCCTCATCAGTGCTCATCAATGCCCATCAGTGCTGCCTCATCAGTGCCATCTTATCAGTGCCCATCAGTGCAGTCTCATTAGCCCACATCAGTGAAGGAGAAAAATTACCTGTTTCCAGAATTTTATAACAAACTATGAAAACGTTTTTGTTTCCAAGTTTTCGGTCTGTATTAATTTATTTAGAAAAAAATAAAAACCCCAGTAGTGATTAAATACCACCATAAGAAAGCTCTATTTGTGTGAAAAAAATTCTAAAAACTTTATTTGGGTACAGTGTTTCATGACCGCGGAATTGTCATTCAAAGTGCTGAAAGCTGAAAATAGGTCTGGGCAGCAAGGGGGTAAACATGCCCAGTAGGCAAGTGGTTAATACTGCTTTAACATTTCTTACCTCATGGACCATAATTAGCTCCTATTCTGCATCTTCTTCTGGTAGTGTAAGATCACATCCCTCTCCGCCTCCTGTACCCTCCTACGATCAGTATACATTCTGACCTGTGTGAAGTTCTAATGAGAAAAAATTATAATACTGTATGTGTCCAGTAACAATATTGTCTTGCTGACCAGCAATGCATGCCAATGTGTTATTAATCACTCACAGGACAAAAACCTTTCAGCATAAATATCCCAGGCATAAATGGCATGCATTTAATTGTCCGCTAAAAACCTTAAATTTTTATTTAAATAGCACTTTAACTGTTTGGTATATTAGCCTTGTTACTGCACACAAGATTCTAATGCATTGCAAAGTGGGGTTGATTTACTAAAACTGAAGAGTGCAAAATCCTGGTGCAGCTCTGAATAGAAACCATTAAGCTTCCAGGTTTTATTGCCAACGCTTTATTGAACAAGCTGAAGTTAGAAGCTGACTGGCCACCATACACAGCTGTAACGCACCAGTTTTAGTAAATCAACCCCAGTGTAACAAAGAAAGCTTATTAATAGGAAGAGAGAATAGACTTCATAATTTTGAGGTCATCATAGTTTTCATAGTCATCAATGCACTTCTGCTCTTTTATTGTTCAATTACAGAATAGGTCCGTTATTGTTTTAACTGTAGTGAAAAAATATGAGGTCAGTGATCTTGCTTTGCTCACGCTATGAGTAAATCTGATGAGTGCCTAAAAACACTTAAAAATTCTATAACTCCTCCTGAGTCCCCATTCCCCACAGTTGCCCCCATCTCCCTCCAGAAGTCTCATCTTCTAAAGGGCCACCAAGTCTGCTGCAAAGGGCCACCAAGTCTGCTAACCCCCTCCAGAACCCACATTACCCCACAGTGACATACAGCCCCATCCAGAGCCCTCCACCATTTCATAACATATTTTGTATTCCTATATTTTTATTGTGTGAGTGTAAGAAGGATTTATTGGACACTTGTCTCAATATGGTTGAGAGTCACTGCTTTAGAGCATGTACTTTTATACCAGAAACTTTTTTCTAAGGCTCTTTCTAAATTATGTTTTAATAGGAGGCACACAGAATGTCCCGAGACTCAGTGACATTTCATCTTTTTCACATTACTTTTGAGCATCAACAAATCTGGAGAAATTGAATGTAATCATTTAAAAAAAAGTTCCTTACTATGCATCTAAAGGGGAAAACTCTTAAGCCATCTATCACATTTTTTTTCTATTAAAAGTGATAATATGTGTAGTCAAAAGTCTAGAACTGTAGAAAGGGCACCAAAGAAGCAAAAGAAAGTTTGGATGTTTTACTTACTGACCCTCTAACATTAAAGGGCTTTTTTGGAGTGAGAAGGTTAATACATTTCAACTGATACATTTCATTCTGACCAGTGAGCCAATTTAGTTTGGTCACACTGACCTTGCTGGATGCCCCGAATCTGCTTTTATATATCCACTCTCAGATGCTCCTAGCTGAGGGGGGAAAATTGCCAATTTGCAGAAGTCTTGTTGTTGATGTTTGTGCTGATTCTGGCATTTCATGGATTACTAGCTGTGCAGATTTTGAAAAACTGAAATATGTTTTGGGATATCTGGTGCTAAGGTATTGAGATTTAAAGTAAGCAGACTACCCTTAAATAACCCCTTTCTCTTTAACCACTTCAATACGGGGCATTTAGACACCTTCCCGCCCAGGCCAATTTTCAGCTGTCAGCACTGTCGCAATTTGAATGACAATTGCGCGGTCATGCTACACTGTACCCAAACAAATTTTTTATCATTTTGTTCCCACAAATAGAGCTTTCTTTTGGTGGTATTTGATCACCTCTGCGGTTTTTATTTTTTGCGCAACAAATAAAAAAAGACAGAAAATTTCGAAAAAAAACAAGTTTTTCTTTGTTTCTGTTAAAATTTTTTGTAAATTAGTACGTTTTCTCCTTCAACGATGGGCACTGATATGGCTGCACTGACGGGCACTGATACGGCGGCACTGATGGGCACCGATGAGGTGGCACCGATGAGGTGGCACTGATGAGGTGGCACTGACGGCACTGATGATGGGCACTGATAGGCGGCACTGATGGGCACTGATAGGTGGCACTGATAGGTGGCACTGGTATGCGGCACTGATGGGCACTCATAGGTGGCACCGATGGGCACTCATAGGTGGCACTGATAGGCACTCGTAGGTGGCATTGATTGGTACATATGGGTGGCACTGATGAGTACTTATGGGTGGCAATGATGTGTGGCACTGATGGGCACTGATAGGTGGGCACTGATGGGCACAGATGGGCACTGACAGGTGGCACCGATGGGCAATGACAGGTGGCACTGATAAAATATATTGGGGGCATATCTTGAACATAATAGTGCCAATCAGTGCCCATTTGTGGGCACTGATTGGCACAGATTGGGCACATTGGGCACATGTGGATGGCCATGGGGTACATACCTGGCCATCCACATGTTGCCCCTTCCCTGGTGGTCCTAGTGGCGATCCCTGGTGGTCCAGAGTGGTGATCTGAGGGGGGGCTGCGCTGATAAACAATCAGCGCAGACCCCCCCTGCCAGGAGAACCGCCTATCGGCTCTCCTCTACTCGCATCTGTCAGACGTGAGTGAGGAAAAGCTGATCAACGGCTCTTCCCATTGACAGCGTGATCAGCCGTGATTGGACATGGCTGATCACGTGGTAAAGAGCCTCCGCCAGAGGCTCTTTACCAAGATCGGGTAGCGGTGTGTCAGGCTGACACACCGC
Organism: Aquarana catesbeiana; assembly: GCF_042186555.1. Classification (NCBI taxonomy): domain Eukaryota; kingdom Metazoa; phylum Chordata; class Amphibia; order Anura; family Ranidae; genus Aquarana; species Aquarana catesbeiana. The sequence continues at coordinate 140,685,791 of NC_133329.1, read as the reverse complement.
TCCACCGATCGCCGCGATGCGCGCCCCCGAGGGCGCACGGTGGCATGTTATCCTGCTGGACGTCATATGATGTCCAGTCAGGATAACGGAACCACTTCCCGGACGTCAATCCACTATAGGGCGGGCGGGAAGTGGTTAAAGGCGTCTGATAAAAGAACATTTTAAAAATTAAAACATTTACTTAGTGGAGGGAGGGGGCATATTAAAGATTCTTTATTTAGTAAGCTTAAATTTCCTTTAGACAACCAATGAGGTTAAAGGATTTCTTTGCCCAAAACGGTCACGGTTCCAACCGTGCCATGCAGACGGCCAGCCGTGGTCACGCCCCAAGTGGCTCAAGGAGGTATTGAACCCATGACTTTCTGTTTACTGCTCCTGTTGCTTTGCCTTTGAGCCACACCTCATTATTCAGCCTGGTTTCCAGCTACAGTCAGGTCCATAAATATTGGGACATCGACACAATTCTAATCTTTTTGGCTCTATACACCACCACAATAGATTTGAAATGAAACAAACAAGATGTTCTTTAACTGAAGACTTTCAGCTTTCATTTGAGGGTATTTACATCCAAATCAGGTGAACGGTGTAGGAATTACAACAGTTTGTATATGTGCCTCCCACTTTTTAAGGGACAAAAAGTAATGGGACAATCGGCTGCTCAGCTGTTCCATGGCCAGGTGTGTGTTATTCCCTCATTATCCCATTTACAAGGAGCAGATAAAAGTTCCAGAGTTCATCTCAAGTGTGCTATTTGCATTTGGAATCTGTTGCTGCAATATGAGATCCAAAGAGCTGTCACTATCAGTGAATCAAGCCATCATTAGGCTGGAAAAACAAAACAAATCCATCAGAGAGATAGCAAAAACATTAGGTGTGGACAAATCAACTGTTTGGAACATCCTTAAAAAGAAAGAATGCACTGGTGAGCTCAGCAACACCAAAAGACCCGGAAGACCATGGAAAACAACTGTGGTGGATGACCGAAGAAAACATGCTTCACAACAGTTGGCCAGATCAAGAACACTCTCCAGGAGGTAGATGTATGTGTGTCAAAGTCAACAATCAAGAGAAGACTTCTCCAGAGTGAATACAGAGGGTTCACCATAAGATGTAAACCATTGGTGAGCCTCAAAAACAGGAAGGCCAGATTAGAGTTTGCCAAACAACATCTAAAAAAGCCTTCACAGTTCTGGAACAACATCCTATGGACAGATGAGATCAACTTGTACCAGAGTGATGGGAAGAGATGAGTATGGAGAAGGAAAGGAACTGCTCATGATCCAAAGCATACCATCTCATCAGTGAAGCATGGTGGTGGTAGTGTCATGGCGTGGGCATGTATGGCTGCCAATGGAACTGGTTCTCTTGTATTTATTGATGATGTAACTGCTGACAAAAGCAGCAGGATGAATTCTGATGAATTCTGAAGTGTTTTGGGCAATATCATCTGCTCATATTCAGCAAAATGCTTCAGAACTCATTGGACGGTGCTTCACAGTGCAGATGGACAATGACCCGAAGCATACTGCGAAAGCAACCATAGAGTCTTTTAAGGGAAAGAAGTGGAATGTTATGCAATGGCCAAGTCAATCACCTGACCTGAATCCGATTGAGCATGCATTTCACTTGCTGAAGACAAAACTGAAGGCAAAATGCCCCTAAAACAAGCAGGAACTGAAGACAGTTGCAGTAGAAGCCTGGCAGAGCATCACCAGGGATGAAACCCAGCGTATGGTGATGTCTATGCATTCCAGACTTCAGGCTGTAATTGACTGCAAAGGATTTGCAACCAAGTATTAAAAAGTGAAAGTTTGATGGAAGATTGTTAATCTGTCCCATTACTTTTGGTCCCTTAAAAAGTGGGAGGCACATTTACAAACTGTTGTAATTCCTACACCGTTCACCTGATTTGGATGTGAATACCCTCAAATTAAAGCTGAAAGTCTGCAGTTAAAGCACATCTTGTTCGTTTCAGTTCAAACCCATTGTAGTGGTGTATAGAGCCAAAAAGATTAGGATTGTTTCGATGTCCTAATATTTATGAACCAAACTGTATGCTTTGTCCTGCATGCAGCACTGAGGGCTATACTTTGGATCTTGCTTCGCAATTAGTACCTGTCACTCCTGGTTCAGCTGAGGCAGTTTTTCTAATCAGCTGGGTATAAAACACTGCCTCACCCTGAGGGCTGGGTCAGTTCATTGTCTCTTGTATTGCCAAAGGTTCCTATGTTCTTGTTTTCAAGTTGCAGTGTTCCAAGCCTGACCCCGGCTTCTGACCCTGGCTCTGTTCATCGCTTATTCTGACTTCTGGAATCCCTGACTACAGCTTCACCTTGACAATCCTTTGATTAATTCCTGTCAAGCCCCCGTGCACAGATTCACAGCCTAGGTAGCTTTTTACCTTGTTACTGTGGGCTATGTGTATTTGCAAGGGTGAGCATACATCTCTGCACTATGGACTCCAACCAAGGTAAGCCCTTACAAAAACAAATAAAGTGTATGCATTGGCCAGCAAAAAGATTCACATCTTTCAATGTGAACACCACACCTTAATAGAAGCCATTGATATTTAGGGATTTCTTGCTATTGCCCAATGCAAACTGACATCTGTGGCCGAAATAACAGTTGGCAGGTTTTCTCTGTGGGCTGGACTAAAGTCAGTTGTTTTAGCTTCTAACATAACAAAGCATTGGATTTCTGTTTATCAGAGCATCTAATAGGTCTGAAATGAACAATGAATGTAGTCATTGCCCATATAGTATCTTTCCTTGCCACTCTTTTTACAGACAGCTGTACTTTCTTTTTCTCACATAGATAGGATTGCTATGAGGATATCTCTTTGGGAGGTTCTGGGTTAGTGTTAGGATTAAAGGTCAACTCCAGACACTTTTCTTCTAGTTTTTACTGCTGTCTGACAACCCTTTGAAGAAATATCCCTTCACTTGGTGGTCACCAAGACAGGCAGTGAGTATAATCTTTGTAATAGGGACACTGACTGCAATAAAAACAATTATTTGCAGGATCTCTGCATGGGTTTATTGTGTCTGGGATACCATTTAGATTTTTTCTCACACGCCATGTACAGAAAATAAATGTAATATGAATAAAAAGATAAAAAGCAGAAAGTGACCCAAGTCAGCCCAAACATATCAGAGACATGCCACCATCCCTAGAGGATATAAATATAAAAAAAAACGAAAGAAATGGATGCGGGACTTTGAGTAAGATGTGTTTCTGTTAGTAAAGGATGTGATGGATATGTTATATTAGTAAAGAATATTAATTGTAACCAGTCCCCGATGGGTAGTCCCTATAATGAATAAATTGAATAAATAATACTTGTGTACAATATATAGTGCACAATATAAACATATTTGATGCAAAATAGTCACATATTTAATATTTATACATAAAAGGACATGATTGGTACAAAAGACAATAATAGAAAAAATATTATACAAAATTGTCATGATAAACAATACATAATATAGGACATAAAAAACAGAGAAGATAGTAAGATGAATTCATAATGATACAAGCTATAGCCTGGCACCCTTGAGTGTGGACTCAAAGCATTTCATGGTGTTTAAAGCCAATCATCAGGAGTAGGATGCTATGAAATAAAATGTAATAATGCATAGATAAGTAGGTGGACCAACATCTAGTTTATTTGATACATTAGGCTCTCCAGCTAAAAACAGAGGGTATAGTATGATGGTGGTACTTTACCTATGGAGTATCTTATGGGTATAGACCTACTGCCGCTGTAATGGGACATAGCCTGGAAAGGTTTGTCTCATCCGGGGTTGAGACAGGAGAACCCAAATCAATGTATGTCCCCACACCATTTCTCGGGTGGGACGCCCGCATTAAGGTAAAAAATGTCCCAGTATTTGTATCGCCCCCCCACACATCCCTAAATACTTAACTGAGTCCTATCTCGATCCAGCTTTACAACCACACAACCAAGGTTTTGTTTAGCTCAGTAGCTCGACAGTAAGTGTTGCTGGAGCTCTGTACCCGAACTGTAATGCCCCGTACACACGGTCGGACATTGATTGGACATTCCGACAACAAAATCCTAGGATTTTTTCCGACGGATGTTGGCTCAAACTTGTCTTGCATACACATTGTCACACAAAGTTGTTGGAAAATCCGATCATTCTGAACGCGGTGACGTAAAACACGTACGTCGGGACTATGAATGGGGCAGTAGCCAATAGCTTTCATCTCTTTTTTTATTCTGAGCATGCGTGGCACTTTGTGCGTCGGATTTGTGTACACACGATTGGAAATTCAGACAACGGATTTTGTTGTCGGAAAATTTTATAGCCTGCTCTCAAACTTTGTGTGTCGGAAAATCCAATGGAAAATGTGTGATGGAGCCCACACACAGTCGGAATTTCCGACAATAAGGTCCTATCACACATTTTCCGTCGGAAAATCCGACCGTGTGTACGGGGCATTAGAGTTTAGAGGTGGCTCCCTGTCAGTCAGGGTATCCTTGTGGATCTACAGAGTGATCAGAGTGGTCTTCATTTAGTGGGTATGATTGTTTTGTTTTGTTTTTTTTGGTGGGGGGGCTTGTATTTAGGGTAGTTTATTTAATTGAATGTTCTTCATATGTATTCCTTTTTGGTGTATTTAACTATTATTTGTGTACTGTTGCTTTATTTTTTATTTTATTTTACTTTTAAACTGTCATTTCTTTTTTGTCAAAAAAAATGTAAAATTATGAAGCTAATGAAGGTTGTTTTTTTTAAGCATAGAAAAGTTACAAATGACCTTATGTAGCCCTAATTAAAGCCCATTTTATCCTTAAAATTCCTTCTGTAACATTATTTTATTACGGGTTGATCCTGCCAGTAGATCCACTATTTTTCCAATTTCTCCAATAGAGTGGCAATGGTTTTCAATGCAGAATTAAAAGGCATTGAAGAGTTGTCATGCTGTAGACAAGGTAGTTTTAGATGGACATGTAGTAGTGAATCTGATATTCACCAAACATTCACTACAGGTGAATCCTCCTGGTGCATGTGCTTTAAATTGCAGTTACTGATTTACCTGCAGTGACTGAGTTTTTTGCAACCCTGTAACTGCTGCTTTTGCTGGACAGTTTGGTCTGTTACAGGTGACAAAACTAAAAAGAATCAGCCAAATAATCAGACAGGAGGTAACTTTTACTTGAAATTTACTAAACCAGTACACAGTTAACAATCAATCCAAGCAGGGTCAAATGGTGAATGTGCATACAGTACAGAACAATGTTAAATCAATTATGAACCACTACAATTAAGCCCAGTCTGTTTGAGCCAGAGGGGCATGCTCAAATGAGTAGGGACTGTAGCTGAAGCTTGTACTTTCACTTGGAGGTGTAGTTGATACACATAGAATGCTGTCCAGGGCTTTGTATTGCTGTGGATAGAGGGCGTGGGACGTTCTCCTTGAGGGACTAGCACCTGAAGCAGAGAGAGAGAGCCAATGAGATGCTATGCAGGAGCGTTGAGTGGTGTCATATCTGTCTAGTGTGAAAACCAGTTATGAAGCTGTACAGAGGTGACCCTAGGAGAAATGTCTCTATGACTCATTAGAACACTAGGCAGCACAGCACAATCTCTATGAGGCTCTGCAGCCAGAGATAGTAGAGAATGACTACTACTTGTGTAAGGAATATAGTATGTAAATAGTTATTTAGCCTCTGCAACATTGTACTTACAGTGAAGGCCAGGGTAGGTCTAGATCAGGGGTCCTCAAACTTTTTAGACAGGGGGCCAGTTCATGGTCCCTCAGACTGTTGGGGGGCCGTAAAAAAAAATATGAACTAATTCCTAAATTCCTATGCACACATCTTTTTTGTAGTGCAAAAGAATAAAAGAATGAATAATAAATAATAATATATACAGGGGGACAGGGGGACAGAGGGATGGACAGGGGGACAGTGGGATGGACAGTGGGGTGGACAGGGGGACAGTGGGGTGGACAGGGGGACAGAGGGATGGACAGGGGGACAGGGGGACAGTGGGGTGGACAGAGGGACAGAGGGGGGGACAGGGGGACAGTGGGGTGGACAGGGGGACAGTGGGATGGACAGAGGGGTGGACAGGGGGACAGAGGGATGGACAGGGTGACAGAGGGATGGACAGAGGGATGGACAGGGGGACAGAGGGATGGACAGAGGGGTGGACAGGGGGATAGAGGGGGGGGCAGTAGGGTGGACAGAGGGGTGGACAGGGGGACAGAGGGGTGGACAGGGGGACAGAGGGGTGGACAGGGGGACAGAGGGGTGGACAGGGGGACAGTGGGGTGGACAGGGGGACAGTGGGGTGGACAGTGGGGTGGACAGTGGGGTGGACAGAGGGGTGGACAGGGGGACAGTGGGGTGGACAGGGGGACAGAGGGGGGGACAGAGGGGTGGACGGGGGGACAGGGGGACAGAGGGGGGGACAGGGGGACAGTGGGGTGGACAGGGGGACAGTGGGGTGGACAGTGGGGTGGACAGGGGGACAGTGGGGTGGACAGGGGGACAGAGGGGTGGACAGGGGGACAGGGGGGTGGACAGGGGGGTGGACAGGGGGACAGTGGGGTGGACAGGGGGGTGGACAGGGGGACAGGGGGGTGGACAGGGGGACAGTGGGGTGGACAGGGGGAGACAGGGGGACAGAGGGGGGGGACAGTGGGGTGGACAGAGGGACAGAGGGGGGACAGTGGGGTGGACAGAGGGACAGAGGGGGGGACAGTGGGGTGGACAGGGGGACAGTGGGGTGGACAGGGGGACAGTGGGATGGACAGTGGGGTGGACAGGGGGACAGTGGGGTGGACAGGGGGACAGAGGGATGAACAGGGGGACAGAGGGATGAACAGGGGGACAGAGGGATGAACAGGGGGACAGAGGGATGGACAGGGGGACAGAGGGATGGACAGGGGGATGGACAGGGGGACAGAGGGGTGGACATGGGGACAGAGAGGGGGACAGAGGGGGGACAGGGGGACAGTGGGGTGGACAGGGGGACAGAGGGGTGGACAGAGGGGGGGGACAGGGGGACAGAGGGGGGGACAGTGGGGTGGAGAGGGGGACAGTGGGGTGGAGAGGGGGACAGAGGGGTGGACAGGGGGACAGAGGGGTGGACAGGGGGACAGAGGGGTGGACAGGGGGACAGAGAGGTGGACAGAGGGGTGGACAGGGGGACAGAGGGGTGGACAGGGGGACAGAGGGGTGGACAGGGGGACAGAGGGGGGGACAGTGGGGTGGACAGGGGGACAGTGGGACAGTGGGGTGGACAGGGGGACAGTGGGACAGTGGGGTGGACAGGGGGACAGGGGGACAGAGGGGTGGGCAGGGGGACAGAGGGGTGGACAGAGGGGGGACAGGGGGACAGAGGGGGGACAGTGGGGTGGACAGAGGGGGGATAGGGGGGACAGAGGGGGGACAGGGGGACAGTGGGGTGGACAAGGGGACAGTGGGGTGGACAGGGGGACAGAGGGGTGGACAGTGGGGTGGACAGGGGGACAGTGGGGTGGACAGGGGGACAGTGGGGTGGACAGGGGGACAGTGGGGTGGACAGAGGGGTGGACAGGGGGACAGAGGGGTGGACAGGGGGACAGAGGGGGGGACAGTGGGGTGGACAGGGGGACAGTGGGACAGTGGGGTGGACAGGGGGACAGAGGGGTGGACAGGGGGACAGAGGGGTGGACAGAGGGGGGACAGGGGGACAGAGGGGGGACAGTGGGGTGGACAGAGGGGGGATAGGGGGGACAGGGGGACAGAGGGGGGACAGGGGGACAGTGGGGTGGACAAGGGGACAGTGGGGTGGACAGGGGGACAGAGGGGGGGACAGTTGGGTGGACAGGGGGACAGTGGGGTGGACAGGGGGACAGTGGGGTGGACAGAGGGGGGGACAGTGGGGTGGACAGGGGGACAGAGGGGGTGGACAGAGGGACAGAGGGGTGGACAGGGGGGCAGAGGGGTGGACAGGGGGGCAGAGGGGTGGACAGGGGGGCAGTGGGGTGGACAGTGGGGTGGACAGGGGGACAGTGGGGTGGACAGGGGGACAGTGGGGTGGACAGGGGGACAGAGGGGTGGACAGGGGGACAGAGGGGGGGACAGTGGGGTGGACAGGGAGACAGTGGGACAGTGGGGTGGACAGGGGGACAGAGGGGTGGACAGGGGGACAGTGGGGTGGACAGGGGGGGGGACAGAGGGGGGGACAGGGGGACAGAGGGGTGGACAGGGGGACAGAGGGGTGGACAGTGGGGTGGACAGGGGGACAGTGGGGTGGACAGGGGGACAGTGGGGTGGACAGAGGGACAGTGGGGTTGACAGGGGGACAGAGGGGGAGACAGTGGGGTGGACAGGGGGACAGTGGGACAGTGGGGTGGACAGGGGGACAGGGGGACAGAGGGGTGGACAGGGGGACAGTGGGGTGGACAGAGGGGGGGGGCAGTGGGGTAGACAGAGGGGGGGACAGGGGGACAGAGGGGTGGACAGGGGGACAGTGGGTGGACAGTGGGGTGGACAGGGGGACAGTGGGGTGGACAGAGGGACAGTGGGGTGGACAGAGGGGTGGACAGGGGGACAGAGGGGTGGACAGGGGGACAGAGGGGTGGACAGGGGGACAGTGGGGTGGACAGGGGGACAGAGGGATGGACAGAGGGATGGACAGAGGGATGGACAGGGGGACAGAGGGGTGGACAGAGGGGGGGACAGGGGGACAGAGGGGTGGACAGGGGGACAGAGGGGTGGACAGAGGGGGGACAGGGGGACTGAGGGGTGGACAGGGGGACTGAGGGGTGGACAGGGGGACTGAGGGGTGGACAGGGGGACAGAGGGGGGGACAGGGGGACAGTGGGGTGGACAAGGGGACAGTGGGGTGGACAGTGGGGTGGACAGGGGGACAGTGGGGTGGACAGGGGGACAGTGGGGTGGACAGGGGGACAGAGGGGTGGACAGGGGAACAGTGGGGTGGGCAGGGGGACAGTGGGGTCCTCACTTGTTCGTAGGCTGTTGCTTGAAGGGGGGAGGCGGCTTGAGCGGAGCGGAGCGGATATGCTCCCTGCCGAAGCCGAGCCGACCTGGCCCCGGCCCGAGCCCGAGCCTGGATTGTCGGGAATCCGGCCCTGGGTGGATTGGGCCGGATAAATGTCCTCGGCGGGCCGCATGTGGCCCGCGGGCCGTAGTTTGAGGACCCCTGGTCTAGATACTCAAGAAAACAGCTGGAGGGATCTCTGGGCTGGCACTACAGGTAAGCAGCTGAAGGAGTCCCAGGGCTGGTATCACAGGTAAGTGACCGGAGACACAAGGCACCCCACTTGAAGTGCAGTACTCTGTTTGCAATTTGCAGATTTCATGCCCAGCCACTTCTCTCTCATTATTTGAAGTCCCTCTGAGCTGCAGAAGGTGGGAAATTTGGAAACATTTGCTAGGGTGTCCAGAAGTCCAAGGGCTGAGAGCCCAGAGAATTGGTGGAACCCAGGGGATTGTGGGAAAATGAGCTAAAAGTGCTTTTCAGAGTATTCTGAATTTCACCTGCATGGGAGCTTGGTGAGCCAAGGATTATCCCATTACAAAACTTTGTCACTGAGGGACTGATGTGTTAAAACTATGCACAGACTGCATCACATACTGTATATATCATTATTTTATTTAGTACATTGGTATTCCAATAAATTTCACCAAAATGAAATTTTTTTTGACATGCGCAATTTTTGCGGAAATTTTGGGGAGCTGAAAACTCAACTTCGCTCATCCCAAAACATGAGTAGCTGTCAAATCTGTAGTTAGCTCCAAAACACTGAAAAAATAAAATCATCTGTTTGACTGTAAATCAACAACAAAAACTCTTTGGACTCTATAGCTTTAGTGGGACCACTGGTTTTGAATGAAATGACTGGTAGTATACTACATGCAAATAGATTACTGATGATCAGATACTTATGGCCAAAATCTGTGGCATCAGGTTTTATTATCCAAGTAGAGGTTTTGGAGAGAAGGCTTCGGGCAGCTACCTTATTATTCCAGTCCTTCTAACTCTATGTTGCAGTTCCTTAAGCAGTCAAAACTTGCAGTAGCCAATATATTTCATCAATTAGAATATTAAAGCTACTTGTGTGCTGTTCGATCTGAACATTACCTGACATTCAGTGACAAAACATGCACTGCTTGTTGTAATAGACTCACCTTGCTCTTCCAGAACATTGTGCTCAATTAATATTCAGGACAGCCAGATGAAGGGGTCACAGTGCTATGCGGAATGAGAATTATATCCATCAGCAGATAAATTATGAATGTGCACTCTCCGATGTATCAGAAGTTCACATCATACAGCTACTTTTTTAAATGACAGTAAGTAATGCTTTGACTTTTTGCCTAATAATAATTCTATTTGAGTACTTAGCATTTTTTAATGCTCTTAACCTGGTGGTGAACTTATAATCTTAATGTATACATTTTATCTGCGTGGATGCTTCTTATCCATCAGTCATAAAGTTATTGGCCAAGTTCTTTGTAACAATTTAGCCTGGAAAAAATGAATATAAATGAGTTAGAAAATAAAGAAAAAGAGGAAGAATTAAAGTGTATCTGTATCTTTTTTAAACCTCTGTATTTGTCTTCAGGACCATTATCATTGAAACAGAAAGTAATGGGAAATTGAAAATTTTACAGTTATTACCAGAAGAAATTAAGGTTATCTTCAAATGAGAACATGTTACACTCACCTGTTCCACGTGCCAGCACTGGGTCTTTCCCTTTGTGTGCAACCTCTGACTTCCAGCCAATCACAGAGGGGGCACTGTCTTAAAGAGCTAGCATGCGATTTGCTCAGTGTTCGAGCAATGTGTACATATGCCCCCCAGCCCCCCCATGTTCTCTGTAAGTGTTTTCCTGTGTCTTTATTGATCCCCCAGCCTTGTGTTTTCAGTGTGCCCCTCCAGCTTTGTGTTCCCAGTGTGTCCCAGCCTGTTTCCAGCCTTGTGTTTCTGAGGTGTCCATGCCTGCTCCTAGTCTTGTGTTTCTCAGTCTGGCCCTGGCTCTTCAAGTACGCCTACCTGTATTCCATCTGTCTCCACTTCTGTGTCTCTCTTTGCACTTCAGTTTGTTACATGCTTTTCTGCACTGGTCTGTTTCCACTGTAGGTACTAGCCAGCCTAGTTATCATCACCTGTGAACTCCCAGCCTGTGTTTTTAGTTTGTCCCTCAGTGTATTCCTGTATTTTTTGGCTATCTGACTGTTTACCTTACTATCTGGTGACTCCAGTGCCCAGCCCTACAAGAGTTTTTACCTACCCTCAGTTGCTTATAAAATTGGGGAAGGTGGAAATGTGAGGGCAGTTGCCAAGGCTGACCAATGCACATAAACACCCAAAGAAATTGAATGGACTTTCTCGGTACTGATATAATGACAAGATTAATTTGATAAAATACAAATTTTATTCTATAACAATATACAAACAATATTTAAAAAAGAGGGGAATATATACAAAATATAATATACACCACACATAACTAAAAAATAACAGGTTTCCCCGGTACAGTATCTGTTAAGGTGGGGTATAGATATTTCTCTACCGGTTTCGCAGTGTAACCGCTTCTTCAGGAGGATAGAAGGTCTATGGAAGAACAATATATTAAACGGAGAACAATGCATGAAAAAACAGTAATTACAAGGCATACTGAGTATTACAATAGATATTAATGCAAGAAGATCTGCTCACCCGGATGGACCAGAACACGGCTAACGACAGAATCCCATAAATCCCCCCCCCCCCCGACGGACAAGGGGGAGTGCAAAGGAACATCTTTAATTGAAGTGATGAATAATCAAAATCTATTTAAATAGTAATGATAAACATAAGGGTACTAATCAGTGGTGAGGTGTGGTGATAAGGGGACTAATTAGGTGTGCATATGGGGACGGGGAAGGAGAAGACGGGAGGGAGGGAGAAAAGGAGGGGAAGGAAGGGGTAGGGTGAGGGAAAGAACATAGGTAGGGGAGAGAGAGAGGGGAAGAGGGAGGGGAGGAAAGACAGGGATGGGGGAAGAGGGAGGTTGAGGGGGGGGGACTGGGGAAAAGGAGAGATAGAGGTAAGAGAGAGGGTAAAAAAGGGGGGAGGGAGTGAGGGGGTGGTGGTGGGGGGAAGGGGAGGGAATGCCCAAGAAGGGAGGAGGGAGCAGAAAAGCCATGGAGGTGATGGGCCCGTGGGGTAGGAAGGTAACACCACACACACAGTGACTGATGTTAAGTAGAAAACTCACCATACTAAGATATGTTAATAGAAGAAATTGCTGGGGCTGGATGTTATAAAAGGCGGATGGGCTTGGATACAGAGGTGCACCGTCCTGGGTGGCTATCTGATTAGGCAGGAGCCACTGAGATACTACGGACACAGGTGACTGGTCAGTCTACATGTCCCTTCAATGGAGAAGCTGGCTGCAAGGAAGACAACAGAGGTGGCTCGGTGTAGGCACGGTCAGATGGCAAGGAGGGGAGGAGGAGGAACAGGAGTGGAAAGGAAGGACAAGGGGGACCGGAAAGCACTGAGGGGAAGTGCCGGCTTAACCCATGCACACATGTAACTTACCTGGAAAACCTTCCGCCCGTACATCAGCCCCGCATGGAGAGATGCTGCTGCTCATCTAATGATCCCTAGGGACCGCTATAAGAGCTCCCCAACCCTGTGAACGTCAGTGCACACTGCAGAAGGTAGCGTCTGACGTCACAGGGTCAGTTTACCCACACTGCGCAGGTGCAGGATACCGTGCCCAATGAAGCCCATAGGTCGGAGGGCCCAGGCGAATCAGGGCAAGCTAGGGTGGCTGGAAACGCCCCCTGCCAGGGTAAACACAAGTCCACCGAGGGGAACAATAAGAAGGGATAATGTACTGCCAGATCCGCCACCAGGGGGAGCAGACCATCTATGCAAACAATAATACAACAACACAGAGTATCTAATGCATATAGGTTAACAAGGTACGACATAGATGAATAAAAACAAGAAAAAAATAATAAAGTTTACTAATGATTTTGAGGCTCTGGGATAATTGAAACCAGAGCATCACCAGAGATTTATCACAATCAGGGAGTGTGGGTCATCCAGATAGGTCTGAACAATCAGCGTCTCGGGACAGAGAGCAAGTATGCTAATCACTTATATCTAAGTATAAATTGTCAGTGCTATATACTGTATATGCCTGTAATAAATAAATAATAGGTTAATAATATGCTTCTTGTAGAACTACACACACAGCAAACTAAGGTGTCCCTGGAAACTTTTTTGAAATGGTGGCAACTATTATATGCTGTTTAAGTTTGTATCCTGGAGAGGAGAGTGCGTTCCAGGCCTAGGCCAAAAGAGAGACACCATGCAATGACCCACTGTAGGGGGGCTTATGCAAGAGAGAGTATGGGAAGATGGCTGGACTTTCAGAGTTCGAGTTGGCGGCACTGATGTCGTGCTGAGTTGTTAAACATGATGTTTTCCAGTAACTCATTAAAAGACTACTTATGTGGACATTCCTTTATTTATGGAGACAGGCCTTGGGCCAGAAGGATGTGAGTATTGCAGTAGAGGAGGGCTTCAGGCCTAGAGCATGTGAGTCACAATATGGTGAAGTCTCTCCTCATTACAGGTTTGTGCATATCCTTATCTCATTCCTGAGCATGAAGAATATAGGAGGCACCCTTGGCCAGCTTGGCAGGAGCTGACGGCGAATTGGGGCTGCGAACAGGCAGGTGCATTTAAATAATGTCCCGCTGGTAATTGTTTTTTTTTTTTTTTTTTATTGTGAATGTGGTTTTCATTTGGGAAAGTCCATTTACTTCAAAATCGAATGTTAAAAGAAAAAATAAAGAAAAAAGTACTTTCAAGCGACAATTGTCAAGTAATCAAATGTACTTCTGAGAATATTCATACAAATATTCATTCAAACGTTTGTTTGAAAATCTGCTATTGTATTGCCAGCTTCTCTCCACTGTTTTGCTTTCTAGAATGCATTTGATGTAGAATCTTATTCTTACCTCATTTCATTATCACACTTCATCATTTTGTCATACTGTGAACTTTACATGACACTAAAAACTTTTGTTACTGCTGGGTGTAATAGCATCCAGGGTCCTCATCCTTCATCAGCACATTTGTGTGTTGTCGTATAAGTTTAGTGTACATCCAGGCTAAATGGGTGTCTACATGCATACTTGGCAAACCATTTTTCCCACCCAAAGCAAAACATGTTTAGTTTTCATACTGACATTTAATATTATACATACCAGCACTTTATCTGTATCCTGGACACCACCCATTTGGTGCTGAAATCTCATTTGGAATATACTCTATAGGGTCACCACACCTACAATACAACATGGTGTTATATAAGGGCATTTCACAATCCATAGATTACATATTCCTGCTGATTTAAAATACATCTGCTGGTTGAGAAACCTTTTTTTTTTACTTTTGATTCAGGCTATTACTGTCAATTAATCAACACTGCAAAATTAGAGGCACACTTTTCCAGAGAGAGGCATGTTAACTGCAAGAGTCAGATCTATTAACACTGCTATGAGAACACACACTGTGAAGAATTACTCAAGTGAAGTGACCACATTTTCTGTTAACTTAGTATGACACTGAAATGTAAAAAGTATTTTTAAACCCAAGTACAAAATATGATATATTGCAGCTGAGCTTACTAGTCCATAGATGTGGTGGCATTGGTTTTCTTTTTCAGGCTACATACCTTTTCTGCAAGTACAGAGAAAAACCTGTTTTTATCCTGCTCTAGTTTCGGGATCATATTATCATAATGTTGCTGACTGGAAAAAGATGTTAGCGGGCTTCAGCAGGCTTTCAACAAGCTTTGCTTGCTTACTGCTAGTTGAAGCCTATGAGCAGCTTGTTTAAAATGATAGTCAGCATTCCTATTGAGATATGTGTTTAACATCCCCAAGGTGGGACTGAAGGATGTTCTCAAGCTTAAAGCTTTCTAATAAACTTTGAAAATGATTTGCAAAAAAGCTTTTTGTATACCTTGCTCTTATATAAGCTAAAGTCAGGGTATAAGGCCTAAAACAGACTAGTTGTGGGCTGGGACATGTCTCTCCTATCTAGAGCATAACAGACTCAATACTAAGGGAGTATCATGGAGTCAAGTCATGAGGGTGTATACTTACTGTATCTCTCTTTACTACTGTATACAAGGGGTCACCATTCAGGGCAGTCATATAGCTATATATTCTATACTCCATTAAGGGTAGGGATATAGCTATATATTCTATATGCCATTTAAGGCAGTGATATAGAGATATACTCTATTAAGGGCAGTGATATAGCGATATACTCTATTTAGGGTAGTGATATAGAGATATACTCTATACCCTATTAAGGGCAGTGATATACTCTATTTAGAGCAGTGATATAGCTGTTGATAAATGAGTCCCAGTACAAGTTTGGCCCTTCATTCTGCTCCTCACTTTTCCATTATGTTTTTCAAAATCTGAAACGGTTACACTGACAAAGAAAGGAAGACGGCACCCCGATAATGTCACTTGGCTCAAAAAAAGTTTATTCGGATATACAAATGATGCAACGCTTCCCCTTCTGAAGACTACTCCTCTCTGATATGTTTCACCCTTATGGGCTTAATCATAGAGATCTCTATAGCTTCCAACCATCCCTCTTTTGGAACCAAATCTTTTAGTCCCTCTTTTCTGCTCAATTGTCATTCTTTTTGATTTGATATATAAACCTCTATAAAAAATGTACTGTCTAACTACATAAATGTTTTACTGCACTAAACCTTTCTTTTAAACTTCACTGTTTTTTTTTTTTTATTCATTAAAGTGTATTTTTCCCAAAAAATTGCATTTGAAAGATCGCTGGGCAAATACAGTGTGACATAAAATATTGCAGCAATTGTCATTTTATTCCCTAGGGTCTCTATTAAAATATATATAATGTTTGGGGGTTCCAAGTAATTTTCTAGCAAAAGATATTGATTTTAACTTAAGAAACAAGTGTCAGAAAAAGATTTAGACTTTAAGTGGTTAAACTTCCTGCATTTACACTCAGAAGTTTGATCTAAAAAGGAAGTTAGTTACAATGTTTCATGTTGTTAAAAACTTGGCAGACTGGGTGGATTTTTTCTTTACACACACACACAAGTTTATCCCTTTTGATCTAAGAAGGAAGCATTAGTTACAATGTTTCCTGTAAACTTGTCAGACTGCTACGATATTTTCTTTTGACAGCTGAGAAAGCAGATAAAGTCTCTCCACTTGTTATATGAAAGAATTGGCAAACTCTGCATTGGAGATCGTCAGGGGGGTTGAATCGAGATCACGATTAATTGTGCAGCTCTAGTTTTCAGTGTAGTCAATAGAGACTCTCATGACTAAGCCTATAATGGTGAAACGTGTTGGAGCAGGTTGTATTACAGGTGGAATGTGATTGTGTGATCTGAATAAATAGGTTTGAAGCAGAGTGATGTCATCAGTGTGCGGTCCATTCTTTTTCTTTTGACATGTGGTTTACCAAGTAGGGATGTGCTCCTTGGCGGGCACTTGATGCATCTGAGAATGGAGGAGACGTGAACATTTTAGAATGACATTATTTGATACTGAATCTTTTTAGTGTAGTGATTGTGGTGCAGCAGGACATGGTTTGTATCCTGGGGAAGGTTTTTTTAATAAGTGAAATTTATAGCAATGTAATTTGTCTACAATAAAGGTTTGATACTAAACGTTTTACTATTATTCTCTGCTACCATTGCACGGACGTCTACTACTGCACAAATGTTTAGTATTGTGGTTAGAGTAGGAGATCTCTTGCGCAGCAGTTCATTAGTTTGTGGTCAGATGATGCCTTTCTAAATGAAGGAAAACACGCTAGTTTTGGCTTCCTTCTGGTGCTCAGTGCCATGGGAGTAGTTGTCTGTGCATTGCATCGTTAGAATGTTTTTAAGAGGGAGCACAGGTGGACTTTTTGATTATACAAAAGATTAGGAAAATTGAATGTGCAGTAATAAAAATAAATGAAAGTAAATGTTATTGGTGTAGCACTGCCCCGTAGGGATTGCTGTGTGTAGACCTCCCTGGGCTTTCCTCCTTCCTATCTTACACCCAGTTATCAGGGGTTTTCACACAACTGCCCGCACTTTCATCTGCTCGCATTCTAATAATCAATCCAGGGGTTTGTTTTTTTGGTATTTATTGTTGGAACTTGGATGGGAGAAGGGAATAGTGGGATACTCCAACTGGAACTAATTACAGATATGGACAACTCTCACTCTGCCTCACCAGGTTGCATGTGGTAACAGACTTTCTGTTATACCATACAACACTTGTATGGGAAGAATAAGTCCTATTCTGCAACCCCAGTGTCATATGCGTGGATATGAATAAAGCCAGATAGCTTAACTCACCTTCCTATCAAAGCATAACAAAGTCCTTTTAACTTTCTTAACTTTATTTGTGAAATGACAGCAGAGAGTTTGTATATGAGTTTGTAGATTTTGCAGGGTGTTAAGAGAGAGCTTCTCTATATGGAGTGCTTATCCAGGGAAGGAGATACAAAACAGAATGCTTATTGCAAGGTTTGCCAGCCTGTACTTACAGAGTCTTCCATGAGTGAAAAAGAACAGAGGACTGGCTAAACAGGAAAAGGAACAGGGAGAAACCAACTAATGAATTTAGACAGGGAGAGTGGGCTAATCCATTCTCTCTACCAGAGAATTGAAAGGTTACTATGGCAACCAGACTGAAGTAGATCAGAAAAGTAAACACTGCAAAAAGAGAGACAGGGCAAACAAACTAGGGACTCTTGTTCCATGATAAGTCCTTTGTTTGCTCTGGCAGCAGACTTGGTGAAACTATTTACCTTCAAGACACTTAGCATCCCCTTTGACTGACACCCATCAACTGACTCTTCTAGCTGAAGGGATGGCCCTCACAGGACAGGCCCCATGACACAGATCCATAGTTGCCAACAGTCCCGATTTTCCTGGGACAATCCCGATTTTGGGACCCTCATCCCAATTGGAGGCTGTCCCGATTCGAGATTTTGCCCAGGGAAATCGGGAATGTTTGCTTTTTCATTTTTGGAGCATCTGGCTTCAGCAAAATGGCCGCCACCACTAGATCGTTCCCTCTTGTGTTCAGTGGAGAGAGGAAGGGGGCTCGATCCGTGCAGCCAATGAATCGGCTTCTCCTCTCACAATACTGAAGCCGGGGTTAGCTGCACGTATCGTCCCCTCCCCTCTCCATTGAACACACGGTGCCGGCCACTTATGCCATGTTCCTTCTGCTCTTCTTGTCTCTGCAGCAATTTAACTTTAATGTACAGGAGGGGTGTTAAGTATATACAAGAGGAGAGGGTTAAGTATATACAGGAGGGGGGTTAAGTATATACAGAAGAGGGGTTAAGTAAATACAGGAGGGTGGTTAAGTAAATACAGGAGGAGGGGTTAAGTAAATACAGGAGGAGGGGTTAACTATATACAGGAGGGGGGTTAACTATATACAGGAGGGGAAGGGTTAACTATATACAGGAGGGGGTAGGGTTAACTATGCACAGGAGGGGGGTTAACTATTTACAGGAGGGGGGTTAACTATTTACAGGAGGGGGGTAACTATTTACAGGAGGGGGGTTAACTATTTACAGGAGGGGGGTTAACTATTTACAGGAGGGGGTTAACTATATACAGGAGGGGGTTAACTATATACAGGAGGGGGGGTTAAGTATATACAGGAGGGGGGTTAATTATATACAAGAGGGGGGGTTAACTATTTACAGAAGGGGGTAACTATTTACAGGAGGGGGGTTAACTATGTACAGGAAGGGTTAACTATGTACAGGGGGGATACTATGTAAGGGGGGTAACTATGCACAGGGGGGTAACTATGTACAGGGGGTAACTAGGGGGAGAGGGGAAACTATGTACAGGGGGAGGGGGTAACTAACTATGTACAGGGGGGTAACTATGGCTCTGGCTGGGACACTGATGTAAGGACTGAGGCTGGGAACACTGGAGTAAGGATGGACTCTGCTGGGGGCACCTGATGCAAGGACGGACTCTGCTGTGGGCACCTGATGCAAGGACGGACTCTGCTGGGGTACCTGATGCAAGGAAGGACTCTGCTGATGGCAGTCAACGTGGCTAGTGACACGCTCAGGGATCCCACTGATTCAGCATTATGGTGAGTTGAATGATTTCATTTTATATTACAATGTAATAATAGAAATAATGCACTTCAGTCATCCTGACACAATAACAACCATGGTGCCGGAATGATTGAAGCGCTAACACCAGGTGTTTGGAGTATGCTCCATCCCTCATTCATCTCAGACTCTAACCACACCCCCTTGAGCCACGCCCATTTAAGCCACGCCCACTATTTCACATAAACCATGCCCATTTTCGCAGCGCGCCGCAGTTTTCTTTTTTTGCTGTGCCACACCTACAAATGCATGCCCTACCCCCTAATTATTATACAGCTCCGCCTACAGCCAAAAAATTTGTTTTGCAATGTTGACAACTATGCAGATCTGTCCTCAATATAGGCCAAAACAGATCCTTCCTGGTGTGTCTCCCTTCCAGTCAGCTCTGTAGGACATCTGGGTTGCAGTTTTACACGGATTCAGACCCTCAGGTCAACCACCTGAGGCTGCATGGCAGCTTCTACAGAGGAAGCAGCCGCCCCCTCCCTCCGGGACCCCGCTCTCCAGCCGATGACCACGAGCACATGTGCCCTTGGCATATATACAGTCACCTAGTATGCACTGAGGCACTTTCCTCAGCCAATCACCAGGGCTGTAACTATACCTATGCTCTCATTTGTCAGTATTCTTCCCACTGACCAATATGCCCCCCTATTGGACCAGTGTGAAACATTCAGACAACATGAGCAGCATCTGAGCACCATGAGCAGACCCTACCAATTGACCCCTGCTCCCTGCTAGGCAGAGAGCATCTAAATTTACCTGACAGCCTTCCTGATAAGCAGAAAGACCCAAAAACTATACTCTCTTCTAACACCTACCTAGGAGGGTGCTACATCCACCCCCCCCCCCCCCGCCAAAATAAGCCATGTCCGAACTGGCTTTGAACAGCTGCCACTACAAAATACCTGTACAAAAATTACAAGAAGTAACCCACAAACTGGCAAAAGGGAATATAACATATGTACAAAGCCACGGGGCATACACCATATGTGACCGATAAGCACAATAATTTAGAGTGAAAAAAATATAAAGCATCTGCCGTACAAGGATATTTACAAATGTTTTCAAAGAAACTTCCATAAAGTGCACTATATGAGCACACCCCATGCCAAGCATGGACTGATTGGTAGGGAAATGACTAAGTACCCTAACTATAGGACAATGATATCATTACATATGTACAATAATGTTCCCATGGGCAACATCCTTGAGACATAAAGACTTCTTGCAAGCCTGCAAAGAAAACACAAACATACAGTCAGGTCCATAAATATTGGGACATCGACACAATTCTAATCTTTTTGGCTCTATACACCACCACAATGGATTTGGAATGATTCTTTTTAAGGATGTTTCAAACAGTTAATTTGGCCACACCTAATGTTTTTGCTATCTCTCTGATGGGTTTGTTTTGTTTTTTCAGCCTAATGATGGCTTGCTTCACTGATAGTGACAGCTCTTTGGATCTCATATTGAGAGTTGGGACAGATCCCAAATGCAAATAGTACACTTGAAATAAACTCTGGAACTTTTATCTGCTCCTTGTAAATGGGATAATGATGGAATAACACACACCTGGCCATGGAACAGCTGAGCAGCCAATTGTTCCATTACTTTTGGTCCCTTAAAAAGTGGGAGGCACATATACAAACTGTTGTAATTCCTACACCGTTCACCTGATTTGGATGTAAATACACTCAAATTATAGCTGAAAGTCTGCAGTTAAAGCACATCGTGTTTGTTTCATTTCAAATCCATTGTGGTGGTGTATAGAGCCAAAAAGATTAGA
Organism: Aquarana catesbeiana; assembly: GCF_042186555.1. Lineage (NCBI taxonomy): Eukaryota > Metazoa > Chordata > Amphibia > Anura > Ranidae > Aquarana > Aquarana catesbeiana. Next base: position 140,664,790 of record NC_133329.1, on the reverse strand, counting down.
ATTGTGTCAATGTCCCAATATTTATGGATCTGACTGTAAAACAGCTGTACAGTCTATCATACTTACAGTGAGACTGTCCTCTCTATGTATCCGAATACAATGTATACAACTACATTTCCGTGATTCACCACTATTCTCGTGAAGAAATGTTTTAAAAAAATAGATACATTTTTCAAACTAGCTGAAATATCTTGTTTATGCAAAGTGTTTATATGTCATAAATAAGGAGCAACTAATTTACTCCATTTACTTTTACTTATACCAATAGGTTAAACGAATAACTATTCAAATGGTGAAATATAAGTAAAAAGTTACCAAGTGCCTATTAAAACTGGTGCTTATGTGAAAAAAATCAATTGTATAGATCTATGCGTTCATAATCTTTCAACACACCAATTAAATTACTTGTTCCTTTTTAAAAAAATAGCAGAAATAAACACCCTTGTGATGTGTCATAAAAGATAAAGTCCACTGGTGGGTGAATAGAATAATGAAGAAACATTGGAATGTCCTTAAGGGAGATGCAATTCTAGGCCCTCTTTTACCTAGCAGACCCAATATTGTCTATAGAAGAAATAAGACCTTAAAGGACAAATTGGCACCTAGTGCAATTGATCGACCCCCAAGGATCAGCATGTTTGGTGATCTTAGGGATTTCTATCCATGCAAGAGGTGAAAGGTGTGTAAAACCACCCAAACGTTAAAAACTTCTACTTTTGCATCCAAAATAAGGTATATAATATTAAGGAATTCATCACATGTGGAACTGTGGGAGTGGTTTATTTGCTCATTTGCCCATGCGGGTTACAGTATGTTGGGAGAACAACCTGCACTCTCAATATCAGAATAGGAGAGCATCTGAGCAATATTAGAAGAGGCTTTTTGGGACATAGTGGGTCAAAACATTTTAGAACACACCATAATAGAAACATAACTCTTCTTAAAGTAATAGCAATAGAAAAATATACCCCCCACTGGAGAGGAAGCAATCTCAGAAGGTTTATCTCTTGTCGTGAAACTAGATGGATATATGACCTCCAGTGTTACAATCCACTAGGACTCAATGTAGAATGGGACATTAATTGCTATATTGATAATAGATGAATAAAGAACTTCTCAATTTTAGTCATATTTTGTACAAGACATTTACTCTCTGGTAGACTTCATTAATGGGATTTTTGTGGGTAAAAACTGATTTTACTGAGATAAGTGTTGCCTTTTTCATGTTGATAAATATTTTTAATAAAAATTTTTTTTGATTTTTTTTAGCATTTTTTCACAAAAAAAAAAAAAATTATTTTTTCATTTTTTTCAAAATTTATGAATAATTCATATACATATATACTGTGAATTGAGGATCAGGGGAGTTGGACTGCTGCACAACTTTCAACTGAGTTCCTGGTTATATATCTGATATGTAATTAATATATTATCTGAAGTGGATCTTTGGAACTAGAATTCAGGTGTTGTTCAGGTATATGTATAATGAACTGGAAATGCAAAGCTAAAGAGAAAAATCAAATATATCCAACAGACACATTTTTAAATGCTGCCCCAGAAAAGTGTATGTAATGTATTTCTTTGGGATTTTTTAGGATTTTTGTTTTTTTATTTCTTTTTCCCGGTTATGTTTTTATTTGAGGATAAATAGGATATTTTTTAGATTTTAAATGTATTTTTTTTGTCAATTTTTGAACTAGGTGGAAAGAAAAGCAAAGGTGTGCTAAATGACAACTAGATGATAAGCTTAATTGCTACTTCCGGTGTCTCTCCTGCCATTTGAATATATAGGCGTGCTGTGTCAGTGCATATTCATGTCTCCGTTCCCAGTGGAAGCCTGTTGAGGGGAAACGCGCATCGGATGGAGCAAGTGGCTGTGATGCCATCACATTTTATTCATTTTTTCCCTATGCAGTGAGAAGGCTCAACCCTCTGCTGCCTGTGAAACATTTTTATCCAGTTCCCTTTGCCTGTGCACTATTTGCGGTGATGTTGCTGTGCAATTTGATTTGACTTTTTGGCTTGCAGTTTCCGAAATGCTGTGTTCTTAGTGCTGTGTGCAATTGCTGTGGAATTACAAGTGACTTTTAATACATTTTTACATCTACACTATGAAGTTTCCCCCCGTTTTGTTTTCGTGGAGGGGTCTGGATGTGTGGAGGATTGAGGGAAGATAATTGACCTTCCCTCCCACAGCTGTGGAAGTTTAACACCTGAACCCAAAGAAAGTGTCTTTTGGTTATTCCATTGAAGAAAAACAGCAAAAACTTTCTGGATTACTACCCGGTGGAGATCACAGATGTCGGCAGGCGAATGCAACAAGCCTTTAAGATCTCTATAATTTGAGATCCTACAGATTTGGTAAGCGAGCATTTCTAATTTACCTATAGCGGAAAGATCATTTATTTGTTTGTTCCAAAGCAGAAGATTCATGATTGATCTACAATACAAGATACCCTCATATGGACTTCATCTTTTATGACACATCACAAGGTTGTTTATTTCTGCTATTTTTTTAAAGAGGAACAAGTAATTTAATTGGTGTGTTGAAAGATTATGAACGCATAGATCTATACAATTGATTTTTTTCACATAAGCACCAGTTTTAATAGGTACTTGGTAACTTTTTACTTATATTTCACCATTTGAATAGTTATTTGTTTAACCCATCGGTATAAGTAAAAGTAAATGGAGTAAATTAGTTGCTCCTTATTTATGACATATAAACACTTTGCATAAACAAGATATTTCAGCTAGTTTGAAAAATGTATCTATTTTTTTAAAACATTTCTTCACGAGAATAGTGGTGAATCACAGAAATGTAGTTGTATACATTTTATTCAGATACATAGTTATTGGTGGCGCGCTTGTATTTTTTTGTTACTTTGTTTGGGTCCTTTTTGTATTTTTGACCTACACGAGCAGCTGCACCGTTTTGTTGTTTTTTTACATATGGTTGGCGCAAAATATACTCTTTTGATACAGACTGTCCTCTCTGCAGAGGTGACTTTCTCACCTAAACAGACACCTAGTGAAACGTTTACGTAGAGATAGTTGTTGTATCCGGCCCCCTAAGGGTAACTCTTGACCCGTTGTCCTGTTGTGTTCCTGTAAAAGACAAATAAAACAACCTACCAGTCTACCTAAGCACATTCTGCATTTGTTCTCCATGGGAACCATATGGCTAATAATAGGCAAAGTACCTCTTAAATGTCAGGTTACTGACTCTTCTCTATTAGCCAAACCCACAAGTCAAGATGAAGAAGTGTGAAGTCCATCTGACTGATGCCCGCAGTGACCCTTTTCTGCAACATCGAAGCAACACATCTTCTCCTTGTGGCCAGCCATCATTGCTGAAGCCTTAGCAATGGCTTACCTATGTGTGGGCATTTGTAGAAACTCTTCAAGGAATCTCTTATCTCTGACGCCCCCCCCCCCCCTCCTTCTGAAGAGCAATGAGCCACTGCCCTTTCAGATTGGCAGCAAATCACACACATTTATTTTAACAGCTGTGGTGGCCCACTGGCTCAAAAGATCTTCGCAAAAGTGTCTTTAACAAAATATCTTCGCAAAGTGTCTTTAACAAGGTATCTTACAAAGTGTCTTTATTAAGGTATCTTTGCAAAGTGTGTTTAGCAACTAGGGGTTTACCCCCTACAGGTAGCAGCCTGTGGCTTGAATAGGAGAAGTCCTTTGTAGTGGAAGTTCTTTTCTCCCAAGTGGGAAGAAGCAATTTCAACTTCAGTAGCCCCTCCTCTATTTGCCAGGATAGAAGGGAAGGGGGTTTGGGAAAAGGTAACCTTAGCCCCAACAGCAACATTGTAATTGTAGTAACTTCTTCAGGCTTAGCAGCCCCTTAATAACCAGCAATCCTTTTAAACTGACCAGGAAATCGGTAGAACTCAGTAATAATGATCCAGATGCGGTATTCGGACTATCGTTCCTCCGGGAACCAGAATATTGAAGGCCCAAGCTTGGCCTTTTCCATCTAAACGATTGGCCTCCACACAGTCGTATATATGGATCTCCCTAGATTCCAGTTTTTTTTTGTAATGGATTGGAAGGTCTCCCATATCTGTGGCTTAGACTGGTTCCTGTGTGGCTTGGGGACATAGAGGAAGTCCCAGACCGCTTGATCACACCAAGCCCCCCTCTTGGCCTCGATTTCCTCCATTACTTCCCGAGGAGCATAAGGATAATCATATTCATATTCCATGGCTACCTTCCTCTGAATATATCTCTGGAATCAAGAGAACCTGGGAAGCTTTTGCCTGTCACCTCTCCTAGGTGGGGCATACGGGGTCTCCATTTTAGAGTTCAGGTTTGAATAAGCATCGTTCTAAACCCAGGCCCAAACATAAGTACGTGGTGGGGACAATTCTGGGACCCTTGTAGCATAGGTCTCACAGAACCCGAGGTTTCTTGCACATACCAATAACTGCTGCCTCAGTTTCTTCACCGAGTGAACTGGAACATGGAGGACTTCCTTTCTCCTCAGTTCCCAAATCCCACTCAGTCTCCACTTCTGATCCTCATTCACCGAGTCCCTCTTCCCTGGTTCCCCCTCACTTGATGAACTGGAGGACCCAGCTGGACCCATTGAGCCCCTTTTGCCCATTTAAGAGCTAGACTTCTTGTTGCTGCAACCAACACACCCTGTGACCGCTGCCCAGCATCCACTATCTGGGTGCATTGCACCTCTGAAATGCACGTCTCCCCGGTCTGGCAGATGGTGGTGCGAGTGTGTACCACTGGTCTCGGCCCCCAGAGGTGTTCTCGGCACTCCCCAGCCTCTTCCTAAGGGAATTGCTACCATCGATGTCAACATTTCAGAGGCGGTCCCTGTCTCCCAGTTCACATATAGCCTCCTGGGCTGACAGTCACTTGGCTCCAACTTCAGCAACATCTCACCACAGTGCCCACACTGACCCCAAGCGCACCGCCTCAGTCCAAGGTGCTCTGTGTCTCCTCTGCTGCACAGCGACAGACTTCCCTGGGGTATCAACCGGACTCCTGTGTCTGTAAGTGTCAGGTTCTCAGTCCCCTCTGCAAGCTTTCCCCCAACACGTGTAATAGCCTCCGCACCCAGACTCACTCCGGAATCCACCATCTTGCTACTTTCCACATGTGTCTCCTTCTCAGATATACCCGGCGGTGGAAGTGACATTACTGCTCCCTCCCACTGCCCAGATTGGCAGCCCATGAGCAGCGACTCTGCCCACGTCCCCAGACTAGCTGACTCTCTGGCAGTGGCTCCTCCTGCTGGGCAGATCTCTCTGGTGCACTCTTTCCTGTGAGGTACAGTAACTCCTTCACTGCTGCCACAACGACACTGCTCAGCATACATGAATGGTACTGTAAAGCAGATAGTGTTCCCTGCCACAGACACACATACCTCTGCTTATTCTTTCTCCACTCTCAGTTACACTTTCTTGCTCACGTGCCAACCGAATTCCCACACTGTTGCTGGAGACCATCTTACTACTCCTGACCACATAGCAGACATTCTCTTCTGTAACACATGCATCATCCCAACCCCTGACGCGCAGCTCCCCTCTTCCCAAATTAACTCTTTCTCAGCCACAACTTGACAGTGTCCTTGCACTGATAACTGTGAAGCAGACATTTTCTTCCACAAATCCTTTCTTCAATTACACTTCCGCAATCTGCATAATATGATATGGCATTTCTTAGGTATTTTATTCAGCAGTTGCCAGTAGCCAGTTGGCCCTCACAGGACAGGCCCCATGTGACAGATCTGTACTCACTTTTGGGTGGAGTTTCATGATTTGTTACACAAGATTTCCTTATTGATGATAATGTGAATTTGATTAATTAAAACTGAATTGATGGTTTGGGTGGAGTTTCATTATTTTGCCTACACAATGTTTCCTTTCTTTTTTCAAGTATACAGTATGTAAACTCAATTATTAAAATCTCATGTAAGCATTAACATGTTAACCCGTTCATGTTGTAGGTACCAATTTATGGCACAGAGCCAAGCATGTTTGGCAATGTGCATTTTTTGCTCATTCTTCTTTTTCGAATTGTCACGTGGAAAATGCATTACAAAAGCTGCCACTGCTATCCGCATTTAGGATGCCATATAGAAATAATGACACTGTAAGCGTGGCATGTTTCCAGAAACGCAGTCAGGGACATGTGTTTCTATCTGCATTTCTGTGTTGCTTAGGTGTGACTACAGCCTTGGTACACTCAATAGAGAGGGGCCTATGTGCTGATGTTACGCTGCCGCGTCCATGTGCTTGGAGCGGCGGCCACTATTGTAAGTGTGCCTTGCTTGTTTTTATTGGGCTGCAGTACATATATGGAATTTTAATATTTCCACAATAAATACTGCACTATATAATCTTTCTCTGGGCTCCTGGCTGGTGAGCTTTTTTTACATATAGTTCTCTGCTTTGTGGAAGCAAGCATCCATGCTGCTCATGTGATGAAGTAAAGATGGCTGTATATGTCTCATTTCTGGTGAGTGCAAAATTTGGGGGAAGGTTCACTCATGCAGACATTCATCACATACTTGAACTGTGTTGTCTGGTGGACATCGTTCTCTGCTTGATACTCTTTGACCTTTGGTGAACTCATAGTACACCTATAGATCATACACTGGATAGACTTTTTCACATTTCATAGACTTTTTTTTATACTTGCACATACTGTAATTTTATTTCACCATCACTTGGATTTTGTTTTTGAATTTATTGTATATACAGTTAATTTGTCACTTTCACTAAGTGCTGCACATTTATTATTTGGATTTCTATCACAGTCGCCTTGCATGCCAGCTGTTACATTTGGTTGGTGCACTCACTATTTACTGCTATTTTAACATACATAAAAAAACTTGCATCATATAAAATCCTTTTACTCTTTTTTGTTAACATTTACATCCCCTAGTGCTACAACCAGCACTAGTATAAGCATCTGATAGCAGCATGTTAACTTTTGAGTAGAGTGAGAACTCGACTAGACCCTCAATTCTTGGTATTGTCCTCCTCTGGAACAGTGTCTATTTCATAAATAATATCTAGGGATCCTGCTATGAAGGTCCTTCTTCAGGCTCTTTATGTTATAGGTAGGCAACCCTCTGTTCTTGTCTGCCAAATGTGCTTCTGCCATGCCATACAGCATATAATTGTTAAGCAATCCGATCGAGGGCGAATACTGCTGTGCAAAATGTAAGCACATTGTTTCCCAGGTTCTGAATCTAGGGAAGCAACTGTCAGCACTGAAAAGACCCTCTATACTAAAGGAGAGCTGGGAATGTACCTGGCAGGTGCCAACAGGGGCCAGCAGGGGCCAGCACAGAGGCGGGTGGAGACAAAGAGGTGCAGGCACTATAAAAGAATAGATGGGTGACAGTCAGGAAGGGTAGAGGGGAAAGTGCCAGGGAGGCCAATCCTGGGCTGTAACATCCCAATAAGTACACCCCATTGAGTGACATTAGTGAAACCAGTCAGGGACCAGCACTGCTGGAGCTGAGGAACTCCCCTAGCTGCCAGGGGAAGAACTCCTCCAGTGAGAGTGAGGGGGAGGCGAAGGGAAATGAAAGATTCTGGTGGTAGGGGACTCAATTCTTAGAAGGACAGAGAGGGCAATCTGTGACAAAGACCTGAAGTGCCTGCATGCTGTCTACTGGGCACTCGGGTTCAGCACATCACGGATCTGGTGGAGGGATTACTGGGAGGGGCTGGGGAAGATCCGGCTGTCATGGTGCACGTTGGCTCCAATGACAAAGTCAAAGGAAGATGGAGTGTCCTAAAGAACAATTTTAGGGACATAGGAGCTAAATTGAGGAAAAGGACCTCCAAGGTAGTATTCTCCGAAATACTACCGGTACCTCCAGCCACACCAGAAAGGCGGAGGGAGTTTAGGGAAGTAAACAAGTGGCTGAGGAGCTGGTGTAGAAAGAAGGGGTTTGGGTTCCTGGAGAACTGGGCCAACTTCTCAGTCGGTCACCAGTTCTATAGAAGGGACGAACTGCACTTAAATGAGGAGGGTGCAGTTCTGCTGGGAGTGAGGATGGCCGAAAAGTTAGAGGGGCTTTTAAACTAGGCGACGGAGGGGAGGGTCCAGGGGTGGAGATAGTCAGTGTGGAACATATTCCAGAGGATAATATTGGGGGCATTAGTGGTAGGTTGACTAAAGCATATAAACCCGAACTAAGAAGACTAACAAGTCCCATTTGCAACCTGGGAACACCCAATAAGAGGACAGTATGTGACCAGTCTAAACTACGTGGCATGCTCACCAATGCCAGGTGCCTGGCTGACAAGATGGGAGAACTAGAGATACTGTTGTACGAGGAGGATTTCAATTTTGTGGGAATTTCAGAGACTTGGTTCAACAGCTCTCATTAATGGCTGGCAACCATTCAAGGGTATTCCCTTTATCGCAGGGATAGAGAGGGTAAAAAAGGGGGAGGGGTATGCCTGTATATCAAGAATATTTTACAAGTGAATGTGAGAGATAACATCACTAAAGGAGCTAGAGAGGAGGTGGAATCCTTATGGGTAGAGCTCCAAAGGCATGAGACTAAGGGGAAAGTAATACTGGGAGTATGCTATAGGCCGCCTAACCGGGGGGGACGAGGGGGAGACGGACCTCCTATCACAATTTGGATTAGCGGCAAGGATGAGAAGTGTCATCATAATAGGGGATTTTAATTATCCAGACATAGACTGGGCGTAAGGAACCGCACATTTGTCTAAGGCTCGCCATTTCCTAAATGTCTTGCAGGGCAATTTCATGGGTCAGATGGTAGACACTCCAACTAGAAACAAAGCGTCACTAGACCTACTGATTACCAACAATACAGACCTGATCATGGATGTGTAAATACTGGGCAATTTAGGAAACAGCGATCACAGGTCAATTTGTTCAGTATAAATCACACAAATAGAAAACATAAGGGGAATACAAAAACACTGAATTTCAAAAGAGCCAACTTCCCTAATTTACGAACCTTGCTAGAAGATATTAATTGGGATAAAATCTTAGGAACAAAGAACACAAAGGAGAGATGGGTTTGCTTTAAGAGCATATTAAATAAGGGAATTAGCCAGTGCATCCCATTGGGAAATAAATTTAAAAGAGCGAACAAGTCCTGGGTGGCTTAACACCAATGTAAAAATGCATATAAAAGCAAAGGAGAAGGCCTTCAAAAAATACAAGGCTGAGGGATCATCTCCCATTCTACAAGACTCTGGTCCAGCCTCACCTGGTGTAAGCTGTCCAGTTCTGGGCACCAGTCCTCAGGAAGGATGTGCTGAAAATGGAGCGAGTACAGAGAAGGGCTTGTGTCTTTTTTCAACCTCACCTACTATGTAACTATGTAACCCAAAATGACTGCAGAGAGCCTGCCAGAGATCAGCAGTACTAAGATGCAACAATGGATAAAATTTAATTTTACATCTACTTTAAATTGTTTTTGGGAAAAAAAATGTAATTAAAAAATATAACTTTTTTAAAATTGTCTAAGCCTAAATAAATCAAAATAGAACTGCCAAAAAGTAGTTTCCGCTACGTGTTTAAGTGGGTAAATCTCTTGTCTGTTACATGTCTAGGAATTTATCAGAACTATGAAATCTCTGTTGGGAGGCTTAGGTTTGCAAGGATGCAAACCTAAGCCTCCCAACAGAGATTTCATAGTTTATGACTTGTAGAGCTATTCAGTTATAGCTCTACATGTCATTAATAAATACCAAGGTTACTTCTAAGTATGATCAGGCATATTCTGTAAGTGGTAACCAACAGCTAAATCCGTCATTGGCTGAGATTATCATGCTTTGCCATTACCTAGCAAAACAAACTAACGGCAAAAAACCATAGACAGGGAAACTCACGTTGCTCCAAAATACTAATATTCATAAGATTTAGCAGTGTGCTATGATTGCTTCAGAAAAATAAAACCTCTAATAAACTGAAAATTGTGGCATGTGACAAGCATATCAAGACATGGAAAATCTGAATCGTCTTCTCAAAGTCTTAGCAATGCAACTGAGCAGCACACCGGAGGATGTATAAAACATTCACAAGGGGTTTTCTATTACTCATCTATGTGGAAGAATGTCCAGGAAATTGACCTATAAATGATTATAAATTGACCATTAAAGTAATGGACTGCAAATAGCTGAGATGGACTCCTGAACTATTTTAATTTATATGTGGGTGGTGTTTATAACCTTTCCCAACCTGTGGTCCATGTGTCACATAAATTGATTAGTTTTTCTTCATATTTCCTCCCAGCTACCTGATTTATTTCATTGGAACCTGCTCATTTAGAACCCATTGTCACATATCTAGTGTGCCTTAAAGTTCAGCTTATATTGCAAATATATATTTTCTTCTGTCAGGGTCTTGGAGCTTATAGTTTTCACATATTTCAGCCATTCCAGTCATTGCATACCAATTTCAGGGGTTCTGTATACAGATAAACGAGTGTATACAAACATTCATCATCCTTATTGTGCTTTTATTCAATTTTTTTATTTATTTATAACCTACTGGGTGACTTTTATGCCCTAGTAATGGAGTTTAGATCATAGCAATCAAAGTAGGTGACAACGGTGGAGTAGGTTGAGGCTGCAGAGGTGGTGTGAGTCATATAAGGCAAAAAAAAAAAAAATATTTGCTAGGTTTGTTTCATTTGCTCACATAATTTTACTGAAATTTTCTTCAGGTATAAAATTGTTGGAGATTTGAGTGAATATATTTAGAGGCACTTTAGTTTTGGTTGAATACTATATTACCCATCAGTTTGTAACAAGCTAATACTTTTTTTTTTTTTTTTTTTTTTTGGTTATTCACTCCATTCCTTGTCCTTCTGGGTGTTTTGTCTGTCTATGTATTTTCAAAGTAAAGTTGGATAAAAAAGGGAAATGGCCTTTTTTTTGGGAGCAGTGTAAGTCTCACATTAAAAAAAAATGGAGTCATCACCCAACACATACAATTTGGGATAACAGGATGTTCCTTCTAGTTCATAGGATGACCACACAACATTTGCATGTAATATTCTATACTAGATTCACAAAATGGTGTCATCGAGGCACACCATGCTATCATATGAATACAAATTCTTAAGATGTATTAAAACACTTAAAGCTTTCTTGCCTTTGGAACACCTGCCAGGTTTTTATTGATGTCTGTGCACCCATTAGGGAGATTGAGACTCTATATTTGTTCTGTTTACTATTACCACTGAACGTTAAAGTAAAAGAAAATCCCACATTTTGGGTTGATGCCAGAAAAGTAATAGAGGGGATATCTTCCAATGGGGACATTAGTTCTGCTGACCCTGGTGACACCCTGGGATTACCTCAATTTTAGAGGGATTTCTTCTCACTTCCTGTTTTGGCTATAAGATAGGAAGTGAAGGGAAATCTCCTCAATGGGACACAGATGGCAAAAAAAAGCTGACAGGGGTTATAATCCTCCCTTACTCTATCCAAAATGAAAAAAAAAATTCTACTTTAAATCACACATTAAAAAAAAAACACATCAGCGGTAAAGATGTGAATGAGAGTGTTTATAATAATCAATTAACTGCTGCACCTGCAGGGTTCAAAGAGGAAAGAGGCGGGATCTGCATTCCTTTAGACGTGATTTCCCTTAGGGAGTATCTCATCGAAAATTATATTTTTATGTGTTATTTTTGTTGACCAAAATCTGACTTGTATCTTAGTGGTGGGGGATGTACTCACTTTTGTTGCCAGCGGTTTAGACATTACTGGCTGTGTGTTGAGTTATTTTGAGGGGACAGCAAATTTACACTGTTATACAAGCTGTACACTTATTACTTTACATTGTAGCAAAGTGTAATTTCTTCTGTGTTGTCACCTGAAAAGATAAAATATTTACAA